>NC_045640.1:3342971-3664618 GCF_009829145.1 Chiroxiphia lanceolata
AAAAGGGCTGGTGATCCCAGATTTTAGCGTGGTGCTGAGAGCTTATGGCTCTGCTCACCCAAGGAGGACAACAGAGGACAACCACGAGATGTTCCACTTACACTTCTGGTGAATTCACCCCGTTCTAGGAAGCTGCCGCATCCCTCTGGCACAGCCTGCAGCTGGGATATGTTCCCTGCAAACTAAATCACCCAAAATAACTCAGAACAAACAAACAAAAAAAAAAGACATCGAGTAGTCGGTTTATCTGCCTGGGCACACGAAACGCCGCGTAAAACCAGCTGAGCCCGCAAACGCCTGGAAACAAAGGGATGGGAGGGGGGGTTGTGCTCGGCTTTGCTCCGTTCAGAGCATCCTTGGGCTGTGAGAGCCCGTCCTGGCGGCACCCGAGACAAAGGAAAGCCGGGAGCTGTAGGCAGGAGTCAGCTGGGGAAAACCGGGACGAGGAGGCACCCGCATCGCCCTCCCCGGCAGCTGCGGAGCCGGGCTCGCGTGTTGCCGAACACGTTATCCATGGCAGGAAACTGGAGATCAAAGGCGAGGAGCGTGCCAGAGCAAGATGTCATCCAAACCTCCTGCCAAAGGTGTGCACGGGAGGGGGGGGGGGAAACAACCCCCGGACGCACACGCTGGCACATCCCACGGAGCCGGCGCCGCTCGGGGGGCGACCAGACCCATGTGTGTGCTCGCCGCCGCGCACCCCGGCTAAAGACAAAGACGGGCTGAACTAAACAAATATCACACAAAACCGCAGGAGGTGCATTTTTACCCGTCGGTTTTCAGTCCCCAGCGACCCACGCACGTCCCCTGCCAAAGCGGCGGGCGCTGGGAGGGCACGGACGTGCCGGCACGGCAGGAACAGCAGCCCCCGTGTAACTCCAAAAAAGCAGTTTTTCCCATTTCTGGGTGCTGGTTTTTTGGTGTGTTTTTTTTTTTTTTTTCGTTTGTTTGTTTGTTTCTTTTAAAGCTGAAGAAACCCGCAGCGTCCTGTCTCGGCCCCGGGAAAGCAAAGGGACGTGTCTGATTCCCAGCCAGCTGCTAACCAGGAGCAGAGGTGACCTGGGGACTCCGAGCAGAGCGTGGGGTGGGAGCTCCCCCTCATCCAGGGGTTCCAGGCAGGATGGGTGGGGACACGTCCCTTTGCTTGGTGCCACCCCAGACCCCTCCTGGGGGATGTGGTCCCAGGCCACGGCCCAGTCCCTGCTGTCCCCTGCTCTGGGCTTTCCCCTCTGCCCCACAAAGGGGACCTTATGGTACCCCTATAGTGCTATCAGACACCCCAAAGGCACAGCCCAGACACCCCTTTAGGGTCTCCCTTTAGGGGTCTGCAGGGACAGGGGGGCTGCTCCATTGCCCCATGGAGGTCCCTGTCCCATGGGTCAGAGAGGAAGGGCAGCCTGACCCCCTGATGAGGAAGGGTTGCCTCTGCCCCACAGGGGGAATGGAGGAGGAACCCTGTCCCACAGAACAAGGCACAAAGGGGGTCCCATCCCATAGAGGGGATGGAGAAGGGACCTTTCCCCACAGAAAAAGGCACTGGGACACATCGCAGCCTCACAGGACAAGGCACAAGGAGAGGGGTCCTGCCCAAAGAAAGGATGGAGGAGGGACCCTTCCCCACAGAACAGGGCACAGGGAGAGGTCCCAGCCCCACAGAACAAGCACAGGGAGGGGTCCCACCCCATAGAGAAGGGACCTTTCCCCTCAGAACAAGGCTCAGGGAGGGGTCCTGGCCCCACAGGGGGGCTGGAGGAGGAGCCCGTCCCACAGAACAAGGCAAGGAGAGAGGGACCTGCCCAAAGAGAGGACGGAGAAGGTGCCCTTCCCCACAGAACGAAGCACAGGGAGAGATCCCGGACCCAGAGGGGCGCCGGAGAAGGGACCAAACCCCACAGAACAAGGCACTGGAGCGGTCCCAGCCCCACGGAGGGACTGAAGAAGGGTCCCTTCCCCAGAGAACACGGCACAGGGAGAGGTCCCACCCCACAGGGGGGATGGAGAAGGGACCCTGCTCCACAGAGGGGTGCAGGGAGAGGGTCCTGCCTAAAGAGGGGATAAAGGAGGTGCCCTTCCCCACCAGAACAAGGCACAGGGAGGGGTCCCAGCCCACACGGGGGGATGGAGGGGGGTCCCTTCCCCACCAGAACAAGGCACAGGGAGAGGTCTCACCCCACAGAGGGGTCCCGCGGGGGGGTCCCCGCCCCTCTCAGCGGCGCTCGGGGGGGTCCCGGTCCTCCGGCCCCCCAGGGGGCTCCCTCCCCCCGCACTCACCCGCCGCCGCGCTGTCCCGCCGGGGCTCGCGCCGCCCGCACCGCCCGGCCCGGGCAGGACCCGGATGGAGCCGCCCCGCCCCGCCCCGCCCGGCGCCGGGCACGGCTTCTCCGAGACTGCTGCGCATGCGCGAAATGGGGGGGGTAACGGCACGGGGGCGGGGGCCAAGAGAGGGGGCGGGGCCAAGGGACGGGGGTGACGGGGGGGGGGACAAGGGAGGGGGACACCGAGGACAAGGGGGGACAGGGGGAGGTGACACGGGAGGGGGTGACACGGGGGGACAGAGGGACGGGATGGGACAGGGAGAGGTGACGAGGGAGGGGGGTGACAGGAAGAGGGTGATGGGGTGACAGGGGAACGGCGTGGAACGGGGGAGGTGACAGGGGAGGGGGGTGACAGGGGGTGACACGGGGGGACAGGGGGAGGTGATGGGGGGATGAAACGGGGTGACAGGGGAACGGGATGGCGGGGGGGGACAGGGTGTGACGGGGGACAGAGTGACACGGGGGGAGGTGACAAGAGAGGGGGTGACACAGGTGACAAGGGAAGGGGGTGACAGGGGGACGGGGAGAACAGGGGGAGGTGACAGGGTGACAGAGCGACAGGGGGACGGCTTGGAACGGGGGAGGTGACGGGAGGGGGTGACAGGCATTGGCAGGGGAGGGGGTGACACGGGAAGACGGGGAGGTGAAGGGGGGGTGAAACGGGGTGACAGGGGACGGGATGGGACAGGGACAGTTTATAGGGGGCAGTGACGGGCAGGCAGTGACTGCGGGGGCATGAGGAGGCATTGGGGACATGCAGTGACGCTGGGCAGAGGGTGGCACTGGGGGCAGGGGGATGGTGTAGTGGGGGCTTGAGGTGACTGTGGGGACGAGAGGTGGCACCGGGGACAGGGCGGTGGCACCGGGTACAGGGGGCGATGTGGGGACATGGGGTGACTGTGGGAACAAGGGCGATGGCGACAGGAGATGACACTGGGGGCATGAGGTGGCAGTGGGGACAGGACAGGGATGGCAGTGGGTGCTGTGCAGCAGGGACATTGGGATGAGCACCCCGCACTCCCATGGACATTGGGACGAGCATCCCGTGCTCCCGGGCGCTGTGACATTGGGATGAGCATCCCGCGCTGTGACAGGGACACTGGGATGAGCATCCCGCGCTCCCTGACGCGGTGCCGAGGGAGGACTCGCCGGCCTTTCCTGACCTCGGGATTCTTGAGCGATGAGATGAGGCAGGGAGCCGATCTGCTGGATGTTTTCGCTGGGTGAAGCCTTATTCCCGCTGTGGGAATCCCCGCTCCGAATGGCAGGGATTTGCCTGGACACGCTGGAGATGCCTGTAGCCGGGAGTCCTGGGCTTGGGAAGAGGCTGCGTAGCCGGGGCCCCGCGGGGCCCCACTGGCGGCAGCTGACGGGAGGAATTTGGGAAGCAAATGCACTCGGAGATCAAGTTCTGTTGTTCCTCCCACGCTGACCAGCCCCGGCACCCCCAGCAAAGCCTGGAGCCACAGCCAGAGGGGAAGTGCTTCAGGCCGGAATTTCAGCTTGTCCTTGGCACAGATAGAGCCATGGAATTGTTTGGGTGGGAAGGGATCTTTAAAGGTCATCTCATTCCAACTCCCATGCCATGGACAGGGACAACTTCCACTAGCCCAGGTTGCTCCAAGCCCCGTCCAACCTGGCCTTGGACACTTCCAGGGATCCAGGGGCAGCCACAGCTCCTCTGGGCAACCTGGGACAGGGCCTCACCACCCTCACAGCCAAGGGTTTCTTCTTCCCAATATTCCACCTAACCCTGCCCTCTGGCATTGGAAAGCCATACCCCCTTGTGCTGTCCCTCCATCCCTTGTCCCCAGTCCCTCTCCAGCTCTCCTGGAGCCCCTTTAGGCCCTGCAAGGGGCTCTCAGCTCTCCCTGGAGCCTTCTCTTCTCCAGGGGAACCCCCCCAGCTCTCCCAGCCTGGCTCCAGAGCAGAGGGGCTCCAGCCCTGGCAGCATCTCTGGGGCCTCCTCTGGACTCTCTGCAGCAGCTCCACGTCCTTGTGCTGTTGTTCCCAGGGCTGGAGCAGCTCTGCAGGGGGGTCTCACCTGAGCAGGGCAGAGGAGCAGAATCCCCCCCTCTCTTGCTGCCCACACTGTGGGATCAGCCCAGGACACGGGGGGTCTGGGTTGTGAGTGCACATCACTGTCTCATTTCCAGCCTCTCATTCACCTTTTCCCTGGAAGAGAGAAAAAATCCCCACCCCAAACTGGCCTCACAGTCACGGAGGGCTGTGGACGTGGGCAACGCACGGTGTCCATCAGGACTCAGTGGTGGCACAGGGCTCACGGACTCTGCCTTATTCCCAGGACCTGCTGCCAGTTGTAGAAAACAGCTCCTGTGATGTACCACCCTCCCTGCCTCAGTTTCCCTTTAGGAAGCACTGCTGCCTGCCTGGGGACATGGCCAAGAAAGTCCCCTTGGTGGAAGGGGAAGGGCTGGATGGGCAGAGTGGGCTGGCAGTGTGAGGATGTGGGATGGAGGCACCCAAACCCAGACCACTGAGGGTGTGGGGATGTGTCTCCAAGCTCTGATTCCCACCCTGCCCACAGAGGGAACTTCACTGCTCACTTTCTTCGTGTTCCTGCTGATAACACCCTGTGGTATGTACAGGAATTCCAGTTTTTCCTACTGGATGTTTGAAGGCATTTGCAATCCAGCCCGGCTGCATATCCAGACCTTACAGAGATGGGGTGATCAGGGAAGGTGGGTCTTTCCCATTAAAAAGGTAGAAGACTTCTCCATTCTCCTCTCTATTCCTCTGTGGTGGTGAGGGACCATGAATGCTGTGGCAGATCTGCTGCTACCTCAAAACAGATGGGGTGACAATCACAGGGGTGGGACCTGCACATCCCATGGAAGTGAGTGGAGGCTGAAGTGGTGGCAGAAGTCCTGAGCCACCACCTCCCGCATCCTGCCAGGATCTCCTGCTCCTCTGAGGCTGCCTTGGGCAGATCATGGCTTTAGGACAGAGACAGGCTCTTTCCTGGTGGTGTTTCACCTGCGCTTGCAGGTGGTGGCAGAGTTTTGGGTTCCCTGTGGTGAGTTGGACATACAACAATCGGTGCAAGGAATTCCATGGACTGCTCCGTGGGTCTGGTGGACCCAAAGGAGTCACAATAGAAAAGTGAGCAGGGTGACCCTGCACTTTAATGCAGGTACTCTCAATCCCTCTGGAAGGAGATGCTGATCCTCAACTGGTTGCTGTGTTCAGTTTTGAGCTCCTCACGACAAGAAAGACATGGAGGGGCTGGAGCGTGTCCAGAGAAGGGAACAAAGCTGGGGAAGGGTCTGGAGCAGCAGGAGCAGCTGAGGGAGCTGGGGAGGCTCGGCCTGGAGAAAAGGAGGCTCGGGGGACCTTCTGGCTCTGCAACTCCCTGACAGGAGGGGGGAGCCGGGGGGGGGAGTCAGGTGCTGCTCCCAGGGAACAAGGGACAAGATGACAGGAAATGTCCTCAAGCTGTACCAGAGGAGGATTAGGCTGGGTATTGGGAAAATTTCTTCATGGAAAGGGCTGTCCAACACTGGCACAGCTGCCTAGGGTAGTGTTAGAGTCCCTATCCCTGGAGGGATTTAAAAGCCATATGGATGTGGCACTTGGGGACATGGGTCAGTGGTAGCTTTGGCAGTGCTGGGGGTGGTTGGACTGGATGATCTCAGAGGGTTTTTCTAAACCATGATTCTCTGATCTATCCCCATATCTTGTGTCTGCTGGCACAAGGTCGAGGAGACCTTCAGCCTCACCAGCCTGGCCAGGCCAATCATGCAGGTGTTGTGGGTGGGAGACGTGGTGGGCAGAGGAAGAGGTAGGCTCCTGCTGACCATCCCCTTCTCTAGTCCCAGCTCCCATGGCATAGCACTGCCGGGTCCTGGACACCTTCATAATCCAAGCATCCTCCTCCAGCTCCTTCACCAGAAAAAATCCACTTCACTCTTCCCTTTTCCTCCTTCTTCATCCATCCCGACTTTTCGGTGTCCCCACTCCTTGCCTCCCTTTCCCTCTCCTTTCACTCGACGTCTCTGGGGTGGCCTTGCCAGCTGATCCGAGAGTGGATGTCCAGCCATGGACACTTGTTGGTTAATGGTTGGACTCGATGACCTTACAGGGTTTTTCCAACCTTAAGGATTCTACGATTCTATAAATATCAGAGTGTGCCCATCCCGCCTCCACAGCAGGGTGTGGGGAGCCTCCCTTGCTCCATCCCTGCTGTGGTGGTGTTGCTCAGCCGGTAGCACCTGTGTTGCTCCACGCTTGGGCTGCAGCTCTGCTTCCTCAGAGCTCTCCTGCCCCCCTCCCACGGTGTCAGCAGCACTTTGGTTCTGCCCCTGGCCAGCCTGCTGTGGGGTGGGTGGAGCAGCTCAGACTCTTCCTCCTAGCAGCAGCGATTACCCGGGAGCTTTGACTCATAGATGGCTTTGTGAGTCAAGGAACAACGCTGCTTTAGCAGGGCTTGCCCAAGGGTGGCCCACCTCCCTCCTTGGTCCTTTCACCCGCCCAGGGCAATCCTGCTCTGGGCATCGCATCCTGCTGAGCGAGTGGAGCAGGTACAGCTCCTGAGTGGCAACCAAAACCCTGTGGCTCTTCCTCTCTGGGATGTGCTTGGCTGCAGCACAGGATCCTGCCAGCCCAAATAGCAAAGGGGAATCCAGGTAGTCACTGCTCACATCCATGAAGTAAATTGCTTTGGAGCCTGTTTTCAGGTACTCAGAGGTAGCGTGACACAACCTGCATCTGTGTGGGTCCATCCTCATCCTCCTGCTCCTGCCCCAGATCATGCCAAAAATGTACCAGGGAAAAATGAACAGCCTGGATATCACTGGGCAATGCTGAAAGCTTCAGCTGGGGGAGGCTGGAGCTACAGGCGGGAACTGATCCTGCTGGGAATGTCCAGCCCCTGGCAGTTAGGGGGGTTTGGCACAGCCTGGAGCTGGGATCAGCACCATGAGGATGGAGAGCTGATTGCCAGGGGGATTTTCCTGAGGTCAGGAAAACTTTTCAAGTGGCTTCTGCTGGAGCAGAGACCGTTTGCTGGTGGATGCAGGTGGTTTCCTGAGATGTGAGGAAGCAGTTGGGAATTCAGGCAGCCAGGCTCTCCCTCACCCCATTAACAACAACGGGCTCTGCCTGCAGTCTCCCACTCTGGGAAAAAGACTCTCATTGAGGATGAGTGCCCTTGTCCTGGCAGGAGTCGGTGCCAGCACGAGGATGGACTGGCAGGGAAGAGCAGAGGGTGGGTGGCAAATGGAAAAGTGGGCTCAGGTGGATGCGGCCCCAGCGACGGGCAGATTGCAGAGGGAAGAGGGCAGGACTGCTTTCACTCTCTAATCTATGGACCACAGAGGAATGAGGGGGAAGAAGGACATAGGAGGGATATCTTTGGAAAGAAAAGAAGTAAAAAAATCTATTAATAGTAAATGAGGAAGTTTCCTAAAGGGAGGTCCAACTGGTTTGTCCGAGACACTGTGTGCTTCGGCTACACGGTGTCTGCAGCACGGGAATGTGATGTCCTGCTGCATCAGTGCTGCCAAACCCATGTCCCTGTTGGGGATGGGGCACTAGAACTGTCACTACAGGGACCAAACCTGAGCCAAGAGCTGAAGGAGGGGAACCAGATTCCCCCTTATCCCTTAGGAGTGCACCAACACGTCATCCCACCCACCGAAGACACAGGCAGGGAGTGAGACCAGCTGGGTCCTTGGGTTCTACAAAATCCACTGAAAATGGACAGTATGGACAAGCAGCACGCACGCACAGTGGGATGAGAGCTCCCCCTGGCTCAGAGCCACAGACCATCTCTGCTGGTCTCCATCCACTGGCTGGGACCGAGGGGAGCTGCTCCGCAGGAATGCAAGGCGAGGGCCAAGCAGGGGAATGCTTTCCACATTATATCCTCTCAGTTTCCGGCAATTTGCTGCCTCGGGACTTCCTGAGCCAGAGGTTGTATCCGTATCTTTCTGTTTAACAGCACTTGATGGGCTTGTGGAGATGGGATGATCACTTGTGTGGTGTTTCCTTGGGAAAAAAGAGTTCAGAAGGAAGGGCAGGCACAGGAATATGCACTTCTCTGGTTCACCTCAGGGCTGCTTTATGCTTTAAGTATAATAAATGATGTGGATAGAGGGATGTAAAATCCCCTCCCTCCTCCCCTCTGCCGTGTGTAACGTGGAGGGCTGAGCAGGATTCAGCCCTGGGGCCAGTGGTTTTCCACAGGAGGCTGCAATACAAAACATCTGGAGAACATCAGCCATAAAGAGACAGGAATGCTCCAAGCTGGGAACGGGTCCAAGCTGTCCCTTGCAGGCTCAGACAGTCACACACACACTCACTGTCTCACCCCAGAGCTCTGCCAGCCTTTTGGTCGGGTTTTTGCTACGCCTGCATCCTGTCCAGGAGCGTTTGGGGTTTGCAGGTGGGATCCATCCCAGGCATATTTTTGGGGCACACTTGGTCACGAGGCCATGCAGGAGCTGGAGTTGACAGCTCCTGTGATCTGCTGCTGGACTCAGCAGTTTCAGGGATTTTACAACCCTCTGAGCAGCTGTGTTGGGAATAGAAGGCAATTCCCACCTCACCAGGAGCAGCCACTTCCCTCTAACGCATGGACTTACTTGTAGGGTGGAGTGATGGACTGAAATTTTGGGTTTGAGGGCAATTTGCTGTTTGGATTTTTTTGGGGGTGGAAGTAGGGATCTTGGAATCAAGAGCAGAGAGCCCAGAGCACCTTTATTAGACAGTGTGTCCTTTCCTCAGATCCGTGTGGTGATGGCTCTGTTTGGGACCACACTTGAACAGCCAGGATTGATTTAAAATTAGGCTGGGGAAAACCTTGCAGGAGCATCCACAGGGAGAAGGACTCCTGGATAAAGCCAGGGGCAACTTTTACACGGGGGACAATTTCCCAGCAGATGAAAATTGGAGGAGATAGATTTGCCATGTACAAGAGGAGGGCAAATAGTAATAGGACAAAGGGGAATGGTTTTAAACCAAAAAAGGAGAGATTTAGATGAGATATTATGAAGAAATTCTTTCCTGTGATGGTGGTGAGGCCCTGGCACAGGTTGCCCAGAGAAGCTGTGGCTGGTCCTGGATCCCTGGAAGTATCCAAGGCCAGGTTGGACAGGGCTTGGAGCAACCTGGTCTAGTGGAAGGTGTCCCTGCCCACGGCAGGGGGTGGGACTGGATGGTTTTTTAAGATTCCTTACAACCAAAACCATTCCATGATTTTGTAATTTGAGGGGATTCAGAGGGGAGCTCATATGATGGACAATATCTAAACTGAATAATAATAAAAAAACCCAAAGGAAAATAAATCCTGTGGAGCCTCTGCAAGAAATATCATCTCCAGTCCTGTTCTCCTGGCTGCCACTGGCCCCAGACCAGAGGGGCTGATTAACTTGCCTCTTCCACATCTGAAAAAATCCATGGAAGTGGTCATCTAACGCCTGCCCTTGTGCACTGAGGAGAGGCAGAAGCTGAGGCAGCTCTTCTGAAGTTGTCTTTAAGTTGGGAACGAGGAAAGTCCCCACCCTTCCCACTGAATTGGATTTACCTCCTGCAAGTACAGGCAGAGCCTGGACTCCTGATGGCATCACACAGGGATGTAAACACAGGGAGCTGGCCAAGCCTTCCCTGGAGCTGGCTGAGCCTGGCTGGGAGAGCAGGGAGAAGGAAATGCTGAATGCATCACCAGTCACCTGAAAGGGCTGTTCTCTAATCCTTCCTCCAAAGGTCTTGGCCTCTTTCAGAGCTTTGTGGTTACAAGGGCTTGCTGAGCCAGCGAATCCTGCCCACGGGTCATTTTACAGAATCACAGAATATTCTGAGCTGGAAGGGACTCACAAAGATCTCCAGCTCTTAAGTGAATGGCCCATCCTGAGACTGAACCCACAGCCTTGGCATTGTTAGCACCAGGCCCTAACCACCTCAGTCTAATAGATTTTTTCCTCTTGCTGAACCTCCACACTGGACAGAGACACCAAACACCCGGAAAACACGGTGCTGTGCTGGCAGCAGGATGATGAGATGCTCACCCCAACCATCTGAGCTGTCTTTAACCCCAGTGGGGGTTTGCAGCTCCTCACACCACCACCACCCCTCGCACCAAAGTGGGGTGAGAAGGGACTTCCCAAGCCACCTGCACACGACGACGATGGTGCTCCTGCCAAGTTTCCCCAGAACTGGGAACCACGGAGGGGAGCAGATGTTTTTTTGGGAAGTTGGCTTCGGTGTCACAGAGGGACTCAGATATTTTCATGGCTGAGCAGGTGGGAAGTGGCAGTGCTGGGTTTGCAATGTGAGCCCCAGCAGAGCAACCCAGACGTCTCGTCACCCTGTGGGAAACGATCCCAGGCGACCTCCCAGGCCTCTAACAGGAGAAGACTGGCTCCTTACTGGGCTTAAAACAGGTAGAAAAGGCTCTGGGTGAGGAGGGAGAGGCGGGATCCTCCACTGGAGCTGTAATTAGAGTAGTTCTCCAAGGAGACAGTAGATGAGGAGGTTGGCATCACTCGCTCTGCGCAAGCTGGGTAAGACAGTGAGAGAAGATGCAAGACCCTGGCTTCACCCCAAAATCCTCCAGTGCTCTCAGAGGAACACCACAAGGTGTCTCTGAAGCCACCACAAGGTCTAGGAGACCTCTGGCCCAGCTGGATCCCCGTGCCTCAGTTTCCCCAGGTGTAAAATATGGATGAAAACCCTTGAGGGGGGTTTCTTGCTCCTGGGTTGACTTGGGGCTCCACAGACAGGGGGATGGGGTGATGGTTACGGTGTTTTCTCTATTCTGCTGTGAAATGCTCCTCAAACACCTCTCCATCAGGAGAAATCCCAGCCCAGAAGCACCTTCCAGAATGGAAGACATTCCAAGAAAGGGCTTCACCTGTCCTCCCCCTCTGGTGGCAGGTGGCAGGTCTTGGAGGGCAGATGAACATCGGGTCTTTGCTCATAAACCCTCTCTGTGTTTAATCTCTGGATAAATGGGGAGATGGGAAGAATGAGGACTCAGCAATTGGAGTAAATTCTGGGCAAAGGGAAAGCCAGCACAGCCTGTGTCCACACCCGTGATGTCCCTGCCTGTCACCAGGCTAATTGGGGAGGTGATGCCTCACCAGATCTCCTCTTCCTGGGCAGTGCTGGGAGCAGCCCAGATAAGCTGCTGCCTCCATAGGGCTTAATCCTGCCCCAGCAGTGTTTATTCCTGAGCCTCATGAGATCCTGGAAGTGAACTAATCCTCTTCTGATAGCTGGGGAAACTGAGGCACAGCCCACTGGGGTGACCTGTTCTCCCTAGGGACATCCACCTTCCTGGTGTTGTCCCCCCAGGGCACCAAGTGATGCTTTTTCACGTTGTCCTTGGGAATAGAGGGGCAAAGATCAGCAGCTCCCACAAGAAATGTGTGGGACACCATCACATGGAGAGGAGAGAGCAGGAAGCTCTGGAAAACGTTGCAGCTCCCCCAAAACTGCAGAACTCAAGGTCAGAGCTTTGGCTTGAGCTGTAAGAGGATGATTACCTCTGCAGAGCAGGGCTGGGAGACCTGTAGCTCAATGCAAGGTTGTCCCAAGGCCTTGGGAGAGGCCAGTGCCACAGGCCTGACCCAGAAAACTTGGGATGTGTCCTCAGACTTTTGAGGCTGGTGTTGGGCAGTGGCTTGGGTGACCTCACTCAGCTGTTGGCCAAAGCCCACCCTGGGCCTGGGTGCTGCTGCAGAGCCACCCTCCCTGGAGGACTCCAGGATGCTCTTCACTGTCTGTCCCACCAGCCCCAGGCAGAGCCAGGAGGGCTCGTGGTGCCCTTCCAGCCACTGGCTTTTCCATCAGGCAGCAGGAATTTTTGAGCTGAGCATCTTTGGGATTATTTAAGATCCATGGAGAAGGCTGGTCCATCAGAGGAGGCTCCTGACTCCATTCACGTATCTGATGCCCTGTTATGTGCACGGGTGAGGAGCACTTGACCTGGGCAATGCTTCCTATGCCTTTGGCTGGATGCCATTTCCAAAAATCTGGGGTGGATCACATCCAGCTGGCAAGCTGGGAGGGAGCTTTGACTCAGCTGGACTTGGCTCCAGCTCTGAAGCTTCAGCCTAGTCCCTGGTGAAAACCTACCCTTCACGCTGGAGGAATTTGCTGGATGAACCTCAGGTCTTGCTGTGTCTTTTTATAACTCTCTTTGGGTGGAGAATGCTGAGCCACCATGTGGAAATTCCCACCGGAGGGAAAAGGGGGTCTAGATGCTCAGTTAGATGATCCATGTGAGGGTGGCAGAGGACATCGAGCTGGGGACCCCTCTGAAAGCACTTCAGGGTGGGAGACCAGCAGTCCTCCTGCTACCACCTGCCCCTTCCTGTGGGGGGAATCACCTCTTCCCAAGGCCCAACAGCTCCAACAGTCCCTCCTGTGCCTGTGCCAGGCTGGGGGCCTCTGGCATGGCTGCAAGGAGCTGGAATTTGGGGGATCTATTTCCATCCCTGCCCCTGATGCAGCATAACCCCCAGGTGTTATGCAACTGCTTGGCATCAAAACACCATCGTCAGAGCCTTTAATTAGCAGCAGAAAAGTGTTCCAGGGATGCTGTGGGTGGATTCTGCGCCACTGGGTCCCCCTCCCCAGGGCTGGGATGTGTCCTGGGAAGGGTGAGGTACGCCTGTGCCCCTTTGGCTTCCTGAATCAATCAAAGGGCTGGTATAGATGACCAAAAAAAGTGTCCCTGTGTGTGTGTGGCACTTAAAGGAGCTTTATTCCTTTCTTTCCTCAGTCTCTGAGGTTTGTCTTGGGGATTCCCAGAACCAACAGGGAGTCTTTGCACTTTGTGGATAACACTAAACTGGGGAGCAGGGCATCCATTCAGCAGGATGGAGGATGAGGCCAGCAGGACCCTCCTGAATTTCAGTAGAGGCAGATGTCACATCTGCAGAGCAGGACCTGGAATCAGGGCAAGACCAGGTCTGGAGTCCATATCCCACTTGGTGCTCCCCAGCCCAAGAGAGACCTTGGTGTGGTGGGACCAGCCCAGCTGGTCCACCAGGCTGGCTGGGATGTGCTTGGCACAGCTGGGCCTATCTTTGGTGGGAGGGAAGAGGAAAGCCAGAGGTGACCTCAGCTGGGAGAAGATGTCACCACTGCTGCCATTATTCCCTGTAAGGAGACAGGAGTAAATTCCATCTATTTACATACTGAGAGCAACTTGCATATTGAGATAATTAATTCTTCCTGATGTCCTGGTTGCTTTGCTCAAACCTGTGTGGAAATAGAGATTTTCTTCTCTAGTTGGAGCAAAACACCCCACTGGGCAGAATTCAATCCCAGGGGGGTGAGGACATGGGTTCCCAGTGGATCATCGAGGATCATCCGCTCTGTGTCCTCAGCAGGGTGATGTGCACCCATGAACAAGGCACACACAGCCTCAAGTCCCATCACACTCATAACTGTGGTCTTATTTTGATATAACTAATGATGTTTTATTCCCCAATGAGTCCTTGTTCAAAGCTCATCTCGTTCTGCAGCTCAGCTTGCCTGTTATGCTTCCTAATGAGGGGGAATATTCCTCCGAGCTGTGGCTCAGACAGGATATTTTTGGCATAATTGGGTTTTTGCTTTGGCATTCATCATTTCCAGTCATTTGCCTTGAAAATTCCCCAGAAGTGTCCTGGGGGGAAGGTGGGATTGAAGTGCTGGGCTGCCTCCATCTCCTCAGCTCATCAGTCTCCCACTTTCTGCTGGAAATTATGGCCCCATGGAGAGCCCAGAGGGTGATAGCTCCAGTCAAACCATCGGATGGTGGATGTAGGAAAACTGTGGAGATGGCAGAGGCTTTCTGATGACATGACTCTGGTCATCCCATGGTCACACAAATTGGGGAGAGGGGGGAGCTGGAAGTGCACCAAGTAACTCAGCAAAACACCCACCTGCCTGTGTCCTGAGGGGAACAGAGGACACGTAGGGGCTGATCCCCTGTAAATCCCAATTACTGGTCTCTGAAGGGGCTGCCTTTACTTGGGATGCAAAGCAGAGCTGAGGGCTGGGGATTTCCAACCTGTGATTAGTTCTGGAGCGACTAGGGATGGGTATTTTTGGTGGCCCCCCGGCGCTGGTGAGATCCCCTGTACTGCTGTTTTCCAAAGCAGGATTTGATCTTTCCCAGCGTGTGGCCGGTGGCCTGGGACATTGCCATCCTCTAGTGGCTGTATCCAGAAGCACAGGAGTGCTGGTGTGGAGGAGAAGTCTCTGGAGCCACAAGCACCAGGAAGGGCACACGGCTCTTCCCTGGGGAGTTGGAGCGTGGAGTTGAGAGGACATGCATGGATGTTCCCCCTTCCCCCTTCCTCCATCTACAGCAACAGCTCAAGGACAGCTTTTCTTGCTGGAAAAGGGCTTGGTGTCCACTCCCACTGGGCTTTAGAGACCTGTATTTAAAACCCTGCTTTGTCAGTGACACCAAGCTCCTCCACAGGCATCTTGTCTTTGGGTCTGGCCCTTCAAGGAGGGGTGGATTTGGGGGCAACCTACTGACTCCAGTCATGCAGATAAATTCCTGTGGGCTGTCTGGAATGAGGAGCTGTGTTGGATGCAAATGTGAGATCCAGTCTTTGGGAAATTTGTGCCATTTGAAGCTTGTGGTTTCAGCACCTCCCCCTCTTTATTTCAGCCCCATCTCCAAGGAGTTCTTGAGTTCAACCCACTGCTTGGACCTGCAACTGTGTGGAGGTTGTGTAGTGTTGGGGAAGACAGAAACGACCCCTTATTCCTCTTTAGTGAGGGATGTAGAATCAGGGTGGCTTGTGTGGGAGATGAGGAGGTAAAAGGGGTGGCTCCAGCATCCTTGTGTAGATCATGGAATCACAGAATACCCTGAGTTGGAAGGGATCATCGAGTCCAGCTCCTGGCAACCCCTAAAGCGCCCCCATGTGCCTGAGAGCATTGTCCAAACACTTCTTGAACTCTGGCAGGTTGGTGCTGTGACCACTGCCCTGGGGAAGCATCTCTGGAGGGTCACATCTCGGGTGGCTGTTGGGGTTCCTCAGTGGAGCCATGCTCTGCAGAGAACACCAACTCAGTGCAGTGGTGGGAGGGAGAGTGGCAGGAGTGAGGGGACAGAAAATGGATAACCACAGAAGGGAGCTCTAAAGCAAATTAATAAATATATATTTTTTAAGAAGGACCCAAAATGGGGCCAGGCCCTGAGCCAAATCTCAAAACCTCAGTGACACATGAGTGTCACAGGGCCCATGACACGGCTGGCACAGGATATTTGCTTGGAATCCTGAGAGCCCCGTTTCCCCTGCCTTCCTTCCTCTCCCAGATGTGGTCCCTTCTCTCCACAGGATTTCCTTCAGTGATGGATGCAGCTGTCCCAGCTAGGACAGATCTCCCCTCTGCTCACCCAGTGATGGAGAGGGATACGGGAATCGGGGGAAGGAAGGATGGGGGATTGACCATTGAATTCCAGAATGGTTTGCATTGGAAGGGACCTTATGGATCATCTGGTTCCAACCTCCTGCCGTGGGCAGGAACACCTTCCACTATCCCAGACTGCTTCAAGCCCTATCCAACCTGGCCTTGCATGGGTATGTTGCCAAATATCCTTCAGATGTGCCTTTTGGGATGTTGACCCTATTTCTGTATCACTCCCCTGTCTGAGAGTACAAAGGTTTAAAATCTCCCTCAATTCTTGAAGTTTGGTGCAAACTTGAAACACAGCTTTAAAATGTAGTGGAAATCCATCTCTTTGCACAATAAACTGTATTTTTGCTGTATTCTATCTTGCACGACGTGATCCTGGTTCATGAAAGGAAAGCTGAGGGACCAAAGTAACACCATCAATTAATAAAAAAATTACCATAGCAACTAATTCAGAAAAATTCACCAGGGATACAGGTAATTTGGGCTGTTGGCTGGGGTCCCTGGTGCTTTTTCTTACTGCCCTGATTTGTGTGAGTTTCTGCAGGAATAGTGCATGAGCAGATCTTCATGCAAGAATAATGCCTGGTCCATTCATCTGCACAGAGGAGCCTGAAAAGATGGTTCAAAAGAAAGAAGACAGACAAAAAAAAACCCAAACCAATCCAGATGAGACACTTTAACATGCCAGAAATTCCTGAATCAGTGTTCCTGAGGTCTGAGCGCACTGGCCTGTCCGTGCTGCTGATCCCAAATGAGATGTAAATATTCCTGGCCAAAGCAGAGTCTCAGGCTGTTCACAGCTTTTGCTGCCTCTGCAATTCCGACCTTTTGTGGTTTCGATGGAAATCTGCTTCCCTCCAGCTGCCTGTTGCTGGATTACATCTCCGGCTCTATTTCCCAGCGGAGCCCCAGCTCTGCCGTGAGCGAGCCCAGAGCTCTGCACTGATGTTTCCACGTGAGTTCAGTGGCTGAGCTGGCTGGAACCCCCAGGTCAGTCCGTGCCATTTGGGATGTGCATCTTGGTGAGGATTTTTGTGATCATACTGGGGGCCTGTGGGTCGTGATCCTGCTTTTCCCAGGGAAAAGAGAGCTGCTTTGTGCCTTCGGAGCAAGTTACGCAAGCAGAGCTTTGTGGAATTAATTTGGTTGCACTGTGCCCTTGAGAGATACCAAAACATTCCCTTTTTTTTTTTTTTTTTTCAGGAATAGACCTGTCTCCTGCTGAAGGTGCCTCTTCCATGGTCCAAGCACTGAAAGGCCACGAGTGATTTCCCTGTGGTTCCACATGCATCATGTTTGGTGATGTTCCTGATGCCCCAAGAGCTGCTCACGGTCTGGAGAACACGAGGGGCTCCTGTAGGTACCAGAAAACTCCAAAAAGGATTAGTTGGCATCCCCACCCCTTCTCCCAATGGGATGACAACTGATGGTACCAGGACCACAGCCAGACGGGCAGCTGTGAGGGTCAGCCTGAGGTGTTTCTGGTGCCCATGGAGAAGGGGTTGAGAGGACTTTCTTTACCCATGGTTGTGCTTGTAGGACTTTATCTGGAGCATGTGAAGAGCACCCTGCCCTTTGTCTAAGTGGAAAATGAACTTCTCTGCTTTTTTTCCCCCCATTCTGATCCATCCATCCATTCATCCATTCCTTCCTCCCTCCTTTCTGGTGCCCCAGGGCAGCTCTATTTCAGTGGCTGGTGAGGTGCTGCCTGTCTAAAGGGAGAGCTGGGATCTATCATTAGCATCCTCCTTGTTTTTATAAGACTTTTCCTTTAATTACTGATAACTCTGCCAGACTCTACTCCCTTTTTTTTCTTTTTTTTTTTTTTTTTTTTTCCTCCAGGCTGGCTGGCTGACTGCCTCCAGGCTGAAATGCTTTGGGAAGATTTCAGCTAAAATAGATCAGCATTTTGCAAGAATTAGATTAGGAGGAAAAAACCCCCCCGTTTTACCCTAGTTGGGTGGGAAGCTTCCAGCTGTTTTCTGCAGCCCTTTCATCCCTCATGCATCAGAGGGGGCCCTGAAAGCCAGAACGGGGGACGATCCTTGAAATCACTAAACCAGCAGTGCTTGCCAAGGACGGGCCTGTCCTTGAGTAGGTCCCATCCTAATTCTGGCAGCAACTTGCCCCTGTTGGCCCTGAGCCTGCTGTGACCTCCTCCTGGCACAGCAAGGCTGCTCCTTCCTGCAATGTTCCACCAGGGAGAAGGGAGAAGGGGCTGTTGGAGGATGCCCTGAAGCTCTTGACATCTTCCTGAAATCCCTTATCATTCCCAGAGAAGTTTGTATGGTGTGCATTCTGTGGACCCAGTGCTTCCTCCCTCCCTAAGGTTCAATCCAGTGGAGGCAAAACTGCTCCCATGGGGCACCTGGGATGTCCCTGTGGGGCTGGTAGATTTAGTAGACGACCTCCAAGATGCTGGAGCTCTTCTGGAATAGCAGGTGGGATATCTCAATCCAACACTTTCGGCCCAGTACACAATTCAGCCAAGCCCAGGTGTCCCAATCCATGTGCTGTGATGGTAGGATAGGACAGAAATGCTATGCCAGGATGAGTTCAGAGCCTGTGACCCTCCCTGGAGCATCTGGGGCTGCATTTTGCCTCCTTTTCCACATGGTTTTCTCATGCCAAGGGGGTGCTTGTGCACGAGAGGCTAGAGTTGCCCTAGCTCAGAACCCCCCGTGCCCTGGGCTGATCCCACAGTGTGGGCAGCAGGGGAGGAGGGGATTCTGTCCCTCTGCCCCCTCAGCTGAGACCCCCCTGCAGAGCTGCCTCCAGCCCTGGGAACAACAGCACAAGGACGTGGAGCTGCTGGAGAGAGTCCAGAGGAGGCCTTGGAGATGCTGCCAGGGCTGGAGCCCCTCTGCTCTGGAGCCAGGCTGGGAGAGCTGGGGGGTTTCCCCTGGAGAAGAGAAGGCTCCAGGGAGAGCTGAGAGCCCCTGGCAGGGCCTAAAGGGCCTCGAGGAGAGAGCTGGAGAGGGACTTGGGACAAGGGATGGAGGGACAGGACAAGGGGGAATGGCTTCCCACTGCCAGAGGGCAGGGATAGATGGGATATTGGGAAGGAATTCCTGTCTGTGAGGGTGGTGAGGCCCTAGCCTGGGTTGCCCGGAGAAGCTGTGGCTGCCCCTGGATCCCTGGAAGTGTCCAAGGCCAGGTTGGACAGGGCTTGGAGCAACCTGGTCTAGTGGAAGGTGTCCCTGCCCATGGCAGGGGGTTGGAACGAGATGGGCTTTAAAGGTCTTTTCAACAAAACCCATGACATGTTTCTCTGATTCTATGAAGTCACCACTCTCCTGTCCTTGCAGGGTGCTGGGGATTGCACAGGGCTGCTGGAGGACAAGGGAAAGGCTGAGACAGTGCTGTGGCCACCCCTCTGGTGCCCTCTGTCACAGGACATCCTGTGTGACACTTTTGGGGTGACCCCAAGTGTCTGTCCCTGTGCCCTCCATCACGAGGGGCTCGTGCTCTGCAGGGTGTGCAGGCAGCTGTGCAAATAACCCAGCTTTGCCTTCAGCTTATACTGAGAAATCAAAGGGAACTTTAGGGCTGAGTCAAACAAAGTAAATAAAGAGAACAACCCCCTCCACTGCAAACACAGACAGGGTAAAAAAAAAAAAAAAGGAAATCTGACCCGAACCAAAAGAGTTGTTTTGCTTTTGTTTCTAGCCCTAACTCTGTTTTGATTTAGTACTGCTGGTGTGAATAAGCTGTGGCAGATGTTGACTTTTTTTTTTTAATCTGCTGTGTATTTTTTCTTCTGTTATTTATATCTGACCAGGGTGATTTGCCAAATTTATGAGTTCTTCTGGTCACTCAACTCCACTTTTTTTCAGTGGAAAAGGCAGTCTGAGCCAGACTCTCTTACATGAGGGTGCAGTGCCTCACGTAGGACACTGGTGCAGGCACAGACTAATAGTGCTCTCTCAGCTCTTGGCCTCCAAGTGCTGCTCTGGAAGGGTGTGTGTTTCCCTTTGGTCGTCTGTCATATCAGCCAGGCCCTTGCAGATGGTGACCTGAGCTTCTCCATGGTCCAGGTGTCCCTGCATCCTACCCCAGAGCCTGCTGTCACTACCAGGCTTTGTGGTTCCTGTTCTTGATTCAACCTATTTTGGTCTTCCATGAGGTGACACATCACAGGGCCTGAGGAGAGAAGGTGACCTCAATGAAAGAGGACTTGAGAGAAGGTGGAAAAGGTGGGCCAGGGTGTTTTTTAGTGGCATTTCTGTATTGCAGGATGATAAATACACCTGGGCCTTGCTAATGTGTAATCAAGGTCTGGAACAAACCATGTCCATTTCAGTTTGGTAGCCGATCTGAAGGAAGGAAGGAAGGAAGAAAGAAAGAGGATTTGGTGACAGGAGTGACCTCCTGAAGCCTGGGCCATGGCATTTGCCCTGATGTTAATTAGGACTGGGCCTTCCTTCAGCAAGAGGAACAAAATCCTTGGAACAGACTTGACTGCTCAGACTTGGCTGAGATGTGGATCTTGGCTTTTTTTGGAATTGATTGGGAGGGTCATAGAGCCAGGGAATCATTAAGGTTGGAAAAGCCCTCTGGGATCTAACCCAGCACTGCCAAGGCCACCGCTGACCCATGTCCCCAAGTGCCACATGCGCATGGATTTTACATTCCTTCAGGGATAGGGATTCTACCACTGCTCTGGGCAGCTGTGCCAGGGCTGGACAGCCCTTTCCATGGAGAAATTTGTCCTAATATCCAATCTAAATATCTCCTGGCACAACTTGAGTTTGTTTCCTCTTGTCCTATCACTTGTTATCTTGAACAAGAGACCAAACTCTGCTGAGCCCTCTGGAGCTTTGAGTAAATTCAGACCCAGATGTGGATCTCCTGCTCTTTTCTCTTGGCTTCATCAATAGGGCACAACAGTTGGACTCAATGATCATTGTAGGTCCCTTCCAACTGAAATATTCTCTTCTATTCATTGCTGATACTGAGGTAGAAACCATGGATTCATAGAATGGTTTGGGTTGGAAAGGACTTTAAACATCACCCAGTTCCACGCCCCTGACCTGGGCAGGGACACCTTCCACTATCCCAGGTTGCTCCAAGCCCCATCCAACCTGGCCTTGGACACTTCCAGGGATGGGGCAGCCACAGCTTCTCTTGGCAACCAGTGCCAGGGCCTCCCCACCCTCACAGGGAAGAATTTCTTCATAATATCTCATTTAAAAATCTCCTTTTTTAGTTTAAAACTGTTTCCCTTGTCCTATCACTATCTGCCCATGTAGAAAGTCGCTCTCCCTCTTTTTTATAATCCCCCTTTAGGCAATGGAAGGTGCTAAAGGCCTCCCTGGAGCTTTCCCTTCTCCAGACTGAAAAGCCCCAAGCAGGACAGCAGCAGCTGAGCAGAGGGGCCGTGGTTGATGTGAAACAATCTTACAGAAAACCAGAAACCAAAACAAAACCACAAACTGGAGAGGACCCTGCAGCACACCCAGCTTCCTACCAGCCAGAAATGCGAGGTGTGGGGCAAGGAGGGGGTGGGAAAAGGGCACTGGTTTGATGGATATGGCTCTGACAGGGAGGGAAACTGAGGCAAGGTGCCCTGACTTGCTGGGTGGCTTTTGCTGGGTATTGCAAAGTGCTGCTTGGTCAGGGTGTTCCCAGGGGAAGCTCCCTCCCAGGCTTTGCTGCAGGGTTAGCAGGAACCCACAGGGATTTAAATAAACCCCATGTGCTCCAGCAAGAGCAGGGGAAGCAGTTTCCCATCTTGGCGAGGAACCAGCACAAGGGAGACGTCTCACGATTTGCTTTCCAGGGTCTCCCTTTGGGAAAAGCAAGGAAAGTTTGGGGCAGTGGGAGCAGGTAGCGCTTCTCCTGCAGAAGAAAACCACCCAGATGCACGAGATGAGATTTTTCTCTCGTGAAACCGGATCAGAGTGTGCCCTCACAGCCCAAGTATATCTGGGCTCCTGTTCCATGCTTCTGGGTAAACAGGATATTGATATAATTAGCTTTCCTGTCATCAACCCTATAGTGGCTGTACAGTGGAAAAAACCCTCCTGGCAGCGCTGGGCCTTTGCATTATGGAAAAATCCCGTATCTGATTTCAGCTCCCTCGTTCCTTCTCCTTCCAAGCTGCAGGTGGGAGATCCCAGAGGTCTCCTGCTTTGCTTCTACAACCCTTTACCTTTCTCCCCACCCCTGTTTGAAGCCAGGAGGTGGGAGAAAAGGCACTTGGGAGCTTGGCACGTGGAAAAAAGTTGGCTTGGAGCATGATTTGTGAGAGGGTGGGTTTGTGCTGTACTGGGCTCCCTGTGGAAATCTTCCCTGCCATGTGATGAGCTGCCTCCAGCCTCTGCTGCTGCTGCTGGAGAGAAGGTGGATTCTTGTGGGACAGAGGGGGAGACCTACACTCCCATTGCCAAGGATTTATGTGGGGATGCAGGGATGGTGGGAGCAAGGGGCCCTGTAAATACCCCTGATCTGGGAAAGAAACTGTGTATCCTAAAGGAAAGGATGAGCCTGGAATCTTTTTCCCATGGAGGTAAAACACCCCAAACTGCTGGTGTGATGACTACTGCACACGCAACAATAATCACTGAAATATGAAATAAATCAGCAAAACCAAAGCAAAAAACATCCTGCCCCTCTATAAGGTTGCATTTTAGGGGGATGCAAAATGGGATGTTGGTAAAACCTCAACTCCCTGAGCTGGGAAAGGCAGTGAACCCTCCTGAGATACATATCTATACATTCTGTAATTTTTCTGGGGAAGGAAGACAGGTCTGTCCAAATTGTTGCTGCCTGGTTGTCTGAAGCCTGGAGGCGGAGGGAAGTACCTTATGCTGGGAAGGTTTGCAGAGGTGTGGGTACGTGTTCAAGGCTTCCCAGTCATGTCCTTGGCTTGTGGGTAGACTGGGGTGGGAAAGGGACAAATACAAGTGGGATGAAAGCTCCTGCGTGGCCCCAAAACTCCCTTTGGGCCAGAAAAAATTGTCCCAACCCTTGACACGAAACTGAGTGGTTGGGTTTAAGCCCTGCAGGGTTTTACGTTCATGGGATTCCTGTCATGGCAGGGAAGGGGCTGATGTGAGCCAGGGCATCACTTGGATGTGGAGTGAGGAGGTTGGGACCTTGAGTAGGCTCTGGGATCCTCAGTTTCTGTGCAGACATTGGGTTTCAAAATATTCACTGCCCTCAGACCTGCTCCTTCCAGGACCTCAGCACACTGGTACAAGCATGATGCCATGTCCTGCCTGGGTAGGGATGTGTGGCACTGGGATAAGTTTGTTCCTTCCTGAGCAGTGACACCTTCATGAAGGGAATCATGGAGCTAAACTGGTGCAACTCTCAGCCCACCTGTGCTGGTATCCAGAGTGTCTTGCTCAAGCTTCTGCTCTGCCATTTGCCCCATTGCTGATGGAAATGTGCTGTCGAGTCAAGCTCTGTCCTCCACTGCTGCTCTGACGGTGTCCAAGGTCTGGCTTGTCCTGGCTGTAGGCCAGGGTGAGGGACTGCTGCAGCCTATCTGTGAGGGCTGTCCTGGCCTTGGTTCACCCCAGCACGATGGAAATAGCGTGGGTTGTGCTGCTGCTGTGCAGGATCCTGCCTGGGGCTCAGCCCTGCCACCAGTCCTGCCCGTCCTCGAAACACGAGGAGCTGGTTGACCCTGACAACTCAGTGCTCTCCCTTTTTATTTTCCTCGCAGAGACATCCCTCAGGGTTTTCCCAAGCTAGAATAAAACCAGATGGATTACAAAACGGTGCCACAGTCACATCTTTTCCCTGTGCTGTTTTCCTGCTCCCTCCCCCCCCAGCACAGACAGACCAGCTGGAGCCACTGGCACTAAAAAAACCTCCAGGATCCAGGAGACACCCGTGGGCACCCAGCCATCCAAGACACTTGAGCTGGGCTCAGGAGCTGCGGGGCAGAAGCAGCAGCCAAATTTTTGGAGGTTCAGGCTGGGGTGACCAGGAGGCCACTGGAGGAGGGTGTGCACAGAGGCTTGGAAGCACAGTGACCTGGCTGCATGGAGCAGACCTGGCCTTCCCACTCCTGCACTGCCAGCAGAAGGTTGTGTCCTTGTTTGGGTCTCCCATCCTTCCTAGAGGTGAAAAACCTCCCGGGAAAACACCAGCTACAAGGAATTCAGTCAAAATCTGGTGTCTAACTGTCAGCAACGTGTCCCTCTGAAAGCAGGAGTGGTGCTCCTGGTCGCAGTCCACCTAGGGTAGTGATTTCCTGATGGCCAAATCCCTTAGGCACTCGCTGGCCAAGCATCTTGCAGCATCCCCTAGTGGATAAAAGATGTGCTGAGGCCCACACCACCTCTGGCTGCCACAGGAGAGGGGGGAGAATCATCTCAGCTCAAAATGGTACCTGTGGAACAGGGGAGGGAGGTGGAAGGAAGCTTGTGACTGTAAAAAAGCGCAAAGTCTGGGCCAGTTAAGTAGGTCTAGGTGGGGTGGTGACCCCAGAGATGGTGGCTTTCACCCTGGGTTTGCAACTCAAGCAAGAAGAGCAGGGGAGTCTATGGAGTCTCCTGCAGCAGGAGAACAAATCCAGAGCCTGTCTGCTGTGGAGGCCCTTGCTGGAAAGCCAGAACATTGCTGCTGGCCAAGATGCAGGACCAGGAGCAGTTCATACTGCAAGATATTCAATATTACCTCATTTAATTTATTTTTCTTCCAAATAAAGTGAGGATGTGCTGGTCTGGAGGACATTTTCCCCATCCCACTAGGACCAGTTTGAAGTTCCAGCTGGAAGGAATCTTGGCTGGTTGGAAAAAGGGTTCCAGAGCACCCGAGAACTGAGCACCATTTTTCCCAGCGTGTAAGCAGGGCTGAGCCCAGACATCACTATCATTTCAACCCACTCCTTTTGCCTTCCTGAAGCACAGGGGCCACACAAGTGTTTGGTGCTTGCAGGCAGCCTTGTGCCACCAGGATGCCCTGGCAGGCAGGGATCAGGGAGTTGGAAGGCAGATGGATGGAGAATTCCTTCCCATTGGCCATATCCCTCTCTTGGGGTGGGAAGGCACGATGTGGAGAAAGCAAAGAGGTTTCCAGAAGCAGGCTGGTGTGGATCAGGTGAGTAGGGAGCTGCCAAATGGGTGCTGGTGGGTCACAGAAGTTATATTGAAGAGCTCTGAGTGCATCATCTCCAGGACATCCTGATCCAGAAGGAAGATCCATGTCTGTGCTGCAGGGTCTTGGTGGGGACATTGAAGATGAACTCAAATATCCTCAAAAGGGATCTGGTTCCTCTTTCTCTCTCATCCCATCCACTGTCCATGGAAACCAGAGGCACCATGTGCTCCCAGGGGCTTTAGGCCAGGTCTGCACATCTGGGAATGACTCTGTGTGGGTTTGCAGGGATGAAGAGTAAAGGATGGCTCTGTGCAAGGGGAGCAGCCTATTGCTGGTGTCATGTTGATCCTTGAACTAACTCCTTTGATCAGGGAAGGGCAGAACTCATCCTGGCCAGGGGTCAGCTGGGACCAGAAGTCACATGCTGTTTCTTTGCCTGCAAGGTCTTTGCCTGGTGTTCAAAGACACACATGGTCCCCAGGATATTTGTTTCACAGAATCATAGAGTGGTTTGGGTTGGAAAAGTCCCTGAAGACCATCTTGTTCCACCCCTCTGCTGTGGGCAGGGACACCTTCCACTAGCTCCAAGCCCCATCCAACCTGGCCTTGAACACTTCCAGGGATGTGGAGTCCACCTTACAGCTTAAAACAAGGCTTGGATTAGGTGATGGGGAGCTGGGGCTTGGATCTGCCCCTTCCCAGTGCTGATGTCCCTGGAATGGGAAGTCACAACTCATCTCAGTGCCACGAAGGCTGCTGGGACAGCTCTCACTGCCGTGGCACTGGCTCTGTGAATCAGCAAGAGAGTTTTGCTCACTGTAAGGTCTCACACAACCAAGGTCTTCTGAAGGACTGCCCAGTCCCTTGGCAGCAATGTCACAGCCCATGATCCTTCCTGCGGACATGGAAGCTTCGCATGGATGCTTGCATGGGAACTGACCTTTCCTAAAGCAGAATTTAGAATCAGTTTTTAGTCTAAACGCATAAAAAGAAGACAGCCTTCCTTCCTTGGGTGGGACTCTTTCCCCTTCCAGCCACATGCCTTTGTGTGCTCGTGGGTATGAATGTTCACAGGAGATAATAATCCCAGAGCCATCGGTTGGCGTCAGAGCAGGATCATTTCCCTGCTGGGCTGCAGTAAAAAACAGGCACTCCGGAACATAAAACACCAGGATATCTAAGCTCCTTAATTTCCAGCTGTGTTACCCATTGATTAGGTGATTTCCACACTTCAAAGGGTGGCAGAGAGGTGACACAGGCTTGGAGGGCTGCTCTTCTGGACTGAGGTGGCACCGCTCGCTTGAGGGTCTCAAATACTTCACTGTGTAAGCCCTGGAGTTGGAAAGGTGTGATGCTGAAGGGAAACACCCCTAAAATATCTGATATCAGCAGGAGAGATGAAGGAGAATGTTTATAATATGTGAAAACAAGGTATTTGAGCATTTCTGAGGGCTTCTGATGTCCCTTTTGAGGTTTGTGCCACCTTTGTGGCTCAGTCACCTTTGCTGAGGTTTTCCACTCCTGTGGCTGCATGGATAGCTGTAATCCCCCAGGAATGAGCTCCATTAGCTGCAGGTGTTTTCTGCCTTCGGAGATATCCCTGGTGTCAAGGCTGTGAGGGCACAAATCAGACTTACTGGCCATAACCAGCCTCACCTGCAGCCTCCACCCCACCCATGGGCTCTGGGCTATATTTGAGCTCAACCTGGGGCAGTTAGATTCTGTTTGGGAAGGGTGAGGGGCTCTGTCTTGGCCCTTATTTTCATTTTAGATGTCTTGAGACTTGTTTTTTGTGTCTCTTGGATGTCTTCCAGCCTTGACTGAAGCACAGGTCCTTGTTTACTGGCCACAACCAGCTCTGTGTCAGCATCTCCAAGGTACCAGTGCTCTGGGTTTGGATGTCCCAACGTAGGTGCATTGCCATTTGGGATGACTGAGAGATCCCAAGCTTCCATGGAGTGCTGGCTGGGACAAGGTAGATCTTCTCAATAATTTTAGAGGCCTTTTTCAACATTTCTATGCTTCTCTCTTCTCGACCACCAAAGTGGGGAGGCAGGCATAAAGCACTTCCAAGGGCACTGGATGCCTGAGGAACTGAATGGTGGTGTTCCAGCCAGACAAGATCCAAACTTCAAACTGGTCCCGGTGGGATGGTGAAGAGTGGGAGGAAAGCATCCTCCAGACCTTCACATCCTCAGCATCCCCTTGATTCTCACAGTTGTTGCCCTTCACCTTGCTTGCTGTATCCACGGGGTGATGCTACCTTGTCCCTTGGATTTTGCTTGGTGGTACATTGTCCTTTCCTTCCCTTCCTTATGGACTGCACTCCTTGATTGCTGAAGGCTGGCAGGCATTGGTGTGGGCTGGCTGTGCTGCAAGGTCAGGATACAGTGGGAGACAGATTCTTTTGCCACTGGGGGTTGGAACCAGATGACCTTTAAGGTCCCCTCCAACCCAAACCATTCTGTGGTTGTGTCTTGCTCCTTGTGACTGAGACTTGCACCTTCTCAAGATCCTGCCAAGGTATTCTTTCTGCTCTTGCATCCCACGTGTAAAATCCAGGTGCTCAGTCTGCTCTGTGACTGACAAATATGTGGGCCACAGTGTCCCAAAATGAGAGAGGAGCCGAGGGAGGCTGTCCAGAAAACTGTCTCCTTGCTCCATGAGGTGGGATCACAGGCACCGCCACTTGGCAGGTTGCCCCCCAGAGCAGAGCCAGGGCCATGCTCCTGTCACCAGCTGGCCTTGGCACAGCTGGCAGGTGCTCTGGGGATTCCCGGGATGGTGGTTTCAGTTCAGGGTTTGTCATGCAAGCCAGCTCAGCTAAGTGTTGCCTGCTCTGGGATCAGGTTCCTGGGAGTGGCTCATGGCTCAGACTGTAGCTGTTGGATAGGAGCACTGAGAAGTCAGATGTTTGCACTGGGCATTCAGCAAATCCAGGGATTGAGGGCAGTGGGAGAGTCAGCTCTTAGGGTGCCTGAGAGCATGGTCCAAATGCTCCCTGAGCTCTGGCAGCCTTGGAGCTGTGCCCACTGCCCTGGGGAGCCTGGGCAGTGCCAAACCACCCTCTGGGGGACGCACCTTTTCCTGAGATCCAACATGAGCCTCTGACACAAATCCAGCTGTTCCCTCGGGTCCTGTCCCTGGTCACAGAGAGCAGAGATGGGTCCTGCCCCTTGTGAGGAAGCTGCAGACCCTGATGAGTCTCCCCTCAGCCTCCTCATCTCCAGGCTGAACAAGCCAAATAACCTCAGCTGCTCCTCGTGTGCCTTCCACTTTGGATCCTTGATCATCTTTGTGGCCCTCCTTTGGATGTTCTCTAATAGCTTTATAACCTTATATATTTCTATGTTTGTCCTGCCTTTCAGGCAGCCTTCCCAAATTCCCCTCTCTCTCCTGCCTAACACCACTGAGGATTTGTCCTTCCCAGAGACCTCCCCTGCCTACTTCAGGTGATTTTGTCACAGCAGCAGAGGTGGCCACAGCATTTGCAGGCAACATGCAATGGCTTTAAGTGGGAAAGCAGCTGTCCTTATCTGTAATATCCTATCCCTCACCTATGACACTGTTTCTCAAACAGAACAATTTCCTCAGGGAAACCCACAGATCCTGATTTCCTATGACATGGTTCAGATTCAATCCCAGAGCTGCTTCATCCCAGCAAGGCCTCGCAGGGACGAGTGTGTGAACATGTGTCCAACATCCAGGGTGAGGAGGGGAAGTTCACCGAACCAAAGAATCTCCCAACATTTTAATGTCAGCATCTTTGTTTTATTAATGTAGATTTCTTTTTTTTTTTTTCTGAGTGTGAATAATGTGATGAAGCTGAAACACACCTGAAGGAGTTATCCCAGCAGGAAAACTACATTTCTAATCATTTGAGACTGAAGTTAGTTTCCGAGGAAGGTACTTCATAGAATCACAGGCTGGTTTGGTTGGAAGGCACCTTAAAGGCTATCTTGCTTCAACCTCCTGCCACGTGCAGAGACACCTTCCACTAGACCAGGTTGCTCAGAGTCCCATCAAACCTGGCCTTGATTTCATGGGGAAATCAGCTATAAGTAGTGAAATTTAATATCTTAAAATCTTCAGGAATACCTTCAGCAGTGAGTCACATAGATAAAGAGCAGGGTGTAAGTAAAACATTTTTTTCCCCAAAACTACAGATCTTTTTCCCCATTTAGAGGGATCTAATGTTTGTCTTTCTCTACTTACTGGCCTTTACTAGTCTGGAGAAGCTGGCTGCTCTCAAACTATGAGGGGCTTTTGTTTTGGAGACTCTTGGTTTGCTGGGAACAAATTTTCCCTAATATTCAGTCTAAACTTACCTGGTGCAAACTAAGGCTACTTCCCCTTGTCCTGTCCCTTGTTCCCTGGGAGCAGAGCCCAACACCCCCTCAGCTCCCCCTCCTGTCAGGGACTTGTTGAGCCAGAAGGTCCCCCCTGAGCCTCCTTTTCTCCAGGCTGAGCTCCCTCAGCTGCTCCTGCTGCTCCAGACCCTACTCCAGCTCCTTTCCCTTCTCTGGACATGCTCCAGCCCCTCAGTGTGATCTCAGCTGGTGATCATCTTTCTCTGCCCTGAAGCATGAAGGCTGCAAGATGCTGCAGCTGCCTCTGAGCCAGAGTGACAGCAGATGCTACTTGTGGAGACATCCAAATATTTAATCCTTTGTTGGAAACTATCATCTGCAGTGTCACTGCGAAGGTGGAAGATCAAAAGAACACAATAAATGTGTCAGAACAAAACCAGGGATGAAGGGAAGTCGCTTGCAGGGGATAATTAGCAAACAAAGCGTGGAGATCTTTTAATCTCTGGAAATTCCCTGTTCTGTAGAACGTCACCAGGTGGAAGTCAGGGGCCACTGTTCCTCACCTCAGCTCTGCTGCCTTCCCGTGGGAGAGAAAGAGGCTCCCTGCTCCTGTGGGCCAGGAAAAGCAGTGTTGGTATTTGGAGTGTGATTTCTGGGGTTTTAACTTTAGGGCTCTTAAAATACAACTGATTTTTTTTTTTTTTCTTCTTCCTTGTCGATTCCCTTTATGTGAACTCTGTATTTCCTTGCCAGGCTGGAGGAGCCACAGGGCTCTCCTTGCTGACAGTGACTTATCCCGTGCTGGTTCAATCACATCCCTCTGTCTGCTTCATCCTCTGGATGAGTTGTGCTGGCAGCACTTGTACATGTGGTTTGTATTGGGTATGGGGCAAGACTGTCCCCAGCAGTGCCCACACCTGCCCGTGGGGCTTTAATTCCAGAACATCCTTTTGCCCTCTGCAGAGTCTGCAAAAATCCACTTTTTTTGGGATTCAGACTTGGATTTAACTGCTGCTCTCCTGGATGGGCACCTTGCCTGGACTGGAAGGGGGTTAGAAAGCCAGGGCATGCTATACCAGCATCTTTTCTCTTCTACCTTTATGTCACTCTTCCTCTTAGAGGTAAGTGGAGGCATTTTGTAGTTTTAGGACTGTTTTCTTTTTTTTTTTTTTTTTCCCCTGGCTATTTCTTCTAGCCATGATGGAGAGGGACTATAAAATCATTATGAGCCACAGTAGATTTTGGTGCTGAGCTTGGGTCTGGATCTGTCCCTGTGTGTCCTGAGCAAGAGATCCCAGGAAGAAAAATCTCAGTATCCTCACTCTGTCCGTGTTCCCTGTCTGTTTTTCCTATTGAAATACTTTTTGTCCCCTTTTCCAGGAGACTTTCTCTGCAAAGCCAACACAAGGAAGTCACCTGGGTGCAGTGGGAGATGTTCCTGTGCCTGGTGCAGTGGCTTTTTGTGGGAAGTGTTGATCTTGGATAAGTGGTTATCCAGACAGTTTGGGCAAGCAAAAACACACAGGGTTTGTGTTTTCAGGGTTCTGCTTTTAGCAGGTTTAGCTTTGATATTTAGTCTCTCATCCTCTTTTCTTTCAAACCTGTGCCCGTGTTTGGGGTGTAGTTTCCACACAACCCCAGCCATCACCCCGGGCCATGTGCAGTGGTGTGCTCAGGCAGGTCCTGTGGGAAGCAGTGCTCAGGTGCTGGGCTTGAGGAAGAGGTGGGATGCAGACCCAGGTGGACTGGCAGCTCCTGACCTGGAGATGTACCTGGTGGCAGGGAACAGGCTCCAGTGTTCGATGTGGGAGTGGATGGGGCAGATCCAGCTTTCACCAGCAGGACCCCCATGAGGAGATCTGCCTGGGAATGCCAGATTTCAAAATCACAGCCTTGAGAGCTCCCTGGGAATGTGTAGCCTCTTGATTCAAAGGGAGGTGCCACCTGAGGGCTTTCCAAAGCCAGCTCCTCCTCCCTCTCCCCCTTTCTTGGTGTAGATACCTCTACAGGACAGAGTGATGGGGATTCCCAGGAGCCCAGCAGACCCCCAAGAGATGATCCAGCTGGAGATCCAGGCAGGCACTATGCTGCTATCTGGCTGCTCTCAGAGCAGGTCACACCACCCTGGAAACACGGGTGGGCTCTGGGGCCCCTTGCAGCTGCCTGCCTGTGCACCTGGGTGTTTGATCTCCCTCTTCCACAGGGAGAGGGCTGCCAGGTGCTTTCCTGTGGAGCTGGGGCTTCGTTGCTGCCTGTCCCAAGCCCTTCTGGATGGGCTCTTTGCAGATCTTCCCTCCTCTGGTTCCCCCTGCACTGACAGGAGACCCCAGACATAACACCTGCACCCTGGCTGTAGGTCCCACTCAGGCAGGCTGAAGCCACCATGGACTCAGGAGGGTCCAGGAACTGGATTAGAAATGAGAATATTTTTTTCTAGAATTATAAAAGCAAGAAAAGCTCTTCAGAAATGCAAAGCAGCACACGAGGGATGTTCACCAGGATGAAACCTGGGGTCGTGTTCTGCTGCAAGAAGTGGCAAACACAGAATCATAGGATGGTTTGGGTTGGAAAAGACCTTAAAGCTCATCTAGTTTCAAATCCCCTGCCATGGGCAGGGAAACCTTCCACTAGCCCAGGTTGCTCCAAGCTCTGTCCAGCCTGGCCTTGGACACTTCCAGGGATCCAGGGGCAGCCACAGCTTCTCTGGGCAACCTGTGCCAGGGCCTCATCACACTCATAGGGAAGAAACTCCAAACCCAATCTAACCCCGTCCTCTGCCAGTTTAAAGACATTCTCCCTTGTCCTGTTGCTACCCTGGCATTTCCCAGGCATTGCATGAGCATGTGAGGGAGTCATGCTGGGCTCTGTGGCTGCGTGACCAAAAGCTTCAGTGTGTGAGCTCCTCGTGAGGGGAAAGACTTTCTGCAACAGGTCACAACAGCACATGCCCTTATACAACACCCTCCCATGTCCCTGGGAGATGGGACCTGTAACTGCACAGATGAGAACTGTTGTTGTGTTCTCAGTGCTGTGTCAGGGCCTGTGTGGGTGCTGGGAAGGGGTAGGACCACACAGCTGAGTAGAAGCAGGGAGGGATGGATTGCTGAGGATCTTCCCTCTGCTTGTGGGGATGGCTCAGCTGCACGTGGATCTTGGCCACAGAGTTCATTTTGCAGTTCTTGCATAGGCCTTGGAAATAGGTGTATCTCTCTCTCTCCAATTCCTTGACAGGAGGGTGTAGCCAGGTGGGGGTTGATCTCTTCTCCCAGGTAATGAGTGACAGGACAAGAGGAAACAGCCTCAAACTGTGCCAGAGGAGGCTCAGGTTGGACATCAGGAATAACTTCTTCACAGAAAGGGTTGGCAGTCATTGGAAGGGGGTGCCCAGGGTGGTGGTGGAGTCACCATCCCTGGCAGAGTTCAGGAAGTGGCTGGATGTGGCAGTGCTGTGGTTTAGTTGACAAGGTGGGGATCAGTCAAAGGTTGGACTCTGTGATCTTGGAGGCCTTTTCCAACCTTAATGACTATGGTTCTATGACCAGGACCTGAGCAGGTGGGTTTGGTGGCCCAGGCCTCTGTTAAAGCATGTCTCTCTTCTTAGTGCTCTGTTAGGCAGAGATTTAGAGGCAAAACTGCTCACAAATGTCCTAAAGCATGACATGGCTTAATGCTCCAGGGAATGTGAGAGCTGGTTGGGCACAAGGTCCACTTCCCAGCAGTGAGTGGAAGTGACAGTGCTCACCACAACATCCTTTTCATGACAATAAAGGTCTGACTTGGAGAGATGAAACCAAGAACATTTGTAGCTGAAGAATGTCCTTAAATCACCTCTCAAGGCCCTCGCTGGATGCAGGTGGGAGGGAAGCACAGGATGTTTTGTGTAAGCTCAGCACACACGGTCTCATCCCGAGGAAAGGGGGTGTGTGTGGCCTGGAGCAGAATCAAGAGCTGTTTGTTCTGTCTGGGTCACCTCCTGTAGCTGTGAAGAGATTCTTTACTGTGAAGGCCTTGACACAGGTTGCCCAGAGAAGCTTTGGCTGCCCCATCCCTGGAAGTGTCCAAAGTTGGGTTGGACAGGGCTTGGAGCAATCTGAGACAGTGGAAGGTGGCCCTGCCTGTGGCAGGGGGTGGAACTGGATGATCTTTAAGGTCCCTTCCAACCCAAACCATTCTGTGATGATTCCATGCGAAGGCTCAAGTTATGCAGGGGGTGACTGTGCCCAGAGGGAGCTTGAACACCTTCAATAAGTAGAGGTGGGCCCAAGGGAGGGTTTCCTTTGTCCTCACTCCCAACAGTGAAGGGAATCCTTGGTGAAGGAGGTGCTAGAGAGACAAGGGGACAAATAGCATGAGACACTGAGGAGCCTGTGTTGCTTTGGAGTAAATTATGTCCCCTCTGAGAGGAATCTGTGCATGATTCTGGGCTTATTTGCACTAGAAGGCCACACTTTTCCCATCCATTTCATGTTGCATGGATAAAATTGAACTAGACCTGGCTCTTTTTCTCCTGGGCAGTCCTCTAGCCCTTCCAATCTCCAGTCTCATGCTTGGATTCCACACACAGGAATATGACCCTTTGCAACAGGATACTGTGCTGCAAACAACTGTCTGGGCTGTGACACTGCAGGGATGTTACTCAGGGCACTGTGAATGGGACAGAAACCTGAGAAATGACTGTGGGACCAGGAAAGCCACGGGAGAAGCAAAGGAGGACCACCCCCAGGAGATGTAGCTGGAATGTGCACAAGTGTGGTCTAACCACAAAGGTGTGAGAAACTCTGCAATGTAGGGACCTGGGGGCAATCCTCTCCCTCCAGCTGCCTTCAGAATGGATGTGAACACTAGGAGGGGCAAAATCTGGAGGAGAGAAGGAAGCAAAAGGAAAAAAAATAAAAGAGGTCCCAAAGAAGGACAACAGAGCTGGGGAAGAGTCTGGAGCACAAGTCTGATGAGAAGGGGCTGAGGGAGCTGGGGGGGGGGGGCTCAGCCTGGAGAAAAGGAGGCTCAGGGGGGACCTTCTCACTCTGTAGAACTCCCTGACAGGTGGGGGCAGCTGGGGGGGGTTCAAGCTCTGCTCCCAGGGAACAAGGGACAGGACAAGAGGAAACAGCCTGAAGTTGTGCCAGGAGAGGTTTAGATTGGATATTAGGGAAAATTTCTTCACAGAAAAAGAGGTCAGGTGTTGGCACAGGTTTCCTAAGGCAGTGGTGGAGTCACCCTCCCTGGAAGTGTTAAAAAGCCATGTGGATGTGGCACTTGGGGAGGTGGTTTAGTGGTGAAAATGGTGGTGCTGGGTTAATGGTTGGACTCAATGATATCAGAGGACTTTTCCTATTAAAGTTATTCTAGGATTCCAAGAAAATTACAGAGGTTAGAGGAAAACAGGAGCAACAACTCTCTTCACCCTTTCCTTTATCCCACATAGGATAAGACACAGGGAGAAGGCAACACAGGTGGAGGGAGGGGATTATGCAAGTGGGTCACTCACTTCTGTGAGACCTGTGCAAAAACTATGGGGGAAAGGGAAGAGTTAAAGAACAGAAGCTGTTTCTTCACACCCTGGAAGGGGAAGGAAACCCCTTGCAATTCAGGAAAGCATGAATATAGAGCCAGATGGGGGGCAGGACACAATCTGCTTGATTTCCCATCCCTGCGGTGGATGTAACGCTGTGAGATTTGCTGGCAAAGAGCTGCACCCTCTCTGCCAGTGGTGTGAAATAGCATTTCCTCTTGTTTGCTTTAATCCTGCTGCCAGGCTATGTCAGGACCTTCCAGTGCTTGCACAATGGGAAGGTGGTTGGAAGTACAAAGGCTTGGTCTGAATTGGCCCCGGCCGTGGGAAGTTGTGACCAAAGGCTGGGCACCCCAGTGCCTTGGGTTGTGCAGGTCTGGCCTCTCATACCTTACCTGTAGATGTTTGATCAGCTTCACTGGGAAAATGACCCCAAGCAATAATAACAACAACCTCTTGGTTTCCTCTGCAGCCCTGAAGAGGTGGCAGAGGTGGAGATAATGATGAGGTTGGGGGAAAACCATGTGCATCTGTGATCCCAGGCAGAGGCTGAGTTCAGTCTAATGGGACTTTTTACACAGGCAGATAGTGATAGGGCAAAGGGGAATGGTTTTAAACTTAAAGAGGGGAGATTAGGATTAGATATTGGGAAGGAATTGTTGGCTGTGAGGGTGGTGAGGCCCTTGCGCAGGTTGCCCAGAGAAGCTGTGGCTGCCCCTGGATCCCTGGAAGTGTCCAAGGCCAGGTTGGATGGGGCTTGGAGCAACCTGGTCTAGTGGAAGGTGTCCCTGCCCATGGCAGGGTGTTGGATCTAAATGATTTTTAAGGTCCACTCCAATCCAACTCTGATTCTATGATTCTAACCTGACCCCTTCCACCAGCTTAAGCCAGACTTCTCCTGACTAAGGATATTAAGAGACCAGCTTTGAAAATCAAAGCTTCCTGCTGGAAGCACAGCCTGGTGACCAAGGGGAGCCAACACAAACACCTGGCAAGCTTCCCTGGCCAAGTTTCACACCTAGAATAAATCAAAACATCTTCCTTCCTGCTCGGGCAGCCCCCAAGGAGCTGCCTGCTCCTGCCACACACACATGTTCTGTTCTTTCCAGGAGAAGACTTGCTTCCTCTGGGAAGTTCACACTATGAAACCTTTTATTTTAGACTGGCCCCCTTGACTGTGGTTCCGGCTGAGGGCTGGGAGTAGGGAATGCTGGTCCCTCTCCTGTACTGACTTCAGGCACACTTAGCCCAGGAGGTCTGTGCATCTGTCATTACTTAGGGCTCCCCAGTGAAAAAAAAAGACGCGGCAAAAACCTCACAAACAGCTAGGGGTGAGGAGAAAACACCCTCCCACCGATGGAATCTCTTTGGGCTTATGGAACCTGGTGTTTGGTCATTGCCCAAACAGCCCTGGAGTCACGTGGGAGTGACCAGGTCCCCTCAGCCTGCCTCCCTTCTGGCATCCTCTGTCCAAACCTGCTGGTTTCAGAGAGGTAGAGTTGCCCTGATGTGCCAAGGTAGGTGGTCCTTGATTTTTATTTTTGCTCTGAAAGAGCCATTATTTGCAGGAGAGGATGAGAGCTATGGCACGGAATTTAGATTTCAGAACAAATCCATCAGGAAATAACCCTCTGTGCTCCTATGGGGAAAAATCGCATCACCCACAAGACAACGGGTGCCCCACCAGTGCCTCCATCATCCCTCTGGTTTCTCTTGATGATCCCTATCCCATCCAGCCCATTCCAACTGCTGAAGTGTAAATTCCAAGTACTGTTTGTGAGCTGGGGTTTCCTGTCTGTCCCCTGGTTGCTGGCCCAGAAGGACATGGGTCTCAACCAGATCCCTGTGTCCCTGTGAAGATGGTAAAGGTCTGGCAGGATTTCTGTAAGAGGAATGGTTAGGCTGGCCAGGACTTCCTAGCAGGTCCATCAAATCCAGCACAACATGGAGGACTGGGAGGGACCAACTTGTTCATAGGGAACTGGTTTTTTTTGGAGGAATTTCTGGCTGCAGTTTATGGGGGATTTCTGGTCACCTACACCACCGCTGTGTCCGTGCATTTTGCACTGTGGGAGAGGATTCCATGTGCTGGTGGAATAGCAAAGCAATCCTCTGGTTCAGCTTTCCATCACAAAAATGCCCTCAAAAACAACTCCAGAGGCAGCTTTGTCAGCCTAGTCAAACTTCAAAGCAGAAGGAGGAAGACATAACCAATTCAGTGAGTTGCTTTTTTTTGTCCAAGTACATACTTGGACAAGAAGCATCCTATTGTATTCCTTTGGAAGAGGGGTAATTCTGGGCTGCTCCAGGAGCAAAGGGGCAGCAGGAGATTCACCATCCTGCAGCATTTAACTTTCACATACTTGGGTGAAAGTTGACACAAGGCCGTCATGTGATGTGATAGTGGAGGAGGATTTTTATCCTCATTCTTTTACAAAGTCTTCCTCCTGAATGACCTGGTGACCTAAGATCTTAAATGTGAGATTACCTTAAGAGCAAATTTCTTTTAGGATTGCTCTCCTGTCAACAGCAGCAGCAGAAAGCAATGAGGAGGAATATGATTTATTATTTTTTTTTTTGTCTCTGGCAAATTTTGCTCCATTTTAGAACAAAGTATTCCTTGTCTTAGCCATTAGCTGAAGTGATTAGCTTATTGTCAGTGATTTATGACCCCTCTTAAGTTATTCCCAGGGTTAGTGGACTGACATCACCAAATTGCTCCAGTTAAGAGCAGGCAGAGGCAGCAGATAAGCAATCCTGAGGAGCTGCTGCTGTTCCAGGCAGTACCAGTGGTGTGAAATGCAGAGGCTGAGTTTTCTCACCCTGGTCCAGGCTCTGGTGGTGTCAAACTGTGAGCTTGAGCTTCTCCATCCTGAAGTTTAATTTTAGATGCCTCCAGGGGCTGGCAGCCCTCAGGTTATGAGAGAAAAGTGAAGCATCTTAAAATTGGCTCTTCCTTGCACCCCTGATAAGAGGCTCTGTAGCTGCTGTGCAAAGCAGAACTTGCTTTTCTTTCATCATCCTGAATCCCTCTGTTCCTCTGGGTCTTCTGCCATATCCAGGACCATGAATCTATCCTGTAGGCACATCTCTAGTGGTTTCCTCTTGCTTCAAGCATTCTTCCTTTCCCATTTGGTGTCCTCTGCAATAATGCTTCCTCTGGGAGCTTGAATCCTCTAAAACCAGACTCTGTGCTACTGTCACTGCTCTGAGTGGTTCTCCAGCTGGGATAAGAGAGGAGATGGGGGCTGCAGAATGTTCCTGGCAGGATCAGGGCTGGGCAAACTCTTGGAAATAGCCATCTGGTCATTGTATCTCATTCCCCACTCTTCTGGCTCTCCTCTTCCTCCTCTTCCTTCTGCAGATTCCCTCCCTTCTGGTGTCCTGGTGGGAATGGGTCATGGTCAAGCTGGAAGGTCATCCATACAAGCCAAAATTTCAGCAGTTTCAGCAGTTTGCAGGTGGTGGAGTCACTTGGATTTTCCATATGAATCCTCCTGCTGGTCCTTATGTGGATGGGGGCCAGGTCTGGCAGACCCTGACAGGCAAGGGCTGAGGTTCCCATTGCTCTGTGAGCTGCACAGCAAATGTCCATTCCAACAGAGGAATATGTCTCCCTGTCTGCTGGACTTGATGAGAGGGAAAGCAAGCAGGGGGATGCTGCTCTGCAAAGGGGCTATGTCCTCCTTCCTTCCCTGGGCTGCTCTCCTGCAGGGCTTCACTCTGCATCCAGGGATGCTGCCTGGCTCCTGCTGCATTGTCTCTACCCATCTCCTCCCATCCAAACAGAAGTGCCCTTAAATGCAGCCCAAACACAGCCCTGTGCCCCCAGGCTGGGAATCCTTGGTCTGGAGGAGACAGACTGGACATCCTGGAGGTGGCTGTGGGTGGTGCCACCTCCCAGGTGCATTGATGGGACACCTCATGGATCAAAGCTGTGGGAGCACATCCCTCTCCCAGCTCTGCAGCAACTGAGCTGGGGCCTTCTCTGAGCTGGAACCTCTGGTTTGAGCAGCTCCTGTGTGTCCAGATCAACCATTCCACCTTTTGGGGGGGCAAGTCCCGGCTGCTCCCTGTTCTTGAGTGGTTACAGGCTGCAGGCAGAAGATGCTGGAGAAAGATGTTGGAGGCTATGCAGCGTCTTGGGATGATGGATCCAAGAGTAAAACTCTCCTCCACTACTCCTAAGCAAGGGTTTTGCTGTCCTGCTCTCACCCAGAGCTGCACAGTCCATCTCTAAAACAGGATGCTGGCTGTTTTCTTTTCAGGATGGACACCCTTGTCAAAATAAACCTTCTGAGATAAATCCTGCTGCTGTTCACCCCTGGGTCACTGCTTCAAGCAGCCCAAGATTATCAGGTCTGACCTGGTCACGGGTGAGAGATGACTCGGACACATCCAGCAGCTGTTGGGAGGCCAAACTGGTGGTTCCTCCATGTGCCTGGTGGATGGACACCTCCTTGGACCTCCACCCCATCAGCAGGGCTGTCAGGTGGCTGCTGTCATTGCTTCCAGTCCCTGCAGAAGAATTAAGAGGTGACTGGGTGGCAGCTTGCACGTCCCTCTGCCTCCCCTCTGGGCTATTCCCACCACAGCTGGAGCTTCCTGGCATCACCTCACTAAAAACATACAGCACCAGCCACCCCTCTGTGGCAGCTTCCTCCTCACAGCAGAGTCTGGGAGACAAATTTCCAGCTCACCACTGACTTCCTGTGAAAACATATGCCTGTCCCAGCCACCGTGTGCCTCAGTTTCCCCATGTCTGGAGATGGGGGCTGTCACTTCTCTGTTTCCTGTCTCCTGCTGGGTCACACACTGCCAACCACGTTGAGGGGCTCTCGGGTCTCCTGGGGACAAGTGGTGGCTGTAGGTTTGTCATTACTGTAGCAGTGGTAGCTTCTCCTGCCATGGGTTGTTCACCAAGCCAGCAGATAATTTTCCTCGACTTTCTACTGCTGATCCCCATCTTTGCCAGGTCTGAGGGCCAGAGGTGTGAATTCTGGGCTGATAAAATGCCTTGGTTCAAGGGAATCATAGAATCAGCGTGGTTTGGGTGGAAGGGACCTTAAAGATCATCGCATTCCAACCCCCTGCCATGGGCAGGGACACCTTCCACTAGCCCAGGTTGCTCCAAGCCCCGTCCAACCTGGCCTTGGACACTTCCAGGGATGGGGCAGCCACAGCTTCTCTGGGCAACCTGGCCAGTGTAAGAGGAAACCATCCAGATTTACACTCCAACTGAGACTGGAGGCAGAGCTTGCAGTGGTTAGAGAAACACCTTCAAAATGGAACAGCGAAAGGCTTTTGTGATACCCCCTGCCCAGAATTTCTGCTCATCTGATCTGGGAATGGTCCCACTGAGGGATGTACACACAGAGACAGGGAGGGAGATGCCAGAGGACCTTCCTGCACTCAGTGAAGCAGTGAAGGGATTTATTTGGTCTTGGACAACTCTGACTTTTTTTTTTAAATATAAAAAACCCCAAATCCAAAGGATAGAAAATAAACCAAGAATGTTGAAGCTGGTGTGGAGTCTGTTCACATGGACAGCAGGGCTCAGTCCAGCCCAGCAGCCCTAGGCTGTTGGAGGTGTCCTAGGATCTGCTGGCCTCCAGCTGTGGTGAGTCTCCTGCAGGACGTGGAGTTTCTGCAGATATTTAGGGTGTCATAGAACATTTTTTTATGTCACCAGGGACTCAGCTGCCCACCCCGCCCCAGAGACTGCGCTCTGCCAGCCAACTGCTGTCCGAAATTCATCCACTGCCTCTCGCGGCTCCTCGTCTCTGAAAATGCAGCCCGGATCAGTTTGGAAGCAGCAGCAGCAGCAGAGGGAGCTGCTCGGCCGGTGGATGGCGGAAAATTGATACTTAAGAGGTGTTCTTGTTTCACCGAGAGCGCTTCAGGGGCCGGGCAGGAGCTGGCTTGGAAATATTGCACCCTGCTGCTGTCACTGGGCTGGATCCCGCGTGGTGACCGGGAAAATGACCTTCTGTCCTCTCAAACGAGCCCGGGAGGAGGAAGGGTTGCAGAGTCCGAGCCGGGAGCTGCTGGGAGGCAGCAGCCGCCGGGCTGAGCTCCACGAGTACACCAAGTGCGTCAGCACAGCCCGGGCTGGGTAAATAAACCCCGTCCCGCGTGGGTCCCTCTGAAGGGCAAGCCTTGGAGTGACACTGCCGGGGTCAGGGATAAATCCCACCCGGGCAAAACTCTCTGGGTTTCCCAGAAAGGGGGATTTTTGTCTCTGCTGCAGGAGAGTGTTGCCTGAACTCTCCTAGACTGAGCTTTTTTTCTGCTCCATTTGAAAAAGCATTCAAGCTGAAGATGCCTCTTTCCTTTGCAAGGAAAATCCTCTCAAGATTATCTCCCCTCCAGGAAGCAGATGTTGGCAAAAATCTTAGTTTCACGTCACTGAAGTTTGGTTTGATTTTATTTTTATTCCGGTTTTTTTTTTTTTTTTTTTTTAATAATCACTTATTTTATATTACAGTGGAAGGTTAGCTCCACAATTTAGAAAGATGATTGTAGTTCAGGGAGGAAAAAAAAAAAATCAGTCCCCTGGTTCTGCTTGTAAATCTGAGGGATCTTGGTAAATTTTTAATACATCGTCCATTAAAGTTTAGGTCCTTTGAATGAATGGCAATTTGGGAACTTTAGGGTTTGGGTTAAAATATGTTCTTGCTTTTACTTTGCTTGACCTAATTCCTTGTTTCTGCGAAATTAGAACCACTCCATCTCTCAGTGGGCTCTTTGAATGATGCTGGAGATGCTCAGAGGTCTCTGGAGCTCCCACTTGGGCAGCAAGGCCATGTGTGAAGGGCATCCCCTTGGTCACATCCCCTGATGGGGTGTCACACCCCGTCCCACGGTGTCCCCCAGCTGCCCCACTTCCCTGTGGTTTGACAAAGAGGTTCCCAGGGTGGAATCTGCTTGGCTGTGAAGGCCGATGGAAATCTCTGACGAGCTCTTGCCTGCTCTGCATTTCCTGCACATCTTCTGCAATCTCTGCACTTTCAAAGGGGACTTTTCCTCTGCTTAAACTTGATTCTCTTTTTGGGCTTTAAGTCTCGAGAGCAGATCAGTATCTCACGAACCTCCTCCATGAGGATGGGTGTGATTTCCTGAGAGCTGTATCACTCTCTTCCCCCTCTCCTCTCCTTATTCCCGCTATAGGCACATGAAGTCATGCCACAGGCAGGGATCCATCCAAGGCTGTAACTGCTGTGGATGTTTCCTTAAGTGTCTCATTCAGAGGATGATGAGGTTTGAGTGCTTCTCCTAATGCAGGCACAATCCAGAGTTACTGGTGTGCTCTTAACTAATAAACTCGCAATTGCAGCCCAGAATAGCAAGCTCTGTAATCATGGAAAATTGCTTTCTGATGGGTGAAAATGCACAAGCCTGGGGTGGAGATTTGCTTCCCTCCCCCCTCTTCTCCTCATTTTTTAAGGCAGTGAGTAGGAGGCTGGAGATGTTGCCTGATGGGGGCTGCCTGGAGGGAGAGGGAGGCAGGAGGATCCATCCTCCCCTCACTGTCATGATTTCTCTTTTGGGCATCTGACTGTGGTTATCATTGCAAAGGGAGATGTCAGGATGGGTGGGAAGGGACATCCCTGAGGCACTGTGAAAGATTCCCCACTCTGGGCTTCATCCAGCAGGTTGCTGGGCCTTCCATGGTGGTGCCAAGTTCTCTCTTCCCTGGAAAACTGCATGCTCAGCATCATGAGGAGAGGTGCCCTGCACCAAGAGGGAAGGGATGGGCTGGGAGCCTGGTGACCCTCATCCCTTCATCCAAGTCTTCTGAAGCATCTGGTCTTCACTGGGGGGGTATGTGAGCTCCAGAGAGAGCTGGGAGGGCCAGAGATATCCCTCAGGGTAATGCCAGACTGGAGAAGGGGTGAAGAGCTTTCCTGGTGGGTGGGAAATACTCCAGTGTCTCCAGCTGGAGAAATCCTGAATGGTCTGCAAGAGCAGTGAGGGAAGGGGCTGCTTGTGCTGCAGAGCAGTGACTCGGGGGACACTTGGGCTCACGGGTGTGGGCTGAAGGGCCACATTGAACAAGGCTTGGCAGGTGATGAGATGCCAAGCAGTTTATGGACAGAAAAGGTCCCCTCTCACTGCCAGGGCAGGAACATCCCCCTCCATGTCTCTCTGGGGGGTGCACAGCTCAGCAAGATGTGTGATGTGAGGCTCTGCAGGGAGCACGTGTCAGTGCTGTGCTGTGGGACACGGAGCCCTCTCCAAGGACACTTCCAGGGCCAGGAGTATGGCAAGGTCACTCCCTCATGCAGAGCAGGGGGCACTCCCTGGACAGAACAGGGTTATCCTGATGTCAACCCGGGTGACTGCAGAGGATGTTCCCTCCTGGAGCCTGGCCTGGCTGAGGTCGGATTTCCGGGAAGGATAACGTCCCTGGAGACATCTGATGCGCTGTGTGTGCAGTGACAGTGGCTGACAGATAATAAACACAGCCTTTGGATGCAGCACATGCAACACATGGCAGTGAGGGGGGATGCCCAGCAGCCATAACTCACATCTTTGCAGCTCCAAAGTTGAACTCAAACTTCAGATTCAGTAAAAAAAAAAAAAAAACAACTTAGATCCACCTTTCCTTCTGTGAGGTTTGGCCTTAATTAGGGCTTCTGTGTTCATTCTGGATTATTCATGAATAATTATTTTTCTTCATACACACTGCTTTGGGTTATCCTGCTTCACCTCAGGTTGGCTCGTCTAATTAATTGACACCTAGGAGAATATGAGGCACAAAAATCCCTCCAAGCCCTTTCAAGGACTTCATATCTAAATTCAAAGACTGTCCAAGGACTGAGGTTCTGGCTGCTAAATATTAATACTCATAAAGTAATATTTATCCTTATCCTCTTCCACTCCACCCCTCTCCTTCCTTTATGCTTCTCTTCCTTCAGTAACAAGATGAGACCATCGATCATTGTCACCCAAAACCTTCCTGGGGCTCCCTGCTTTGCAGCTTACTTGGAATAACTTGGTATCTGTGTTCCAAAGCACCTCCTGAACTTTACTGGCAGCAGTAAAGGTGCTCTCCCAGTTGGTTTCTGGCTGAGGGGAGGAACACACGGTCTGGAGCATGTGTGCCAAGAACAGGAGAAGAGGGGCTCAGCCAAAATCACATTCTCCATGGGAACCATAACTGGAATCACAAAATCATAGAATCTCCTGAGTTGGAAGGGAACCACAAGGCTCATCCAGTCCAACTCCTGGCCCTGCACAGACACCCCAACAATCCCACCCTGTCCCTCAGGGTGTTGTCCAAACCCTCCTGTAGCTCTGGCTGTGCCCACTGCCCTGGGGAGCCTGGGCAGTGCCCAACCACCCTCTAGGGGAATAACCTGTTCCTGAGATCCAACCTAAACCTCCCCGACACAGCTCCAGCCATTCCTTCAGGTCCTGTCACTGCTCACCAAGCCAGGGTGGCCACCAGTGACACCTCAGGGTTGTAGAAGCCCACGCATGGCTGAGGGTTGTCCCTCTTTCGTGTGTGTCTTGTGCCATTGAGTGGTGTCAGAAGACACCAAGGGGTGTCTGACAGAGCCAGCACCAGGCCACTGCATCCCTGGCTTCCCATGGTGCTGCTCCACCGAGGAGATGAACTTTGATTGCACCAGAGTTTTTCCAGGCAATGTGCCTTTCTTCCAAGGCAGAGTAAGACACAACCATCAAGCCTGGAGATCCCTGATCTGTGGGAAACTGCAGCCAGGTTCGAGGATGGGCTGATGAGGTGTCAGATCAAGGTCAGGGCCAGCTGGGAGGGAGTGTATCTTTCCCATCACGGCTTCTGGGATGCCTGGGGGAATTGAAGAGGACACAGAAGCTGCGGGATGACGTGATGGTCAGAGATCAGAGGTCTTGAACAAGAGGAAAGTCTCCAGTGGCTACAGCTTCATCCACACTCTGCCTCTCTTTCTCTCGCTGTGTTTGGGCTGGAAAAAACCCTCGAGGGAAAGAGGACTCTCTTAGCACCCTGCCAAGGGCTAGGGGGGTCTGGGCCGGGACAGAGATTGCATCACTGGCTATTCCCACAGCAGTGATGTCCTGCATGAGAAGGTGTTTGGGTCTTGAAGGGGGCTCCTTGGGTCTCATAGATGAAGGTCAGACCCCAGCCTTGCCTGGCCAGGACAAGCAGGAGCCCTCTCTGCAAGAGCTCTGAGCTGCTTCAGCCCTTAGAGCAGCTAAAGAGTAAATCATGAAATTAAATAGGCACAAGCAAGCACAGAGATCAGAATTCAAGGCTCTCCGGCGCTTCTGGCCTGGGATTTGCAACAAAACCTTTTCTCAACTGGCTTTGAAAGGGAAACCCACACAAGCTCCTTTTGCTATTCAGCCCAAACACAGGGCTGCTACTCATTCGAGCCCTCAGAATGTTCCCTTAGCTCTGGGTTCACGGGCTGTGCCAAGAGCACAAACACTGAGGCCACTGGCTGTAGGTGGGCAGGAAACGACAGCGGAGCAGCAAAGCATTTTCCAGAGCAGGGTAGTCAGGGCATGTCCCAACACTCTCATCCCATTTTGTTTGCTGTAGAAAATGGGGAGAAGTGAAGGAGAGGGCATCCTGGGGGCTACTTGGCTCCCTCCTGTCATTTCTGTGACGGCTTTGGCTCACTTCACAAGGCCAAGCCAAGCTGTTCATCCTCATCCAGCTCCAGCAAGAGCGGGGCCAGCACCGAAACCAGCACCTGAGCCATCTGACACGGGCTGGGGGATTGGCCAAAACAGCTCCAGAGCTCAGCTGCTGGTTGGGAAACTGCCTGCTTCATCTGCCAGGAATCTTGGGGGAAGGCATGGCGCTGGGATCCTCTCCTTGGGATGCACATCTTGGCTGTGCCTCAGTTTCCTTTCAGCCTTTTTGCTGCCTCACTGGGCTGCTGAGTATTTAATTAACTGATCCACTGGAGGAAGTCCTAAAATTAGGCTCAGCAGCCCTGTGTTGATGTGCTCCAAAACCACGTGAGGGTTTCAGCTCACCTCCATGCCCTGGCTGTGCTGCCTGGGTCCTCCCCAGGAATGAAGCTATGGAGCGGTGTTCCCAGATTGTTTGGGGCCATGGCAGAAAAAGAACAGTGATTTTACACATTGCCTGCATTCTCTTTTCTGCTCAGGAGGAGATTTTGGCCTGTGTCCATGTTTTGTGGCCACTTTCAGGATGCACCTCCAGAAACCATTCCCGAATGCTTTGATTTTTAGCCCAAGGAGTATCAGCCAAGGGACGTGGCCTGTCCTCATGGCCAGGTCAAGGAGAAAGTGTCAGGCTGTAATCCATGCTCCTGCTCTTGCTTGTCCCTGGAGTCTATGTGTTTTCCCTTCTGTTATGAAACAGAGGTCACAACACTCCTTTTACCTTCCTGAAAGCCCAGGATGTTCCCAGAGATGTGTTGACCTGTAGAGATGGGATCACCCACGGCAGTGCTTCTCCCAGCACAGAGGCTTTTGCTCTGCTCTCTACTACAGAACAACCTCCAAGTATCTTCCCTTCTCAACTGCCTTGGCTCATCCCAAGGAAATTCCATCAGAAAACTCCTCCTGCCCTCTAAAGTGCATTTATATTTGATCCCTGTCTGTGCCAGGCATCAGCACCCCACAGCACTGGTGCTTATATGTGATTTAAAATCCTATTTTAGCTAACAACACAAGGATTTGAATTTCCAGCTCTTGAGCATGGATCATGCTAGGAGGGCTGGCCATGCCAGGAAATTCTTTGCATTTTCTTGGGCAATTTGTTCCTCTGTGCCTCCTTGCTGGAATGGGCTCTGACACAGCTTTTGTTTGGTGCAGCTGCTGGAGAACAGAGCCATCATGGTTCCTCTCCTTCGTGGGTGAAGCCCCTTGTTTTGGGAGGGGAGCTGGTATTTTTAGGAACCTGCTGCACTGGCATCCTGGATCCCAGAGTCCTCTTGGGCCAAGCCCAAGCTTCTCACTGTCCTATTTTTTTGTGCTCACTATGGGATGGACACACACCTGGACTTAGGCAATGATTCAATTGCCTAAATACAGGTTTTCAGTTCTGGTTTAGGCACCCAGGGTCTCCTGCCTGGCACATCCTTCCCTCCCTCTTCCCTTTCTCCCTCCCTCCTTCCCTCTGCTGGTTCAGTGTCCATGTCTCCATCTGGAGAACCTGTGCCATATCCCTAAGAGGATGTCCCAGACAAAGAGGATGTCCCAGACACTGCAGCAGGTCTCAGATAACATTAGACATGCATGTTTTGGCAGCCACACCAAGTCTCTTGCCCATCCAGGCAGTAATGTCTGGAGGAAATCCATCTGGCCACGTGCAGGCACTTTCTGAGGAGGTGAATTGCTCTCCAGGGACCCTCAATTAAACCTCTGTGGACACAACAGGTCCTTGAACACCTCTGGCTAAATTCAGTGTAGACACCTCATGCCTTCTGAGAGCTGCTGTGCCATGCCCAGGACACCAGCAAGGGTTGGCAGGTGTGGCACAGGAGGCACAGGAGATCCATGCCTTTCCAGAGAGTCAGGTGGGATACCTGAGGATGCCCCAAGTGGAAATGGATGCTGATATTTAGGTAGCTGAGTTCTGACAGGTGGTGGGGTTTTCCTTTGTGAACTGAACCCCGTTCCTGCTGACTCCAAAGGACTTTGCCCACTCCAAGGGCTTTTCTCCACCCCACAAACAGGAAGGGTTTCACAGGGCTGCTGTCACATCTCAACAGACTTTTCCTCCCTGTCACGGTGCAGGTGACACATCCCTCCTGCCATTGCCCTGGAAATGATCTTCCAGCTCACTCCCAAGCTGCATCCCTTTGGAAGCCTGTGCCATCCCAGGGGATGCCAATATGTGCCCTGGTAGAGGGATGCTCCCACAAAAGGCCTTTGGGCAGTGATGCAGGAGAAAGAGAAGCAGCACCAGGTGAGCTTGAAATGTCTGCATCCAGAGGAGGCAGCAATAAATGAAAATGTACTTAAAAGGGGAGAGGCTTGTTTCATTCTGATTCCCTTTGGCAGCCGGAGTAAACTTGTCAGGCATAACAAATGTTGCTAAGCAGTGATTCCAAATCAGCTTTATTAGCCCAGCCCTCTGGGGAGGAAAAGGGATCTGAGCAGGGAAGATCAGCAGAAAACACCTGGTAAAGGGATGGATGGTCACTCTGGGGACAAACCTGTCCACATGGCCCTTTTGGGGGAGTGAGGACAGAGCCAGGGACGGGCTGTGGTTGTGCTTGCCCCAGTTACAGCCTCATGGAGAAGTGCAGGGTGTCCTCCACACTGACTGGTCCTGAATGATGCCCTTTCATGGGCAGTGCCAGCCCCTGTCCCCACTGGATTGAGCTCTGGTGTTACCATCCATGAGCCTCCATGGATGGGGTGTTGGCCTAGGCAGAGGGACAGACAGAAGGTCTGAAAAAGCCAGAGGCACAACAATGTCAGCACAGAACTGGTGGATATTTCCAGAGGGGTTTTCCCGAGGAAGAACAACACAGGAACTGAGCTCTCTTGCTTTCTGTTCCTCTTGGACAAGTCACCTCTCCCCATTGCTGTAAGCTCCTGTCGGATGCTCACACCTCGTGGAGTGGGGAGAGCACCAGGGGGTCCACACATATCCCCAAGAACTCTGTGAGAGCCCAAACACTTTCCTGCCCTCCCCTGCACTGCCAGTACTCTCCAAGCTCCCAATTTATGTCCCTGAGATCTTGCTGTAGGCTTGTCTAGCTGTGACAGACATGTGTCCATGCTCACTGACTCCTTCCTGTGCAGATTATGTGGACAGGAGGGAGGATAGTTCAAGCTCCTCCATCCCCATCTGCATCTCCATCCCCATCCCCACCTGCATCTCCATCCCCATCCCCATCCCCATCCCCATCTCCATCCCCATCCCTGTGCCTGCTGCAGAATCCCTTTCTCCATGTTCTTCCTGCTTGGATATGTTCACTCTTGGGTGAAGCTGTGGGTGAGGTGCCAGGAACTCATGCTGGAATTAAGAACCCAGGGGAAGCACCAGAACAACTTGTGCTGTGCCATGGATACAGTGTCTGTGTGCCAGAGGAGCTGGAGCTGGGAAAGGTCCAGAGAAGGGCAGTCAGGGAGGTAGAAATGGGGTGTCATATTCCTATGTGGAATAGCCAGGTTGGTACCTCTTGGCTTTGAAAGATGATCACAGAAGGACAGTTTAGAAACTCATGGATGGTCTGGAGAGTGTGGACAAGGACTGGGTGGTCTCTGCCTCATACAGTTCAGGAACCAGGGATAATCTCATGAGATTGACATGACAAACACTTTAAATTCCAGGAAATCCCAGAGATTATTCCCTCCCCCCCCTTACTTGTGTTTCAGTTGCTTGGTAGCTATTGGAATAAACAAGATGGTTGACAGCATCCCCTACAGCATCCACTCGGAGTGGAACTGCTCTTCCCAGTGGAAAATCCTTTGGGGATGGCTGCAGAGGACTCCACTGTTATTGCATACACTGCCCTAAGTTGCTCCTCCTCTGCCACATCCCCCAGGATGAGTTTGGATTTGGATTCGGTGACTCCAGAGCCTCTCCTCTCCCTCTGTGATGACCCACGGCTGGAGATGCCACAGGTTTCACTGCAGATCTGGGTCCTGTGTGATGCAAGACCCCTGAGCTCCTTGTCACCCTCTGGGCCTTTGACTTCCTTTTTTCCTTCCAGTTTGGTTCCAGTTCTCATTTGCCTGCTCACACAGGGGCAGCGTGTTTGTCTTTCAGCAGCTCCACAGGCTATTTTGTCTAAAAACATTTACATTTTTTTCCCCTGGATGATTTGGTACAGCTTTAGCTTCAGTCCCAACCCAGCAGTTCTCACTTGGCACCCCACTGGGTATCGTTCACACTGTCCTGGGGACCAACATGCCTCATGGGAGGAAGTTTTTAAGTGGACAAGTGCCCAAGATGCCCTCCTGCACCCCAAGGGGAGCAATGTTGTTCTCAGTGGTGGAATATTTTATCTGGTCATTATCCTGAGGGAGTGAAGGACATGAGATCTCATCCCTGAGGAGCTGCATTGTGTCTTCCAGCCCAGCAAACTCTCCCCTGGGTGTTCATGCCCACCTAATCTGACATGTGACTGTGTAGGTACAGATGGGTTGATCTACATGGAGTTCTCCAGGACAGGCAAAAATCACAGAATCACAGAATGGTTTGAGTTGGAAGGGACCTTAAAGACCATCTAGTTCCACCTCTCTGCCATGGGCAGGGACACCTTCCTACCTATCCCAGGTTGCTCCAAGCCCCGTCCAACCTGGCCTTGAACATTTCCTGGGGTGGGGCACCCACCAGATAGATGTCACTGGATGGATTCCATGGAAATATCTGAGGATCAGAATATTCCATTAAAAAAACCAAAAAACTCACACAACATCATTAAAGAAAGTGCATCCAAACAAAACATCTGTTTTTTACTCCTCCTAAAAGCATTTGAGCTCTACGTGGCCTCTTTGTGATGCTGGTGCCAAGTGCTGACCGGGGTAAATGTTCTGCTGGGCCACAAATCAGGACAAACTGATGTGATCATCGTGGGCACCTTAATTTTTATGGTGTTTTTCCCACATTTTTAACACACAGTTGGTGAACCCTTGTACTGTGAGCCGATGCAGTGCTGCTGCAAATGGTTGGCAGTGGCCAAGCAAGATTTTCCACAGAGGTTTCTTTGTGTGCCTGAGGGAACCTCTCACCATGTAGGAGATGTCTCTGTGAAGGAGCAGTGGCCACTAGAGGGTGGCCATGCCATAGCTGTTCCCTTGGGGGTCAGTGCCTTCCTGGGGTAGCTCTGAGCCTCAGGAACCTCATCAGTCTTCCAGCTTCAGGTGTGTGACCTGCCCAGGTACCACATTTCTGATCTGAACGAGGTTTTGTACGCCCTGATGGCTGATGGACAGGCAAGTGGTTTCCATATCACGTGTCAGAGGAGGAGCAGAGGTGTTTGGACACTTGGGAAGGAAGAAAAGGAAAGGTGTGAGAGCTGGATGGTTGCCTAGGCAGGGCCAGGAGTCTCATGATCCTCCCAAGTTAGGGGCACCAAGGCAACATTTCCATTGGCTCAGAGCTGAAATGCCAGTTTTCTAAGCTCCAGTTTTTATCTGCTTGCACCATGACCTGACTTCACACCTGAGCCAAGGCAAACTCTGCTTTCTTGGTTTTTGCTTGAAGGCCTCGATGCTGTCAGAGAATGTTGTGAGTCCTCCACCCCTCAGTTATCACAGGTCTCTGTGGCAGGACTTGAACTGCTACCTTTGCATATGTGTCATAAACTTAAGGACCTTGTTCCTCGGCTGGAGGTGGCCCTGGGCTAAGGCACCGTGTGGGTTATCATTGTAAAGGGACAAAGTAACTTTTCTCCCCAGTGCCTGGCTCTCTGCAGGTCCCCCAGGCCATCCCACGAGCGTTGGCCACATTCCATCATCCGCTTCCCCTCCTCTGCTCTCCTGCTGCAGGATATCTCGTGATGAAGCTGATTTCCTCACTCATTCTCCCCCTGTTTTGGCTCTGAACAGGAGTTCTCTGTTCCAAGGAGACTTTGACAAACAAGCACATTTCTTCCTTTCCCTCCAAGAGCCCCTTTCCTGCCCCAGAACTGTCCCCACCACCCTCCTTGCTCCGTCACCTGATGCTCCCTTTTGCGTTGGCTCTCTTTTTGCTTACCCTTCCTCTGGCTTCTGATTCTGTTCCTCACAGCCCAAGCACATTTTAATCCTTCCCATCTGAAACAACTCTCCCTCGGCTCTGATTTCCTCCCTGATTGCCACTTCTGTGCACACACCATGCCAAGACCCAGCTCATGTCTTCACTAAAGCCTTGGCCCGTGTCTGACAAGACCTCGTGGGTTTTTGGGTTGTGCCCAGCATCGTTAATTTGTTCCTCCTGTGCTCTCTTGGTGTCTTCTCTTGAAGCCTGAGGACACCACTGTGTCTGCTGACACAGTGAATTTGTCCCCTCCTGCTTACAGATGTCTTATCCCAGCCCGAGAAATCGTGCTGTGTCCAAACCCTGAGGATGTTTTGCTGTTCTGTGTCCATCCCACCTCCCTGCTCAGCTGAGGGTCTCACCCTGGGCATCTGGACCCTTCATCACTTCAGGAATTCCTTCTGGCTGGTCACTGCCTTTCTGTACTGAATGTCTGACTCTGGCTTCTGTTCAGCCCACGGTGGCTGCACCCTTCTTGCTTGGTGGGGAGAATTTCTTTTAAACGTCCTTATTCTCCTTAAATATCTCCTTAAAACACCACGACTCTGCAATGGCAAAAAAATTGAAAGTCTGGGAAGACTCAGCATTGTTTGTTTTTTTTTTTTCTTCTTTACGCTTGTTTTTATTCATATTGATGTCTTTGACCCTATGTACTTGACTCCTGTGTTTATGGGGTTTTGAATGAGCAGGAATTCGAGTGAACCTGGAACAATGAAGTGTCTTTATTCTAAACATCTCTTTTGCTGGAATTGTGATATCAACAGCATTGAGTCTGGTTTCCTGGGGTGTCCCAGACAGGCAAATCATAGAATATAGGATTGTAGAATATCCTGAGTTGGAAGGGACCCAAAAGGATCAACGAAGTCCAGCTCTGACAGGCAAAGCTGTAGGGTGCTGCCCAGAAAAGTGCTGGGGAGACAGAGGATGTTTGCATGGCAGGCAGGCTGTCAGTGCCAGCCAGCACCAGCTGGTCTCCAGCAGGATCTGCTGGTGACTCTGTAGTTCAGTTTGAGCCTCTTAAAACCTTACCTGTCTTCATGGAAAGGGCTGGTTGTGTTTGTGCACCCCTGAACACCCCGCAGTCCTGGGCCCCGAGCACCTCTCTAGATGCTCTGCTTAAGACAAAGAAGCAGGGAGAGGGGTGAAGTTTGTGATTTCTGTGATCAGGGACAGAAAATACTAGAGAAGTCCTCTGACACTTCCCACCTTCTCAGGCTGTAGATCGGGATCTACGTGCCTCTTGCTTTGGTTGTTGAAGGTTCCTCCTGTGGCAGTGTTTGTAAAACGAGCCTGACCTTCCCAGGCTTGTTCCTTTCTCTGCTGACTTTGCAAACATGGAGTGTTTGCCCAGCAGAGCACATGTGAGATCTGCCCTGTGTTGTCTGTACAGGGAAGACGTCGCTTCATCAGCAGGGTGGGGGTATGGGAGGGTTTGTCCATCTCCTGGGACAGCGCAGATGGAAAGGGAATGGGGGGTCATGGAGCATAACACTGCTCAGAGATCTCTGCTCTGTCATGTCACCCATCCTTCAGGCTTTCTTTCAGGGAAATCACCCTGGAGAAATTCAGATCTCCTCTGCTCTTTTTCTCCTTTCCGGTATCCCTGGAGTCTAATACAAAAATATTGGCATTTTTCTCCCCTTTTTTTTGAAAAATGCTTCTCTCCAAGACCATTTGCAAACTCCTACTTCCTAAGGTGAACAAGAAGAAATGTGTTACTAGAGCTGTTAGAGCTGCTTTGGCCTGATGGTCCTCTGTGTTCCAGGCTGGGAGAGCTGGGGTTGTTCAGCCTGGAGAAGAGAAGGCTCCAGAGACACTTTCCAGCACCATAAGGGGGCTTATGCAAAAGAGGGAGAGGGACTTTTTACACAAGGAGATAGTGATAGGACAAAGGGGAATGGTTTTAAACTGAAAGAGGAGAGGTTTAGATTCGATATTAGGGAGAAATTCCTCCCTGTGAGGGTGGTGGGGCCCTGGCACAGGTTGCCCAGAGAAGCTGTGGCTGCCCCTGGATCCCTGGAAGTGTCCAAGGCCAGGTTGGAGCAACCTGGGCTAGTGGAAGGTGTCCCTGCCCATGGCAGAGGGGTGGAACTGGATGGTCTTTAGGGTCCCTCCCAACCTAAACCATTCCATGGTTCTGTGATTCCGTGCTCCCATGTTTGGCAGCCCCTTTGTTTTGAGCCCATATAGGATGCACAGACCCTCACTGGAAGGGGCTTCAGCTGCTCATGGTCCCCTTGAGGAGCACCTGAAAGATGGCTCCCTGGCCTCAAAGGACAAGTGAACACAAAGGGGAATTGGAAAAGACTCAGGACACCGAGATGCCCAAAACTCTGTTGTATCAGTAAGTACATGAGGACTCCTAAGGCTGGAAGGGAGACGTGTGAGAAGGGTTATGACAGAGGACTATAAATCACTGGGTGGTATGGGAAGGGTGGACTGGAAGAGTATGTTCCCCATCTCTATCTCTGCAGGAATTACAGGACATCAGGTGAAACCAGAAATTGTAAGTCCAAAACAAACAAGAGGAGGTGGCTCTTCTCCCAGTGTGTAATTAAGCAGTGGAACTCCTTGCAACAGGATGTTGTGGATGCTGAAAATTGATGGGGGTTCATAAAGCGACGAGACAAACGGATGGAAGTAAAAATCATTATGGGTAATTAAATATGAAATCGATCCCTATGGTACATGGACACAAATTGTTGGAAGCTAACTGGATATTTTGGGGAAGTATCTCAAACTATTTGCTGTATTCTGACACTCTCCTCTAGATATCCACTCTTGGTTGTGGCCAAGGAGAAGTCACTGGGGTGAATGGACCTCTGATGGTCCCACATTTTTCTTCCTGAATACCTGAAGGTAGGTTAGGGCCCCCTTAATTTTTTTATATTCCAGGTCTTGTGAGGGTGCTGTTGGAGTTTCTCCTGTCTTCTGGCTTTGCTCACCTCCACAGAGACCACACATAAAATGGTTTAGAAACTGTTTGTGCCACCCCTGTGTCCTTAACACTCCACGCTCCCCATGCTCTCCAAACTTCCTAATGCCAAGACAAAGTGCTTGTTTAAGCTGCATCTACAGACCAGCTGTAGATCCTTTACAGTGGGACTCTCTGGCTTCAACAGGAACCATCCCAGTGTGGAGAGGTCCAACTGCATCTATAGTGGAGTTTAATCACCTGCAACAAGGCTGGTTGTGATGAGCATTTCATAGTTTTCCTGATCCTAATTCATGAGAGTAATCTCAGCAAGGGTTAGACCAAGCCTTGTTAATTCTACATATTTCTCTATCTGCAGTTTTGAGCAAACACCTGTTCTATAGCCGAGGCACATCAGAGAAGCTTTTGTTGCCTCCTTCCACAGCCTTGTGTGGACCAGGATCCTTGGGCAGATCACGCAGCACCTTCGGGGCCTGAAGGCACTTGCCTGCCCATGTGTTCGCTTATCTTGAGTGCCTCAGTACTAGGAAAACATAAACATGCACCCCTTCCCCAGTGCCCATCCCTATTTTTATCCAAGCCATCTCCTGTGTGTGTCCACTCACTGTACAGAGGTGCAATTATGGGAGTTGATCCACTTGAAAATACACCTAAACATCATCAACACCATCAATGAGGTTGTTTTGGAAGCTGTGCTGGTTGCAACCCAGAGGACAAGGCAGGGGCAGCGTGTGATGATGGGTGGGGAGGGATGAAGCAGCAATACCTTCAGCAGGTTTTTCTGCAAAAACTTGGTGCTGGGAAGCCACAGACTCAATGCTTGTTGATGTTTGCACAATGCCATTGGCAAAGGTGCCAGTTTTGGGATCTCTGGGTTCACGTGTCTTGAAACAGGACCTGTGTGTTGGTCGAGAAGAATGGAGGCTTCAGGTGGGTTTTAACTTCCTTGTAAAACTGGCTTCTCGTGGGGAATACAGAGGAATCAGCAGGGGTGGAAACTGCCATCCCAGTTTCAGGACGTGACCTGTGAACTCTCTGTGGTCCTCGCGAGCGCAGTTCCCCTCGGTGACCTTTAAAGGCACAGCACGTTCCCAGCGGGTGACCTACCGAGCAAAGAAAGAAGCTCCTGTGCCTGGGAAGCTCCAGGCAGTGGAGTTTCCCCGTGAGGAGCCTGGCTCTCCCACTTCCCACAGATCACAAGGGAAGGGGGAAGTCACAATGCAGGCACTCACTGTTTTGACGGCTGCGAGTCTCTGCTCTGCTGCAGCTGCAAATTAACATCAGCTTCCCCATCTGCTTCCCTCTGCAGGGCCAAGGAGGGCATGTCAAACTAGCCCAAGAAGGGGGAGTTGTGCACCTTGCTGACAACTCCCTGCCCTGTCCAGAGCCAAAAGTGAGAGGTGACTTTGTCCCCAGGTTAAGACACGAGGCCGGTCAGTCATCCTGTGACAGCCCTTGTAGATTTGCAGCTGGAGGGTCCAAAGACTGGAGGTGAGGGCACAAAAGACAGGCCTGCAAGTTCCCAACCCATTAACCTTTGGGGAAGGGCTGTGTGAGCTGCAAATCCAACATCAATTAGCCTGTTAGGAGCTAAACAACATTATTGGGATTCAGAGGCATGAGGTTCACAGGCCACGTCCTGAGCTAATAACAGATGGAGATTTTGAATAACTGCACATTGCAGCAAATGCTGTATTTATTTATAATCTATTACTGCATGTAAGAGATTTTAAAGCTGAGGTATCAGAAGTCTTTGTAGAAGAAGTCACCCAGTGTGCAGAGCTGTGGGTTTCTGTGTGTCCAAGACCCATTTCACCTCACAGCTTAAAATACTCTGGAGGATTTTCTGCTCTATTAGGAGTGGACACCATGAACTGAGGACTTGGGAGTCCAGGATTCATCACTCTGATCACAGCTTGGCTTGTCTTCTCTTCAGCATATACAACATGTCCTGCCAAGCTGCACTAAGGAGGCATCTGAGGTTGGTTTAATGGATTCTCTTATATCAAGTTAAACTATCCCTTGAGTCCACTCCAGTTTAGGTGTGCTGCTTGGTCAGTGATCAGACAGGACATCTCAGGCTGAATGCCTGAAAAAAGCCCACTTCCCCTGCTGGGGCCCCATTTTAGTATCAGGTATCAAAATAAGCCACCAGATTGACAAGGGAGGTCTGTGTAGGCTGGGAGGGACTCTGATATGCTCCCAAACTGTGGTCCAAAGGCTGTCATGGTTTGCAGTTCTCACCTTTGCCACACGCTGTGCTCAAAATCTGTGCTGTGGTTTGGTGCCTACGTGAGATCTGGCGGCAAAATTGTTGATTCCTCACGAATTCAGCTGAACCGAGGTGCACCTGAAGGATGGTCATGCCTCTCAAGATGGTCATTCCCTCTGGTTTTATTTCAAAAGCCCAGAGAAGGATTTGGTTTTGCATCTTGGCCAAAAGCCAGACTGCAGCACCCCAAGTCCTGCCAGGCTCTGCCAAGGCAGATGGTACTATTTGACCTTCTGCAGTCACTTCCAGTTTCACCAGCAGCTTTATAAATTTTCTGGGCAAAGGGACACAATCTTGTTTTGTTTTATGATTCTTACCAGGAAAATCCTCCTGGAGACAGCCCTACATTATGTGCCTGCTCCCTTGTCTGTGGTGGGCTCTGCTGCAGGAAGAGGATGAGTCTGTCAGGCTTATCCTGCATCCTGCTCCTTCTGCTGACCCAGAAGGTCCTGGGGAGCATCCAGCCTCCTCAGCTACTGATTTAACTAGCCAAGGTCAGTCCAAACATGAAACTCTCCCTCCTGACCTTCCCAGCCTTTTCCTGAACCTCTGGGCTGTTCAGCTAAAGCTGAACAACTCTTGCTAGAGAAGACTTTCCATTGAGATTAATTTCCTTTACTTTCATAGCATCATGGAATCATGATCTGTGTTGGAAGGGACCTTAAAGACCATCTCGTTCCAGCTCCCCTGATGTGGGCAGGGACACCTTCCACTAGCCCATGTTGCTCCAAGCCCTGTCCAACCTGGCCTTGAGCACTTCCAGGGATGGGGCCATACTTCTGGCCTTAAGAAAGTCAGGTATGGAATCTAAATGTTGCTCAGGCTCAGAGGACGGGCTGAGCTTTACCCTAGTGCCTGAGACAGTGATGAGCAATTTCCCTGCTCCAGCTGTGGTCTGCATGGAGAAGGCCTCCTTGCAGTGTCCCAGACTTGTGTTTCACTCTTGGTTGGCTGCTTGTTTCAGTCCAAGTTTGTCCCAAAAGAGATAGAGGGGGAGGAAAAGGACTTTTCTCTTTCAACTCACCCACCCCTGGGATTGCTGCCTCTGCTGCTGAACACGAACAGCAGCCAAAGGTCACAGTTTTAGCCCTCAAATGTCCCAGAAGAGGAAGTGCTGTACATGCTGAAACTGTCTCCTCAACAAAACAGTGAGACAAACACTGCAGCTGGGGCTTAAACAGCCTGACCTCGAGTAACAGGGGCTTGCCAGCTTTAAGGGAAAAGTAAATGTTGTGCTTTGGGGTAAGAAGGCAACTGTGGGAGGGCAAGTTTGGCTTCCAGAAGAGAAGATCTCTCTGGATCTTAGTGAAAATTGCTTCACTGAAAGGGTTGTCCATCCCTGGCACAGCTGCCCAGGGCAGTGCTGGAGTCCCCATCCTGGAGGGATTTAAAAGCCCTGTGGATGTGGCACTTGGGGACATGGGTCAGTGGTGGGGACCCACCACTGGCAGTGCTGGGAAACAGTTGGACTCGATCTCAGAGGGCTTTTCCAACCTTTGTGATCCTGTGATTCCATGATGATGCTCCACACGGTGCCAGCACAAGGTGTGTAGGTGCCCTGCAGACAGGTCTGTGCCCCACATGTGCATTGCCAGGACCTCTGGGACAGCCAGACATGTGGCTACTGGAGCTGTCCTGGGGATAGGGAACTGGTCCCTGGATTGAGACCAGCAACCCACTGAGTGTGGTGACAACTGTGAGCTGCAGCCTGTGATGGGCACTGACAGATCACCCTGGTCACGGGGATGTGCTGTCCTGGCCCATGTTTGTCAGTGCTGGGATCGTGCTGGGGCTGAGAAACCTGTGGCTGGGGGCTGCACACAGCCTGGGGCTTCATTCCATTCATTCCTTGTTAGGGCATCTTGGCTTAAAGTGTTTGAGTTGAAGTCTGGCTCTTGCCAACCTACAGGTCTCTCCAGCACCACCCCAGCATGTCTTGCACCATCTGCCATGGCCATATGCCCAGGATTTTGTCCAAGGGCACTCAGTACATACCCTGGACACCACTCTGGAGGGTTGCAGCACAGTCCTCAAAAGGTCTTTGAACTGAAAAAAAATATTAATAATTTCATTTTGTGCCCAAAAGGATCAGGGAACCAAAAAAAGGGATGTGCAGCAATCCCAGTTCATAGTGGACATGGTTAATCTAGTCCAGGCAAACAGTAGAGAAGAGCCTGCAGCATTTAGCCTGGAGACCAGAAACTGCTTCCTGGGGAGGGTGAGTGGCAGTATGGAGATAGTCCCAGTGAATTAGATCATTTGTAGCTTGTTCAAATGGTGTGAAGGATCCATTTGACCTTTTGTAATGAAAAAGCCCATGGCTTCCTTTTACACAGTGAAATGGGAAGGTTTAAGCCCTGGAGAAGGTAGTTGCACACAGAAAATATGACTGGTTGTATGGACAGTTGACCTGCAAGGACCTTGTTTGCAAAGAGAGGCTGGAACAGGGTAATGGGCTGTCCTGGCCTGGACTGGTTTGGGAATTTCTGTGTGTTGTTATGTAAGGGAAGCAGTGGGAACAGGGACAGTGGGAAGGGCATTTCCCAGTAGGAGAATGGGAAGGGGTCCCTGACTCCCTGTCCATGAAGTAGCCACAACTACCCTTGGCTTTTTTTGGTTTAGAGGTGGTTATAGACAGGAAGCTGGAGAGGGACTTTTGATGAGGGGATGGAGTGACAGCACAAAAGGGAATGGCTTCCTGCTGCCAGAGGACAGGCTCAGATGGGATATTGGGAAGGAATTGTTGGCTGTGAGGGTGGTGAGGCCCTGGCACAGGTTGCCCAGAGAAGCTGTGGCTGCCTCTGGATCCCTGGAAGTGTCCAAGGCCAGGTTGGATGGGGCTTGGAGCGAGCTGGGCTAGTGGAAGGTGTCCCTGCCCATGGCAGGAGGATTGGAACTGGATGATCTTTAAGGTCCCTCCCAACCCAAACCATTCCATGACTCTATGGGAAATTCCAAGGAAATACAAGGATAGAATCTCCCCCATGAGGATGGCCAAACAGGGAACCAAGGCAACAAGGGGGGGTGGAAATCTCCCTCCTTGAAGATATTCAAAACTCAGTAGCAGAAAGCCCTGAGCAATTGCAGCTCAGTAGCCCTGCTTTGAGTAGGAGGCTGGATCACAGAACTCCAGAGGTACCTTCTAACCTAAAATGTTCAGTGTTTCTAGGACATGTGAATGTGTGTATGTGTAGTGGGTGTGTGTAGATGCACACCTCAGGAGTGATCACTATGTGATTTTTGAGATGCCTCCTGGAATTATCCATAACACCTCACTGGGCAGTGTTCCCCAGTCCATTAGCAAATGAGGGAGTGGATAACCCACTGTAGGCATAACTTCTGGGATGGCATCCCCAAAGAACAGTGAATTTCACCTGTCCCTTGATACTCCTTTACAGTTTTTCATTATTCTTTTGTTCTGACTAACCTAAAATCTGAACTGCTGTTGTGTCCCTCCTGGGCCCCTTTAACTGGGTCACCAGCTTGTTCAAGCATGAGTTCTTATCTGGCACCTCAGCTCGGTGATTTGTAGAGTGGGGGGTGAGAGGAGAAGTGATTTCCATCACTCTTTTCTGTCCCCTCCAGCACCAGCAGCAGGAGGAGCAAGCCTGGCTCTCCTGGATTCATACTCCACTCCTTTGTCTCATCTCCATCCACTTCATCTTCCTTCCTGAGGGATGACACCAACTCTTCATCCTATGGGAAAAGCCATGAGGCTGCTCTGGCTGCAAGGAAAAACACAACACCCCCAGTGTTTTAATGTTCATAAACCTCCTGTTGTTGGCACCAAATGTTCTTCCAAGTCCATGAAAATCCTCTGCCAATCTCTACATCAGGGAAGAAACTGCTGGGGGTTTTTTATATGCCTGGCTCAGCTTCCTTGTGGAATTTGCAGTCAAAACACTGCAGGACAGTGCTATTGAACATGTTCTCCTACGCAAATCAAATGAGAAGTTCAAGAAAAATGGCAAGTTGAGATTGCAGACTTCTCAGGAATGTCACTGTTACATAGAATTACTTATAGAATCACAGAATGGTTTAAATCATTATTTGAATCACGGTTTGAATCACAGGATCATAGTTTGGGTTGGAAGGGACCTCAAAGACCACCTCATTCCAACCCCCTGCCATGGGCAGGGACACCTTCCCCTAGACCAGGTCGCTCTGAGCCCCATCCAACCAAACTCTGAGAATAACCCATCTTTTTCTACCTTGGTCACTTTATCTGCCAATACCTGCAACAAATGAGGTGAGGGTTTGGAGTAAAACTGTTTCCATTCCACTCATCGGAGCTATCAAGGCCAATAAACGGTGCAGGAGTTCTGCAGGAGAGAAAGACTCTGTGCAGGGACCACCTGGAATGTGTTACTTCCCAGCCTTCACCCAGCTGATGGCTGTTGGTCACTGTCCCCCCTCAGCTGTGTTTCATCTGTACACAGAATTGTTGGCCAGAGTTGCCAATCCTTGGGCCTGAGACAGGAAAAGGTGGATTTCAACCATGTTAGAAATGTAGCTTGGTGGGAGCACATATCTCCTAGAAAGGCAAGGCTAGCAGAGGAATTGGAAGGGTTCTGGGTTGTCAGAGTGTGAGTGCAGACAGCATTAGAAATTTATTAGAAGGGTAAATTTCATTTAAGTCCTCGCTGGCTACAGAAATATGTTTTTTTCCCCCTCCAAATGGAAATCTCATAACGTTTCTGTCTGAGACCATGCCAGCTCTGAGTGCTTCCAGACTCAAACCCCAGGACCCAGCTGAGGACTGAGGGCTGGAGCTGGTGGGATTCTTGCCAGATTTAGGGCTGCTATTTCCAGCCGTGCTGGTTTCAGACAGTGACTGCAGGGAGTTTTAGGGGTAAAAGAAGCAGCAATGACTTCAGGTAACGCAGATTTACCTGGCTGGTGGGGCAGTGAAGCTGCCAAAAGGACAGACCAACAGCCTGGAGATAATGTGAGTTGGGATGGATCTGAAATGAGCTGCTGCAGGGCCATGAACTGCCAAGACGATCCCAATATTTGAGCCGTAAGAGAGACTTTTGTAGCAGCTCATCAAGTCGTCACCTGGGATCCTGACTGCAAATCTACAAGCCTGGCTCCCTGGAATCACGGCCAAGCTGGTTTGTGAGGAGTTCCTCATGCCATCACACAGACTGGCAGTCAGGTTCCTGATGGAAATTTGTCTTGTCCAGTGGAAACATTCCCTTGGCTTTGCTCCACCAGACGTTCAGCAAATGTAATGTGCTTTCTGTGAAACGTTCAGCGTTCCACAAATCAGCACATTCTGATGGGGGAAAAAATTGCCTGGAAAATTCCCAAGCATCTTGACTGGCTCTGTGTGGTGTGCTGTTAGGAAAGATGACTGTGTCACGCTGTCCATCCCATCTCTTGGGTGTAACCTCATCTCAGACCTGAATAACCTGTCACTCTTGGCTCTCTGCCCTGGCTCCCCTGTCTCCACTGAGCTTCTTTCCATGGATGTCTTCCATTGACATGGCTTTATCTTGGTCTCCTAAGGAAAATTCCATGAGCACACTTTGTATATGTATAGAAGAGACCTGGCTTCACCTGTGACCTTGTCTACTTAACCCTCTCTTAAAGCATTTGACCAACTCCCACCAGATTTCAGAGCAAGAGTCAGAGTTATAAGGCTTTTACAAGTTGGTGGTCAACTTGCACTAGAGTGGGACCTCAAGGCACAAATCCACGTGGAATCCTTGAGCATTATCAGCTTAGTTGCATATTGAGCTACTTATTCTTGCTGCCTTTCTCTTCCCATCCCTGCAGAGTAAGATTGAATGGGCTAAGAAAGGTCCACATGGCTGGCAAAAGGAATTTGCAGAGTTATCTCCCTATTGCCTCCTGTTGGGGGTCTGTAGTAGCTCTCCACAACTCAGAGTCAGGGTTGGGGTCTCTTCTCTTTCCCCTCTGGGTGTTGCCCAGTGGAGCAGAACCCTGGGGATAACTGCCCATGGAGCTGCTCTCCAGATCCTGTTTTGGCCTCCAAAATCCTCTGAGATTCTCCCACTTTACAAAAGGAGGAGATGTTCATTTTTCATGTCAATGGAGCAACTTCTGGCTTAGCTAGCCAGAGGCCTGCAACATGAAAACAACAAACATTTCTGCTTTAAAATTCATGTGCTCCTCAAGGGATTGCAGGGAGGCTCCAGGAGCAGCCTGCTCACAGATTTGGAAGTCATAAGTCAGTCCTTCAAAGTCCACAAACTGGAGGCTGGAAAATTCAATGGATTCTGGTGTGTGTGTGTGTGACTTGATAAAATCTGGGTTTCTCCATTAATTGAGCAACTGCAAGGATGGGGTTCAGGAAGGGTGATGAAGATTTGGACACTCCTGATGACAAGGTATGAGCCGGCAAAGTCCTTTATCCCAGAAACATCTCAGGTGGATAAAGTGTGTCAACACAGAAAGGACAAGTTTTCCTGCATCTGATAAAACCTTTGAATTCTGGCATCCAGACTCTGCTGTGGGTGTAAAATGGCCACAGTTATCACCAAAAGCAAGAGTCCTGTGTTGTCTGCACCTACACAGGGTTCCGGGGACAAGCTCCAGGACTCACCTCCCGCAGGGATGCCAGAGCCATTTGAGGATGGAGTCCTGGAGGAAAGAGGGGTTTTTTTTTATAAAGCAGCATCTCCAGGGATCTTTGGAGAAATCCAGGTGCTGCCAAGCCAGCTCTGCACCTGCTCCTTGCTCTGCCAGAGGCAGCAGACTCCAGCCCTGCAGCTTCATGTTGGATGCTGTGCTAAGCAGGCTGCACTGTGCTCTGACCCTGCTCTCCTGGGGACACGACACATCTGCTCCTTGCATTCCCTGTTTGGAACAGGAGTCTCCCTCCCAGCTGTCCAAATATGCAGCTGCAGTGCCAAAGAGGCTTTCACAACCACGACAGCAGTGGATGTGAGGAGGGTGGTGTTGTCAAGGGTGGTTGCTGCAGCAACCCCACGTCAGGGTGTGTGCACCCTTTCCAAGAATGTGGCCGTGGTGCACACCTGACATGGAGTCACAGCCGAAGCCCTCGGACGAGGTGGATGGAACACGGGGATCAGCTCGACTTTAAACCAGAAGAAGCAGGCGGAGGAGAGGGCTAGGAAAGAGCCACAGAGGAATTTGAGGGGAACAGTGGGAATCCATGAAGGGCAGTATGATTAAAGGCCTGATCCTGCTGCTGCATACCAGCTCTGGGAGTGGCCACAGCTGACCCTGGTGTTGGTGGCATTTGACCACCAACATGCAGTTTCTCGCTGACTTGGTTTGACCAGACGTGGAGACCCAATGGTGGAGGGAAGGCAAGAGGCTGCTCTTGCTCCCCTGATCTATGCCTAAAGCAAAATGGACACCTCTAACTGGTTAGAAGAGCTTTAATTAAACCAAAGCTAGAGGAGAAGTGAGGGTATTGCTGAGCTGGTCAGTGGGGTGACAGTATCATCCACCACTGGATGGACCCTGGGCTCTGAACAGGTGGGGGACCCTGCCTTGTCTCTGTCTTTGGATTTACAGAGAGGATCCCAGTGGAAGGTAGGGAAAGACCATGGGGGTGTTTAAGGAGAGACTGGAGGTGGCACTGAGTGTAGTTGACTTGGTGGTGTTGGGTCATAGGTTGGACTTTATCTCAGAGGTTTTTTCCAACCCAATTTTCTGTGATTCTGTGATTCTGTGATTAGACCACCCTCTGCAGTTCTGTAAAAAAGGAGAGCAACTTTTTCCCCAGGCAGAGAGTGATAGGACAAGGGGGGGGGGCATTTTAAACTAAAAGAGGAGAGATTTAGAATAGATATTAGGAAAAAATGCTTCCCTGTGAGGGTGGTGAGGCCCTGGCTCAGGTTGCCCAGAGAAGCTGTGGCTGTCCCATCCCTGGAAGTGTCCAAGATGAGGTTAGACGGGGCTTGGAGCAACTTGGGATAGTGGAAGGTGTCCCTGCCCATGGCAGGGGGAGGGACAAGATGAGCTCTAAGGTCCCTTCCAACTCAAATCACTCCATGATTCTATAAATATATGATTCTATGATCTCCCCAATCTCAGTGACAGGCCTGCAGAAAGGTCTGGGGACCCCAAGGAATGAATCTTTATGCTTCAGGACCCCACCACACCCTCCTTTCCTGTGGAAAAAGCACCTGAGTGGCCCTTAATCTGAAAAGGTGCCAAAGTGCTCTCTTGCATCCGAGGAAGAACCAGGCACAGCACTTACACTGCTGCATATCTCACACAGATCTCCAGGCTCACCCCTGCATGGCAGCCCAAAGGTACTTTGTCTTGATTCAGTAACACTCTCTGATGTGTGGGATTCACCAAAAAATAAGGACATTTATCAAATTCCCTGTGTGCAGCAAGGAGAGGCTTCAGCACGTTACAGCTTCCTCAACTTGCAGCTTGATTCTGCGGGACGGGGGCGTGTGTAGAACGAGAGAGGTGGGCCAAAAGATAGGCCTTGATTTCAAGTCCCCCCCCCAATCCCTCAGAATCCCAGAGAAACTCCAAAGAAATCCTCGGCCTTCCAAAAACACAAAGTCAACAGACTGAAAGGGCTTTCTCAGAGTGTCTCCAGACCGACAACTATTCACCAGATAAGCCAGATACTCCTCTTCTTTTTTCCTTTTAACAGCAAAACCATCCTATGCAGGCAATCGATCCGATGTTTCTTGGTGAGCAGGGATGATTAGGTGGCTGTAACTATACGATACCAAGTGCTCTTGCTGCTATAAATAAAGGTCAAACACAAGACACTTCCTGCTACTTTTGCTGACACGTGGCTGCCATTTAGTGATTCATAATCTCTACACACGGCTTGGCACACACAGGGGATTTTTTTTTTTTTTTTTTATAGGAGCTGTTTTCCACTTGTGCAAACACAACAAAGGATTTAAAGGGACCTGCTTAGATCCACCTACACCCCCAGCACGATCCAGCTGAAGGTAACTAAGGCAAGCAGGACTATGGGCTGTAGGACCATGCAACTGTGCACAAGTGGGAGTTGATCCTCTGCTGGCTTTCAGGGGTCTTGAAGCTGGAAAAAGTTTAAAGCTATGCCTATTTTTGATTTTCTATAGCACTTTTCTTCTCTCTATCAAAGTGGCTTGTGCAACTGCATAAACACTGATAGGATTGAGCTGCAGAGGGGAAAATGGATGTTGGGAGATAAGAAAACCTGACAGTCTTTGGATAGGATTGTGGTGGGCTGTGGTCTTCTGGTCCCCTCTGGGCTGGGCTTTAGTTGTGAGATGGGCTCTGATGAGATTAATTTCATTGTCTGGACAGGAATGGGAAAAAATTGCACATGAATTAAGTGCTTTCCCATGTTGGGTCTGTTCTGTTGTTTGTACAATGTACTTGGTAGCAGGAGCACAGTGGCAATCACAAAAGATGAAAAAAGCCCTTCATGTTTAGGAAGAAAACTGGGCATAATGTGCTTGTTTCATCAAATGGGTGTTCTTGGTTTTGAAGATTTGTGTTTGAGTTACGTGAGATTGTGGTTATTTTATTTGAGACAACTTCTGTCTGTTTCTGTGGAAAACATCTGCAAGATTCAGACAAACCTGAAACATCAGGACAGGGAGACCTGCTGGGTATTTGGGAATTTGTCCTGAAAGCAGGGGAAAAGAATGACTTTTTTAACACACTCTCATGATTTCTCAGACTACACTACAAAACTGCCTTGTCTCCTCTTTTGATTTGTTTTAATGACCTCCTAAGAGGTTTCCACCTGGAACTAGACTGGGGGATGTGCACCTGTGAGCACGTAATTCCATGAAGGATTGTCTGTTACCTTTGATGGTTGGTCCACTTAATTTCCTTCTGGTAACTTTATTTTTCTGCTGTGTACTCATGAGAAGTTCAGGGTAATATTTTGAATTCTGTTGTTTGAGTGAATTCACCACTCAGTCATGAAATCATAGAGTCATGGAATAGTTTGGGTTAGAAGATGCCCTTAAAGATCATCCCATTCCAACCCCTGCCATGGGCAGGGATACCTTCCACTAGCCCAGGTTGATCCAAGCCCCATCCAGCCTGGCCTTGAGCACTTCCAGGGATGGGGCAGCCACAGCTTCTCTGGGCAACCTGTGCCAGGACCTCACCACCCTCACAGGGAAGGATTTCTTGCTAAAATCCAGTCTAAATCTTCCTTCTTTCAGTCACCTTGGGGTTTGCATTACAGCCCAGCTTGGAGTTTCCACTGTGCTGGGGACCATTTAGATGTGCAGCAAGACCCAGTCCTTGCACAGGGAGCAAACAGCTGAGGGGAACAGGAGAGAAAAACCTGGCTGGGGAAGGGAAATCTGAGTGAGTGCCCGAGTGGGAGCCTTGCAGTCCATGGTCCTACCGACTGAATCACGCTGATGATGTCATTTATTGAGGCTGTTTCCCGGTGAGGAAGAGACTCAGCCCCACACAGGTCACCAGCTGGTGCTGGCACACCCTGGGGGAGTGAATCACTGAGGCTGTTTGCTGAGTCCAAGCTGAGTCACTTGCGTGGACACAGACCTCCCATAAAATGCTCCTCTGTGAACAAAATACCCCACCGGCTCGGGAAAAAAGTCCAGGTCCCTTTTTTGTTGTCCTTTGCCTGACGAAAGGAGCATTTTGCTCAGTGGAATGCCTGCTCCTGAGGCTCTGCCCCGTGGGGGTGTCCCGGTGCAGAGTGACCTGCGTTTCCAGCTGGCAGAACAAAGGCAGGGATCGTGTTTGCAGGCTGTTTGTTCAGCGTCCCAGTAACAGGACATTGGGCACCTGGAAACTCTGGCACGTCAAACTTGTATTTCATTATCTTTTTTTTTTTTTTTTAGTTTATTTTCTTCTCTACCCTAAAGGAACAGGGGAAAAAAAAAAGAAGTTTTAATTTGTTGGGGTTTTTTTCTTTCATTTCAACAAAAAAGCAAATTGTGCAAAGAGGGGGAAAAAGAGGTTCCAAGGCTAAATTGTCATCTGCTCACTTATAAACATTGGCTCAGATGAGATAAGTAAAAGCAGAATGTGGCCCTAGAGACTGAAGGAGCACACAAAGGAGGTCTGGAAGATCCTGTGTGCCAGGGACAGGCTAGTGAGGGAACAGCCATCCAGGGTCTTGGCCTCTACAGGGACTAGTGGCCAGCAAATGAAGTTGGTGGGATACAGGCTCCAGGCAAGCCCATGAAGGTGGGTCCTCATGCAACAGGTAGCTGAGCTGTAAACACCTTTCAGAAGGATATTGTGGCTACAAGAAGGTCCAGGTGGTAAATGGGCAAGTGGGAGATGATGGAATTTACTAAGAAAGATCCTTGGGGATTTGCTAAGCAGACAAATCCCATCAGGATCAGGTGATCTCTTGAGCCTGAGGCAGGGAGAGTTTTGGGGGGACGTGTCGTATGTGTTTGACCCAACCTCGAGCACCTGCTTGGGGCCACTGATTTTATTTTTTTTTCATCGTGTTAAGCTGGAGCAGCAGGAAGCAGAACGAGCTTGGCCACCAAAGCCACTGCACCTCACACCATGTGACTGGAGTTGGGAACAGCATCCTTGGTCACATGGAGCAGGAATGTGTTCTCTGCAGGTCTCTACGTAGATAATCTCAAGTTTGAGATGCACCTTGTGAGGATGCTCAGCTCTGTCTTACATTTTGTTTTCCAAGTCCCTTCCCACATTTATCTGTACCTGCCAAAGGAGCTGCCCAAGCTGGAAAGGGCCTGGGCCAGAGCATTGACTGTTTTATTCTCTTAATGTGTCCCAGCAACACCGGGCAGCCAGCCTGGCATTTTGACTGAGATTTTAATGGCTTGCTATTACCAATTCCCCTTTTCCATTTCTCTCCTAGCAACACTGGGTAATTTTACCTTTTTTTTTTTATTTTTTTTTTTTGTTTGTTTCTTCATTTGGGGGTTTTTGTTTGTTTGTTTGTTTTGTTTTGTTTTTGTTTTTTGTTTTGTTAAACTCTTGTTTTGCCCTTCCTTTGGGGATTAGGACAAGGGGCATGGTGCCACAAAAGTGATTTGGGTGCCAGATCAATGCTAGCGCCCATTGCCAGCTGTAGCACGCTGCTACCTCTCTCCTTCCCCACCTCAGAGCCAGGCAAACATATTCTGTTCTTTTGGGATTATATCCTAGAGATCTGAATGTCACAGCAGGCTCCACAGTTTAACACAAGAAACATTTGTGCCTGCTATTTAAGAGAAATAAGTTGCTCGTGTTTCCCTGGGAACCAGCCCATCAGTCGGGCTCGTTTGACTCCCCTGTTATTAAAATAAAATGTGAAAGAGCAAATGGGTGTGTTTTGCAAGTTGTAGAAGGGCAAAACGCTATCTGGGTATATTTTGTATCCAAAATACATATCCTTATGTAGAGAAGGAGCTACACTGGAGTGTTTTTCCAGCTTATTTCGATGGGTTGTTATTCTTTGGGGTTACATCCTCATGTAGAGAAGGAGCTACACTGGAGTGTTTTTCCAGCTTATTTCGATGGGTTGTTATTCTTTGGGTTACTTTCGGTAGCAGTGCCGTGTCTTCACACACAGAACTTGGAGCTGACTGTAAAAAAACGCTGTAGCTCAGCAGTTGTCATATTATGTCTGTGTGCAGGTTACACACAATGCTGGCTCCCCTTGGCACTGGTTTCCTTGGCTGCTTGTGGGTGCACCGAGGCCGCGTTCTCTATTATGCTTCTTAGCCTGTTTCTTCAGAGCTTTTCTCTTCCCCTCAGGAGTGTTTTCACTTCTCATTTTGTTCAGGTTCATAGGGAGGTTTATCTTTAAGACCTGCGCCTCCCAAAGGCGGCAGGTTATCCATGGGGCAGGCTATTTTTAGGGAGCGCAGTCCCAGGATGGCTCACAGCCCTTGGCAGCGGACACGTGCGGAACACAAAGGCGGGCTCTGTCCCGACTCGGCATCGTCAGGAGCTGAGACAGGCACGGGCAGGGAGCGGGAGCACAGCAAAACAACAGAGCTGTTCTGGTCGGGGAGAAGGGCTGCAGGCTGGGAGCAGGGATCTGTGGGAATTGCAGTGCCCGGAGCCAAGGCAGGGGCTGCGGACACTGGGATGGAAACAGTGGAGCTTCTCAGGATTATTCCCTGGCTTTTGTAGGTATCACCCCTCGACTTTTAAGGTGAAGCATCCAAACCGGCAACACATTGCCTGGAAGAGAGATATATTGTTTTTGACACTGCTGTTGTAACATGCGGCTAGATGAGAGCCAATGCCCCCCTTTTTGTTCCAAAACTGTTATGACCATGTGGGGCACGTACACCACCATGTGTTTCCCCAAAGTCAATTTTCGTTCTTCTTGAATTAGAATAACCGTCGCTGCCACAGCTCTGAGGCACCCTGGCCATCCCCCACTTACTGCGTCCAGCCGTTTGGAGAAATACCCAACCGGTCTCTTCCAGGATCCTAACCGCTGAGTGAGTACTCCTAAAGCCATTCGTTGTCTCTCGCAGACATAGAGCTGGAATTCTTTGGTTAGGTCCGGTAGACCCAGGGCAGGTGCTTCCTGGAGGGCTCTTTTCAATTCCTGGAATGCTTTCTCTTGCTTCGCCCCCCAGGTCAACTTGGCTTCCTTTACTGCCTCATACAGTGGTCTGGCAGTTAGTCCAAAGTTGGGAATCCACAGTCTGCACCATCCGACCATCCCTGAGTAGTCTTCCATTCTTCAAGTTCTTTTGCTAACTGATTACCGAATATCGTAGGTGAACATTTGAATCCTTGCGGTAACCGAGTCCAAGTAAGCTGTCGCTTCCGTCCAGTCTCTGGGTTTTCCCATTCAAAGGCAAAAATTTTCCAACTTTCCCGTGCCAGTGGTATGCAGAAGAAGGCATCCTTTAGATCAATCACTGTAAACCACTGAAATCTCTCAGAAACAGATGTTAACAAGGTGTAAGGGTTAGCTACAACCGGGTGGATGTCTTTTGTGATGAGGTTTACTGCTCTCAAGTCTTGTACTAACCTGTACTTACCATTTGGCTTTCTTATTGGAAAAATGGGAGTATTAAACTCTGACTCACATTCCTTTAATATCCCTAAAATTAAAAATTGTGTGATCATTGGAGCTATTCCTTTCCTAGCTTCTAAACTAATTGGGTATTGTCGCACTCTAACGGGTTGTGCTCCTTCTTTTAATTCTATTCTTACTGGAATAGCAGCTTTAGATTTTCCAGGGACCCCTGTTTCCCATACCCAAGGTACTACAGCCTGTTCTATTTCCTGAGGTATCTCTTCCTTTTCTACCTCTTTCACAACAAAAATTTTTGCTAAGTTCTCTTCCGGAATTTCCATCTTGACCCTCCCTTTTTCGAATATAATTTTAGCTTGCACGACTGAAAGCAAATCTCCAGACACATTCGGATCCCACTCGGGATCTTCCCGCGGCACGAAATCATTTACTGTTCCCCGCGCTGCCCGGGGCAGAGTTCGAATTCTTTCTTTCGCTCTTTCCACCATCACCCTTAATACCATTTCTTTCTCTGTTGAATCCAGAATTGTATCTAACAATACCTGCAAATCATTCCAGTCCGGATTTTGAGTTTTTATAACCATTTTTAAAATATGAGCCACCCGCTCCGGATTTTCTCTATATGTCCCAGCTGACTGTTTCCAAATTAATAAATCATTAGGTGAAAAAGGAACTTTTACCATGACTTTTCCCCCGTCCGCTCCAACTGCTTCCCGCAAAGGGGCCATCAGTCTAGGGGGTGAGGGCGAAACGTCTGTCTCCCTTCCCCCTCCCCGTCTCTTTTCTCTACTCCTTCCCCTTTCTTTTCGCCCCTTCCGAGTCCGTTCTGCTAGCGGAGTTCTATCAAAACCACCTTCTTGCCCTCTCGTTACTTCCTCATCCGAGGACGATTCTAACGGGGGCGTGGTGGGTGATCGTGCCCTCACACGTGAAGGGAGACTATCTCCCGGGGGCGCACTTGGAGTTATGCTGGGGGAGACTATCAAAGACACATCTTCCTCTGGTTCTGAAAACCGTATTTTCCGCTCTTGACATCCTATGCATTTATCATCCAGTTCTTTCAAAATCAACATACCACGTTCCTTTTGCCATTCAGTCTTACGTTTTAAATAATAAAACAAATCTAGATACGGTATTTCATCCCACATCTCATTCTCTCGTAAATATTGCATCAAGGGGGTTATAATTTCCGGAGTCAAGGTACCATTCCTAGGCCACTGCATTCCCTCTGTCTCATATTGGGGCCATACATGATTACAATAATCAATCAATTGTTTCTTGCTTAACTCTTGTCCGAAATTTCCTTCCTTCCAATGTTTTAACAAATAACCAAGCGGAGAATCGCTAGGGATATCATTTTCTGCACAAGATAGTGCCCTAAAGGTCTTAAATGGCATCATAGTCATACACACCGTAGTCTAAATCAAAGTTATAATTTCAATCACACAGTAAACAGTACAATACGAACAGTAAACAGTACAATACGAACAGTATAAACCAATACCTTCCTAAACCAGCTTGTCAAGTCTCACTATGAGTGACAAGTGCTGGTTCAGCGCGGCTTTCGCCCCGTCTTACGACCAGCGCCTAGGCTTCCCAATGAAATCTTTGCCCAACCCAGCGGGTAAACTCACGGTCCCGTCTTATGGGCAGGCTCCCAACCAACAAACCTGAAAGAATAAAGCACCTCCGGGCTTACCTGGATGGTTGTCCGTCGGGCGCGGGGTCGGGCACGGGTCGATGTCTCCCCAGAAATCACCTGGTTGCCGGCATGGAGTGGATCAGCTCGTGAACCGCCCCAGCTACCCCCGGAGTCCCATCTCGGGTCACCAGAAAACTGTTGCCTGTAACAAAGACACAAACCAACAGAGTGCCGGTTTATGCGGTGCTTTATTCGGGGCCCGGGAACCTGAGGACTAGCGTCCCAAGTCAGGATTCCAAAGACCCTCATTTTTCGTACAGCTTTTATACTCTCACACAAACATGTCTACGTGCAATTTCTACATGAAAGTAGTTACACTTAGTTACACACACAAACTCATATTTCATACTGATAACAATTGGTAATCATCTACTTTAATCATAAATCTGCTTAAGTTGTCTTACCCCTAGAAACTGTTTAACAGACCCTTACTACATCTAAGGTAACAAATCATTATATACATGCTTGACTAAATCCTTTGATTATTGTTCCTACCTCTTCAGCACATTCCATTCTCACAAACAAGGTTGCTAACTTACTACTTTGGAGTGTTGCTTTCTAGGCCTACTCTCCTACTAAGCCTTAGCCATTCTACTACTAAATTTGAATTATTCTGCAACACTGTCACCTGGCCAGTGCTAGAGATCCAAAAGACTCGTAGGACTAGTTTGCATTTTCCCACTGTTCTCGCTGCCGTTCCTTGCGTTTTCCTCTGCTGCCTGCTGGGAGACAAGGCAGGAGCTGAGCTGCTGTCATCAGCAAAGCCTCCTCCCAGATTTCCTCATTCAGCCCTGTTCCTTTGTACCTGCCAAATACTCATTTCCTGGATTCTTTGTGTTTGGAATAATTCAAGTGGTTGGGGTTTCATGTGAACTGTGCTGAATTGGTGACAAACTGGGGGGAAAGGTTCATAACTGCCTTCCTAGGAAGGCAGGTCAGGTGAGATAGGTCTGGATCTCCTGGGAATAACGTGTGAAGGATGTGCTGGAGGTGTACAAAATAGTGATAAATTGCCAAGAATTCAGCTGTTCACTGCTTCACCCAATACAGGAACATGAGGGCATCGAGGGCTGGAGCACCTTTTCTATGAGGAAAGGTTGAGAGAACTGGAGTTGTTCAGCCTGGAGAAGACTTCAAGGAGAACTTAGAGCCCCTTTCAATGCCTAAAGGGCTCCAAGAGAGCTGGAAAGGGACTCTGGACAAGAGGGAATGGCTTCCCACTGCCAGAGGGCAGGGTTAGATGGGATATTAGTAAGAAATTCTTGGCTGTGAGGGCGGTGAGGCCCTGGCACAGGTTACCCAGAGAAGCTGTGGCTGCCCCTGGATCCCTGGAAGTGTCCAAGGCCAGGTTGGACAGGGCTTGGAGCAACCTGGGATAGTGGAAGGTGTCCCTGTCCATGGCAATGGGGTTGGAACTGGATGATCTTTAAGGTCCCTTCCAACCCAAACCATTCTGTGATTGTTCTGTTCTTTTCCAGCCCAATTTTTCAGTTTCTCTCTTTTTTTTTTTTTTTTTTTTCCCTTTTTCCAAGGTATCTTCTTTGGAAGGTGGCTGGGGTACTGCCATCCTTCCTGGTGTTCCCTGGAGATGACTTTCTCCAGGATTTTTGAGCGACACAGCAAGGCACAAGGGAAAAGGCAGTGTAGGAAAAGCCTGAAATGCTGACACCAGGATCTCTGCACCAATAGCCCTGCTCACCTGATGATACTGAGGCCAAAGGTCCGGGAAGGATTTGTCTCCTGTGAACTTTCTCTTTCCAGTACAGCCTGACAACAGCTTTGGCTGTACCAGCTCAGGTTGTTCCCACCATGTATCCCAGAGAGTCCTGTAGCAGTAGCACAGCCCATGGAAGATACAGCAGTTATCCAAGCTCCTTGCTGAATGATCCCAGTGCTGTTTACAGGGAGGCACTGGGAGATATCCTGGCTGTGGGACAGCACAGCCCTTGGCCAGCACACAGGTGTGTTTGTGAGATAGTGCCGCCTTTGATCCTGCTTTCCACCTGGTCTCCAGGGAAAGCATTTCCAATTTTCCTAATCCAAATGAAACCAAAAGGGTACTTGAGATACGAGAACTCACAGAAATGTAATCATTGTAAATTTAGCAGAGAGGAAGTTGTGGTAAGAATAAGTATTTGGGACTTTGCAGATACAAGCCATAAATACAAGCAGCAAATTTCAGGCATTCGGGGTGTGTGTTTGCTACAACAATTTATTGAGGATTGTGATGGATCTTCCACACAAAGATATTTTTTTTCCCAATTTTGTTGATGGAATACTTTTCTCAGCAGCTATATCCTTTCCAGGAATCCATGTAGGAAAGCCTTAAAGCCTGTAGCTCCCAGGACATCAGAAGAAATTACCATTTGAGCTTTATCATTCTGGAAATCGCCTTCTTAGGAGGGAATATGGAAGAACAAACCTGAAAGGGGCAATTTCTTCTCCTCACCTGGGCTGGTTTTATTTCTAATCACAAAGGTGGGCTGGATGGTTGTTCTGTGTCTAGACTGTTTATCATTACAGGGAAATATTTATGATAGAGCTCCCTGTCCCTTGGACAGCTTGTCAAATGATGACTGAATAGCAAATGTCATTATTACTCATTCCCACGAATTGCAGCAGCTACACTGGGATGACTGGAAGGTCACAAAGGCTTTTTTAGCAAAGGGCAGACTCTCTGAAGTGACTTTTGAAACCGCCTGTAGCCTGAATATACTTTCAAAGAGAAGCTCCTGGGCTTTCAGGTTCCCTTTGTAGTCTTGGTAAAACCTTTCATTGACTTATTGTCAGGGGATTGTGAGGAAAAGGGGAAATACACTCACAAGAAGCGATACTGTTTGATCTTTGCCCTTCCCTGTTGTGTTTGTGATCCACAGTCTTGCTTCAGATAGAATGTCTAGTGGGATTTTGTATTTATGTCAGAATGTTTCTCCTGCGCCGGACGTGGTTTTGGTTTTTCTCCTGGGAATGTATGTTTTTGTTTGACTGTTCAAGTGTTCCTCAAGTGGGTGAATGAATCATGGAAATTCTGTATTATGGATGGATGGAAAGATAATAAAGTATTATATCTGGGCCCTCCACGGTCAGTTTACTTTGCCTGCTTTGTGGGTAACAGGGATTAGTCTTTCTCTAGTAAACAAACAGTGTAGAGGATGGAAAACTCAGCTAGGCTGTCTGGAGTTGTAGTTATTTAACACAGGTATTTTCAGATGGTTCTTGGTGTCCTGTTTGGGGAAACACAAGTGGCTTTGTCGTTGTGTGTCACCCAGCCCAGAGCAGGAGCCCAAATCAGCACCCAGCTACCCTTATGATAAAGAATCCTGGCTTAGAAAATCAGAAAGCCCTGTTCTAAGCTACCTATGTTCTGTTTGCCTTTGAGAGTCATATTTTAACTTGACAAGGGTCCTGCTAGATTTTAGTGTGGGGCGGATCCCTCCAAGATTCGAGCGCGTGCCAGAGGCCTTTTCACTGCAGACATGCTCTCAATGCACATGATGAATCTTGGCAAGAGTGGGTAACCTGTAAAGCACAACACAACCCCTGGCTTATATCAGGTGTCTTTGCACTGAGAGATTCCTGGCTTCAGGTTGATAACAGCATTTTTACCAATATTTTTAAATCTGAGGATGAAAAATGCTGAGTGAGAATGGCAAGAGGCAAAGCCTTTTTACTCCAAAAGCCAGGAATGTTTTGGAGCATGGAGGGGTACTGCATGCTGCCTGTTTTTTCTTTTCCAGGCAGATGGATCTTTATTTTCCTAAAAAACAGCTTATACCAGGCTTGTTCCTCATCTTGCCTGACAGTTCTAGGAACGGGGCATTATGTTGGTCAATAGGAATCTAGAGAACAATCTCTTAATGGCTCTAAATCATTATTTTGCTTGTCAGGGAAAGAAAATAATCAATCCATCCAATAAACCTCCTTGGCCAGACTTCAAACAGCCCCAAACCCAGAAGTACAGCTTCATAGAGTGTCCAGGTACCCTTCCACCCCAATTGTGCCCACCTTGTGCTCTCCTGATTTGTTTGCTGGACTCCCTTCCCCACCTGAACGTGTGTGTCGAAGGACATGAGACCTGAGCTATTTCTGTCAATTCCTGGGAGATCTTTCCATGGTGCAAAAAACCCTCTCAGAAAGAGATCTTCCTGGCAATAATACACTTTTCTTTCTCCATTTTGGTTATGTCTTGGGATTGCAGGTGTTGGCTATCTTTTCATGTGTGTTGCACAAGGAAGTCTTTCTCCTCCCTAGTTTTTAGATTACTCTCTCTGGACATTTATCATTCACTTTATATTTCACTCATAAACCTGTCCTTCATGTGTTCTTCCCAGGAAAGATGCTTTATTTACCACATGATCTGTTCACAGAAAACAAGTAACAGAGGCATAAAAAATGCTGATTTTAGGATTTCATCAAATTTCTTTGGAACTACTGTCTGAACATGACACCAACCTCAGCCATATCTGTCATTTCCTCTTCCTTAATGCATCAAACACTGTATTAAACACAGGCTTGCAATTCATTTTAGCTTTATTTTCCCCCAGGTTATTGCATTTCTGTGTACCCTCAAAATGCCTCATGAGCATGCCTGGGGCTTTGGGCTGGCTGGGCTCTGTTGCCAAATTTAAACTGGAGAAAGAGGGTAGAGCCCAGGGGACCCCAACTACTCAGAGCTTTCTAGATATAGTTCAAATCCTTCAAATTGCAGCCAAGAGAGCTCAGAGCTGGTGCAGCCCTGCAGCACGGTTGTTTATTTGCTATGGAGGAAATAGAAGTGCCATTCAGTAGGAATTGGCTCACCAGCTCTCCCAGCTGCTGGATGACTAGCATCCCTCATGGGTCAGCTTCTATGTGGGAACAGGGAGCACCAGTCTGTTCTTTGGGGCTCCTCTTTGTCTACAAACAAACACGGCCTGGATTAGAGGCAGCCCTGGGGGCAAGTATTGCTCTGTGAGATGCTGAGGATTCCAGGCAGGAAATCCTGGCTTCCCTACTGTTCCTTCCAGACAGGTATCTCCAAGCTGGACCATCAAACTGATCCCATTTCCTCATCATCTCAGACTCTGTCCGGTCTGGTGGGAAAGACTGCTCTTTCCAGCCAAGATAACCAACCTTGTTGCCAATTCCTCTCTTTCCAGATATAGCTGGTTAAAAGAGGGATATGGCTCATTTCCCTGAAGTCCTTTAATTTGCAAAGCTCTGCTTCCATCTGTAGGCTCAGTGGACACCCAGTGCTAAGGCTGTGGGGCGTGTGAGAGGGCAGAGCAGTCTTAGAAACCACCTTTCAGACACAGCATGTGGCCATGAGATGTTATAGAATCCCAGAATATCCTGAGTTGGAAGGGACCTCCACGAGGATTGAGTCCAACTCCTGAGACTGCGCAGGAACCCCCAAGAATCCCACTGTTTGCCTGAAAGCATTGTCCAAATGCTCCTTGAACTCTGGTAGGTTTAGGATCGTGACCACTGCCTTGGTGAGCCTGTTCCAGTGCCTGACCACCTCTAGGGGAAGAAGAACCTTTTCCTAATATTCAACCTAAAGCTCCCCTGAGGTTCCAGCCGTTCCCTGGGTCCTGTCACTGGTCACACAGAGCTGAGATCAGTGCTGCCCCTCCACTGCCCCTCGTGAGGAAGCTGCATACCCTGATGAGGTATGACCTCAGTCTTCTCCAGCTGAACAAGCCAAATTATCTCAGCCCCTCCTCGTGTGGCTGCCCCTCTAAACCCTTTGCCATCTTCATGCTACTCCTTTGGACACTCTCTAGTAGCAGTGTATCCCTCTTATATTGACTCTTGTCCTACACTGATTGTCAAACACCACAGTGGCTTCAGCACCTGGGTGCTTTGAGGGGCTTTGCAGGTATCGGTTCCAGCAGTGACAGCAGCAGTGAAGGGGGCAGTCAGGGAAGTGCAAGGCCTGGAAGAAAATGGCCTTCAAGCAAAATATGTATGAAATGGAAAAGTTTGCACAGTTATTTAACATCTGAGGGAAGCTGGGAAACCCAAATCCATGTTATTCTTGCTGGTTTTCTTCAGATGTTTCGGCTGGCTCAGCAACCTCAGCCCAGCTGCGCAGGTGCAAAACCTCCGGCAGGCAGCTGGCCGTGTTTTATAAAGCCTTAAAATGCTTGAAGGCAGTTTGCAGACATGACTGATTTCTATCCAAGGTGCACTCTTTCCTCCAGACTTTCTCTCCAGGCATCCAAAAGCAATTTCAGCCGGCGTTTAATGGGAAGGCTGCAGGATGTCTGAGCGTTCCAGCTCTGTGATGGGTCCTCATCCCGTGTGTTACACATTGCTCGATTCTGGTCACAATTTTTTTTTTTTTTTTAAAGAAGATATAACTTAATAAAACACGCTGTTTACAGGGCTGCTGCTTGGAGAGGAGACTTTTACCCTGTAGCTGCACCAAAGGCATCAAATTCAGAATGAGCAGAGGTGTCTTCCCTCTGCTTTAGGGCTCTAAATGCTGTCTCTCAGCTAGTGACAATGAAATAGGATTATTTTGGCTTTCCCCTCCCTTTGGGAGAGATCTCCATGGCAGAGGCTCTGTGCCTCTATTTAAGGGTATGTATATCATACTTAGAACCACAGAATGGTTTGGGTTGGAAGGGATCTTAATTCCAACTCTCTGCCATGGGCAGGGTCACCTTCCACTAGACCAGGTTGCTCAGAGCCCTGTTCAACCTGGTGGTCTTGAACACTTCCAGGGATGGTGCCTCCAATATGTACCACATATATATATAATATATATTATACATATAATGTATATATATTTACACTTGATGTATTATTATATATATACTTAGTATATGTATGTATTATGTGTACATATATACACATGTATACATTATGCATTATATGTATATATGTATTATAGTACCTATATAGTATATAGTGAGAGTTTGTATATGCATATATATATATACACACTATATATATGAATCATAATATCTCTATATTTACTATATATATTTTATATATACATATATACTATATGGATACTATATATATTGTATCAGCTGAGTGGTCTGCCTGAGGGCCACTGTGGGGTAGTGCTGGGACCCCCACTGCTGTACCCTACCCCTGAAGGAGAAGGTAGGGGGGTTTATTAACCCTGGGTCTCTGCAATGGGCTGCGGCTGAGAAGTCCCTTGTTCTGAGGCTGCTGGCCCTGCAAGAGGGACATAACTCTCCGGTGGACTTTAGAGGTCTTTGGGCTGAAAAAAGCTTAAAGCAACGCCTATTTTTGATTTTCTATAGCATTTTTCTTCTCTGTATCACACTGCCTCGAGCAACTGCATAAACACTGATAGGACTGAGTGGCAGAAGGGGAAAACGGACGCCGGGAGATAAGAAAACCTGACGGCGTTCGGAGAGGGTTGTGCTGGGCTGTGGTCTTCTGGTCCCCTGTGGGCTGGGCTGTAGTTTGTGAGATGGGCTCCGATGAGATTAATTTCATTGTCTGGACAGGAGTAGGAAAAAAACTGCACATGAATTAAGCGCTTTTCCACGCCGGGTCCGTTCTGTGGTTTGCAGAACGCCTCGGAGCGGGGACACCACAGCAGCCTCGGAGCGCAGCGGCGACCGCGAAGGGCGAAAAAGACCCTTCACATTCAGGAAGAAGATCGGGTTTAACGTGCTCGTTTCATCGAAGAGGTGTCCTTAACCTTGAAGTTTCGCGTTCCAGCCGCCCAGGCTGACGGGCGGGGAGGAGGAAGCGGCCGAGGAGGAGGGGGAAGCGGCGGCGGAGGAGGAGGCGGGGGCCGCTCGAGGCGGAGCCGGGGCGGGCCGCAGGGGAGGCGGCTGGAAAACAGGCCGGCGCTGGTTCTGGCCCCGCAGTGCCCGCAGCCGCCGCTCAGCAGCGCCGGGAGCCGCTCAGCCGCGGGAGGGCAGCGAGGCGAGAGCCGGGCGGGCGCCCAGACCCCGACAGTCCCCTCCGGCACCGCACAGAGAGGTACGAGCCAGGCGGGGGGCGGCGGCGGCCCCTGGTCCCCTCGGAGGGTCCCCTCGGCCCCCTCAGCGGCACCTGCGGCGGGAGGGCCGGTGCCGCCTCGGCGGGGGCAGCCCGGCTCTGGCCCCGCGCGGGGCGCCCGGGGGGCCCGGGGAGAGGGCGGGGGGCTTTGTCTGAGAGGGCGGACGCGGGACCCGTCCCCAACACCCACCTGCCCACACCACCACTCCAGCGGCCGTTCCCTGCGCCCCATCCCACACACCCACCTGCCCCAACCGCTCCAAGGTCCATTCCCCGTGCCCTGTCCCACACACCTGCACGAGGTGTGTGGTTCCCTGTGTCCCATCCCACACAGCACCCTGACGGTCCAGCCCGGTGCCCCGTCCCACACTGAACCCTGAGGGAACATTCCTTGCACCCCATCCCACACAGCACCTTGAGGGGTCATTCCCTGTGCCCCATCCCGCACACCGTCCTGAGGGATCATTCCCTGTGCCACATCCCACACATTATCCTGAGGGGTCATTCCCGTGCCCCATCCCACACACCGTCCTGAGGGGTCACTCCCTATTGCCTCATCCCACACATCATCCTGAGGGGTCATTCCCTGTGCCCCATCCCACACATCATCCTGAGGGGTCATTCCCTGTGCCCCATCCCACACACACCAAAACACCCCAGGAACGTGCCAACCCTCGTTCCTCAGCCCCTCGACACCCCAGCTCAGGTGCAGAGCTGGAGGCTGCAGGTGCGGTGTCATCCCTACCCCTCTTTTTGGGGAGGGTGGGAGAAGGGATCGCTGTTTCGACTCAGGGCAGAAAAACCCATCATTGTGTCGGGATTTTGGGGTGCTTTGCATCTCCTTTCCCCCCTCTGTGTGTTGATGTCAGCGTATCTCCCGCACGCGATGCGCTCCTCTGCATTCCCCGCCTTGGCATTCCAGGCGATGACACGAAGAGGAAAGGTTAAGTGGGGAAGTCACCGTGGTCGGGATGCAAATGACGAGCTGTGAAGGCTCGCTCGGTGTTTCTTGTTTACTCAAAGCTGTTACAATACCGGGGGCTTGGCAGTTCGCGCCGCTCTGGCGTTTTCAGTCAAATCCATTGACTTCTTCGGAATTGCTCCTCTTTGAGGTCGCTGTGATAGATGAGGGGTTAGCCCTGGACTCGCGGCGGTGAAATGCACAAAGCCAATTGTCAGTTACCGAACCTGCCCTCAAAACAAAGCATTTCAGCAATTTACATCCTCACCCCGAGACGCGGAACTGCTCCGCTGGATCCTTGCTCTGATCACCCCAAAAAGTGCTGTGTGTGGTGTATGGACGCTCTGCCTCAAACCTGGTGCCGAGGCCAGCTGTATTTGCTGATATATCAGATGTAAACACAAGCTTTATGTAAAAGTGAAACCATATGTATCAGCTAACGTGCATCCACTCCACGATCCTGCACAAACACAGTCGAGCCCAGAGCTCTGTCCTTAGCTCACCCTGTTGATCCACTTTTCCCGTAGCCTGTACGACGCAGCCCTGTTCCCAGAGTTACCAGACAGGTTTAGTGGAGAACAAGAAATCAGCCCAGGAGCATTTCTGTGTTGTGCAAGAACGCTGTTATGTTCTCAGTCCTTTACAGATGTTGTTTTATTGACTTAGTGATAACATTTTGCTCTCCTAGGTCCTTTTCCCTTTCCAGACTGTTAGCCCAGCACTTACTAATCTTTTATGGCACTGCTGTGGAACAGATGTACTGTGTTTTGTAGGGAGTAGCAAGCTCCGTGGTTTCAGCTGGCTGTGCCTCTAAAAAAAGCCAGTGCTGCCTTTCCCTCGTGCTGCTGTTGTGGAGAGGGTAGCTGGACTAGGAAGCAGTTTTGGATGACTACTGAGCTGGCAGAGATCCAAAGGTCTTGTGTCTGACTCAGTGCCTGGATCCAAATCATTGTGTAGTTGCTCAAATGTTTACCTGGGCATCTTTGGGTTTGGAGGAGCATCCAGCTGGTATTTTGGCTGAGCTATGTATGGGAATAGGCGCAGAGTTCTGGGGCTTTAAGTCCTGAAAGTGCTGACTGATGTTGTTAGCTGTGGTTGTTTTTCCTTCTCCATCCTTTGGCTCCATGGAGCAGCTGCTCTGGAGCTGTACAGTTTTGTGCCACGCTTCCCTGGAATGCTGGGGTGTGTGGCTGGAACCCCACAAACACACGGCACGTGTCCTGGGATCCATGAGGGATCCCATGTCCTCGTCTCTGCTGCTACTGAAAGCACTCCTGGATGTCCCTCTCTGGTTTGTGCTGAAAGGGCTTTCTCCTTTTGTGTCTCTCCCACCAAAATGTGCTGTCATGAGTCAGCTGTGGTGTCTCTGAAACATGGGATGTAGGGATCTGAATTGACTCGGTGGGGTTGAAGGAGTTGAGGTGGAGTTTGGAAAGCTCAGTCAAACTGTTAACATTCCTCACAAACAGGGGACTCAGCATCCTTTGGTCTAAGAGGTGTGATGGTGCTTTTACTGACCTCCACCTTTGCCAAGTAGTGCAATTTGGGTTTTTCACCATCTTCCATCCCTCAAAAGCTGTCGGATTCCTGCCTGTCTCTGCCTCAGAAGGCTGGAGGAGTATTCCTGCATCCTGCTGCCTGCCTCCAAAGTGTGTCTGCCTGTCTCTCAGTGCCACTTATATCACTTTGTATTTTCTGCTCCTGTCATCCCACGGAAAAGTAATCCCTTCTAATCAAATCTGAGGTTCTCCAGCTAAATTCCTGCTGCCCCAAATGAGTTCCCAAGGAGAACGGTGATGCTGACTTCTGAAGTATGTGGATTTACTTTGTGTGATTGGGTTATACAAAAAAGAGAGAGAAATTATTTTCTCTGTTCCTTTTACAAGTGTTAAAGCACAGCCTGCTGTGTTTCACAAGTCTCACCGCTGTCTCCTTCTCTCTCAGTAATTGTAATTAACAGACCAGAAAATGGAAAAATGTAGAAATACCCTCTCCCAGTGGCCACAAACATTAGTCCTCTCCAGAAGTTAATGAAGTCAAGTCTATGGAAATTAAATAACTGATTTTTTAAGCTCTGTTGGTGAGCTAAAACATTATGTCAGAGGGATAAATAATAAATTAAAGGGGTATAAAGGTTGCCTCTTAGAACTGATGTGGGTGAAGAATGGGTTTGAACTCTCTCTGCTCAAGAGGGAGTCTAAACCTCTGGCTTAAGGATGTGGCTTAAGGATCTGTCCTGCTCTGCTTGGGTGCAAAAAATAATCTGTAGCACAGCAGTAGCATGGGAGGGGGATGGTAACCCACTGTGGGAATAGGGAATAGAAGCACTGCCATAAAACCCCCCCAAATGCAACCAATTCATCCCATTGCAGACTCCTAAGAAGCAAATGATTTAACAAATGGCATCTCAAAAACACCTTTGTGGTTTTTCCAGGCCATGTTACCATCCTTGTTGTCTTCCTGTTGAGGGAACTTGAAAATTTCCAGCCACCTTGATGCTGTGTCCCGTTCCCATCAGCTCTGTGGATCTGTTGGCTTTGCTGTGCTCCCCATGGAGGGCCCGTGGGTGTGTGCACTGGAGTTTATAGGAGTCACCATGGAAATTGGTCTCAAATCTCTGCTTCTTATATATATATTTTTTTTTTAAATAATCTAATATTTCAGTGGTTTCTTTTTATTTTAAGAAAAGATTCCAGGAACACCACGGGTGGGAATATGAACTGCTCGGAAAATAAAACTTGGTGGCTACTCCAGTTACCACCACGTGCATGGGTGGCACCTGAAGAGCACAGGGATGTGGTGCAGCTCTTCCAAGGGGGTGTTGCTCCATTCTGGAGAGTGGGTTTTCAAGAACCTTATTTTGAGGTCCTGTTTTTGTGTCTGTGTACAATTATAAACATAATTTTGGGGAGCCTGTGAGGTTCAGCTCCTCCCTGTACCTTGTGAAAGGACGTTGCAACCTGTAATAAAGCCTGTTGAGGTTAAACTTGACCACGTACAACTGACTTTTTATTAAAGAGGAGACCATCAGTCGGTGTTGCAGTGGGATGGCTGTACAGGATGTGTGCTCCTTAGGGAGTTCATGGCACTGTCCTTCCCTTCATCTGACCACATGTGGTGCCCATTGCATCACCAAAATACACAGTGTATTCTTTATTTATTGCATGGGGAAAAAAAGGCTTTGGGTACTAGAGCCAGCACCCTGAGGGACCCTGGGCTAGGGGTTGGGACTGTAGGTGAGTGTCTGAGAGAGCTGGGGGTGTTCAGACTGGAGAAGAAAAGCCTCTGGGGACACCTTCCAGCATCTCCCAGGGCCTTAAGGGACTCCAAGAGAGCTGGAGAGGGATTTGGAAAAGGGCTTGGAGTGGCAGGACAAGGGCGAATGGCTTCACACTGACGGAGGGAACGTTTAGATTGGATATTGGGAAGAAGTTCTTTACTCAGAGGGTGGTGAGGCCCTGGCACAGGTTGTCCAGAGACACCATGGCTGCCCTATCCCTGGAAGTGTCCAAGATCAGGTTGGGTGAGGCTTGGAGCAACCTGATTTAGTGGAAGGTGTCCCTGCCCGTGGCAAAGGGTTTGAACGAGATGGTCTTTAAGGTCCTTCCAACCCAAACCATCCTGTGATTGAACCAGCAGCTCTGAGCTGTGGATAACACACCACACAGGGTTTTTATTTTTTTATTTAATTTGCCACCTGAACCTGACAGCACTGTGACAGGGACGTTTGCTTTGGAGGATGTGCTCTGTATACTGGTGACCTTTTCCTGGGGAAATCTTTAAATGCAGTAGATCTTAAAGCAATGGTGATATTTGGTGAATTTTAATCAGATCCTTGGTTTTAAGTGCAATTTTAGTGGCTTCGTTTTTTTTTTTTTCCCTTTTTGTGGCAGCTGGAGTTTTTGTTTTGAGACATTTTGGGGCCAGGGCCATGAGGTTGCAAGGCTGGGATGTGAGGGAAGGTGAGAGGTGCAGCAGGGAGAGATTTGGCACCGGGAAAGGTCTGGGTTGCTCTGAAGGTAGTGAGATGAGCTCATCAGCAGGAATGTAATGCAAGAAGGGTCAAAAAGCTCGTCCTTGCTGTTCGTGCTGGAGTTTGATCCCTGAGCTGTTCCCGGGTAGTTCTCTGCTACCAGCCCATCCTTTAAGGATCGGTTAAACAAGGCAGCTATTGTTACTGCTCTGGGATAACTCAAAATGATGGTGGCTGGGAGCTTGCTGGGCCTGAGGGAAACACATTTTGCAGCCTGGAGGTAGCGATTTACACAGGGCTTTGGTTGTTGCATATTCCCTCTTCGGAGGGGTTTTCCACATCATGCTCTGAGACTGTGTTTATCCCACTTCCAAGAGGGAGAGCTGGAGGCCACGCAGCAGATCAGTGGCAGAAAGGAGGTTGCAGTGAGTGAGGAGAGTCTCAGCTGTGGGGAGCCCAGAGAGCTGCAGTGACGTAAACGCAGACAATTTCAGCTTGTGCAGAATTTTTTGCTTTGGTCACATGCATTTCTTTTATGCAATAGGTCTTTAAAGGGCTGCAAAGCCTTTATAATGGTTTGAAAAGTTCATTTAATTCCACTTTTTCTTCATGTGTATGTGTGTGTGTGTGTGTGTATCTACTGAGTTCAAAGGCAGGAACTACCGTTTAAGAAGTAGGAAAATATTTGTTTTCCTGGCTGACGAAGTAGAGAACTAAGTGGATGTAGATAATTTTTGAAGAATGGATACTTAGTTATTCATTTCTTCATTCATTATTCTGCATAATGCCAGATTTTTCTTAAGTGTGTCCTCTAGATTGAGCTGAGTGGCCTGGAACAGCGTAGGTTTTGCTGGCATGCTTGGAATGACTGAAATATTGGATAGGATATAATGATGTTTGCACACTTTGAGGAGGAGAGAAAAAAAAAAAAAAGGCATGTTGGTTTGGATCATTTCTTTTGTGAAGTACCTGCTCAAGCTCCCTGGTAGCTGATATATCCAGAAAATGCCATGTGCTAAATGAAGCAGGTGGTCCTGGCCTATCCTTAAGCTGGGAATTGCATAGGAAAGGAAGAGTTTCGGGTTTTTTTAAGAGTCAGTTCAGTTTAGTTCATTTTTCAGGACAGGTGGGGACTGGGTTTTCTCCCAAAGCCCTCATCCAGGTGTAATATGCAAGAGTTCTGATCTGACATTTCTGTTGGATGGGCACTTAGTCTGAAGCTGAATTAAAAATTCTCCTCTCCCATGGGCATGCATGTTCCAGGATGTAGGTGTAACCTCCTGCTTTGATCTCCAATCTTCTTCTAACGGGATTTTCTTTTTTGGAATCTGTCAGCACTGTGATCCCAGAGGACTCTGCGGGGAGGACGTGTCCGGTAATCCTTTGGTTGAACTCCTGAAGCTCACAGACCCTTTAGGACAGCCTGGGAAGCTGGAGGGAGCGTTGTTGTGCAAGTCCCTGGTTCCAGGAGTGGAACTGCACAGAGATGTTTTCTCTGAGCTGTCCTGTCTCCTACTGCTCGTTTCCTCTCTTGCATAACTGTTCTCCAGCCCTGGCAGGGCACAGACTCACGGGTGACTTACACAATTTTAAAACACTACTTCTAGTAAAAGGGTTCACCCCATTCTTGTGCATGTCCTGGTGTGACTGTGGGTGACAGGTCTTGGTCAGGGAGCCCACACACCTGGCAGTGGATTATTACTTATTTTTATGGGGTTATTTTTCAGTTGGATCAAATCCTTGGCCTGTCCCATGACTGCTGCTGTCAGCACCACACAGACAGGGCTGTCCTTAAGGACAGTGCAAACTTGGATCTAAGGTTTCTGGGATTGCATAACTGTGCCCTCAGATGTGCTGGGGTGTGCTGACAAACACACACACATGTGGGTATAGCTGAGATGTGCTCCCAAACACACACACACACACGTGTGGGGTTATATCTGGGATGTGCTCCCAAACACACACACACACGTGTGGGGTTATATCTGGGATGTGCTCCCAAGCACACACATATGGGTATTTTTCCCTGGGACCACTTCTGTCATCTTCCCTGTTGTGTTTTTCCATGAGCAGATGTGACTGAGAGCTTGGAGATCGACCTTGGATTTGCAAGAATAAGCCAGGAGGAGTTGGGGGGAGACTGGGGAGGCACGTGAGGAAGCAAAAATTCCCTAAAACCCCTTTGATAGGCCAAGCTGTAACACTGAGGTAAAGGTTGGTACTGTGGAGGCTGCAGTTTACACTCTGCTGATGTTCTGATCCCACAGAACAGTTTGTGCTCTTCATTAAATGCTTGCAGGAGCACAGAGTCCTCCAAGCAGACTGAATTGAATGTCTCGTCGTGGGGAGCTCACACCATCTCTCCAGTATTCCAGTGGCTTCTGGTGTCTCTCTTTGGGCTTTGAGGAGGACTTGGCAAAGGGCTGAATGTGACTGTGGGCTTTAGGGTGAAGTGCTGGGTCATTTATCTTTTTGTGTCTGGATTCCCTTGGGGTGGGATCCAGGGCTGAAGATCTTACACGTGAAAATAGCCCAGGGATGAACAGAAGACAAACCTAAGTTTAAAAAAAAAAAAGAGAGAGCTGCTCTGACTGCAGGGTGAGATGGGAAGGAGGCAAATGGGAGGAAAAGTGTGGATGTGCTCCTGTTAATAACTATCTCCATGCTGTGGGGTGGGAGAGGGGCTGTCTTGTTGGGAAGGCTGTGCTGGGAAGCTCCTGTTCCTGTGCCTGTTCTGTGAGTCCAGCTCTGTGTTATCTCCGTACTACTCCTCCAGGAACAGAGGAAGCAGGTACCATGTGGGAATGGGCAGCTGCTGCACATGGGATCTTACAGAGTTTCTCCAGTGTATGATGCAAATATCAGGGAAGCTCCTGTGCTCTGGGACTGCTGTTGACATGTTCTGCTGTCATGTTTCTGTTACAAGCAAAGAGCAGCAGGGCCGGAAGGGACCTTAAGTTGTCTAATCTGACCTTCTGCCCCAAGACTGGGTCAGATCTATCTAAACTTTCCCAGCAGATGTTTGTCCAATGCAGTTGTTAAAAGCCTCCAGTGATGGACTTTCCCCGTCCTCCTGGGGTGATCCTTGAAAGTCCTTCATTGTTCTTACCATTACCAAGATTTTCCTAGTTTCTGGCTTTGATTTCTTGTGCTGCAGTTGGAGATTGCTGCCCTCTTGCCCTTTTGTTACTGTACAGAGCGAGCTGTTCCATCCTCTGGAGCAGCCTTTGGGAATCTCTGGGTCGTGTCTTTCTTGAGCTTCAGGGCCCAAAACTTGCCTGGACCTGCCTGTACTGAGCCAGCAAACACCATTTTGTGACTCTCGTGTGGACCTTGGGGTATGATGGATGCATTTTATTTTTGGACAGAGCATACATAAAGTGCTTTGTCGTGAAAGGTTTCCTTATGGCTTCTTCTTTCTACCCACTATAGAAACAGGGCACATGCTCTTCTTACTCAAGTGCTTTTCCACAGGCATGTGTTATGGATTTCTGACTGTTCCAGAGTAGTTCCTCCCTCTTGTAAGGTGAAGGTCCTTGCCAGCTGCTCGGACCAAGGCTTTGCCCACGATTAGCTCGATTGCAGCTCAGGCATTGTGCTTTCCTGCTCTGGCCTCCCAGCTGGAGCTCAGGAGTGACCTCTTCTCCCTCCCTGCAGTGGTTACTCTCCCTGCATCTGATTTTGTACCTCCTCTATCTTTGTTTCCATGAAGGACTCGGTTATTCATGCATTTCTAAAGCTGGTAAAGCGTGGATGTGAAGATTATTGTGAGAGGAGAGGTAGCACTCAGACATAAAACGTGACAGAAAACGCAGCAGATAAGCACTAGAAATATTATTTACTAAGGTAAACTGCTTCACTTTATTGGGGGGGGAGGGGGGGGAAGAAGGAAAAACTTGTCTGTGTATATTGTTCCAGGCATTTTCTCTGGATCTATTAACACCTCTTATACCTTTCAGTGGGAGAGAGTAGGAAGTTTGTGTGAAAGGTGTGTCTGCACACAGGGAGCCTTTGTCCTGAGACAACTGAGGAAGCTCTCACCAAAAAGGAGGCTGGTCTGGACAGGTCTGAAACATCTCTTGGCATCAGCTCGTGTTTATTGCGGTGGGAAGAGCAGGTAGGGAGGAGCAGTCTGGATTTTATTGTTTGAACTATCACTATGTATCTTCTTTGAATTCCTCACAGTTTTCTGCAGAGCTTCTGTACAACTTGCATAACGTGAGTCTCCAGTTTCTCTTGTTCTGTTTCCAGTGGCAGTGAAAGCTCTTAGTGTTTAATTCCTTACTCTTTTTTTCTCCCTCAGTTACAGATATGGGCATCTTTAGTCATATGGAAGGTATTTTATTGACAGCTTTTGAGTCTAAAGTACTTGTTAGCACTGAACAGGTGTAGGGTGATGTAGACTACTGGGCAAATTCCCTTGTTCAGTGTTCCTTGATAAAGATTTCTTAGAACTGAAGACTAACTGGGGTGGAATAGGACATCTGGAGCTCCCTTGTCTGACCTTCTGCTCCAGACAGGGCCAAAGGTAGGTTTTTTGTGAACATTTCTGATCAAGTTTTGGGCCTTTTCCAGTCAAGTGTGGCAGGCTGATGCCATGCTTACTGCTCTTGTGGTGAGGAATATTGTCCTCTTGTCTGATCAGAATTTCCCCTGCTGCCAGTCATGCCCATTGTTTTGTTGCCTTTTGTTTCTACTGTTTGAGTCTGGCTCCATCTGTAGCCCCCCCAGTTAGATAGTGGAAGGTGTAAGTTGGATCCTCCACTAACTTCCATTTCTTCTCCAAGTTTAGCAAACCCTGTTCCCTCATTCTCTTCTCTTCCATCATGTTTTCCAGTCTGCTGGCTCCTACCTTTTGAGCTCAGTGATCCAACCAAATTTTAACCACAGAGTCACAGAATCACAGGGTGGTTTGGGTTGGAAGGGACCTTAAAAGACCATCCAGTTCCAACCCCCTACCATGGGCAGGGACACCTTCTGCTAGCCCAGGTTGCTCCAAGCCCCGTCCAACCTGGCCTTGGACACTTCCAGGGATCCAGGGGCAGCCACAGCTTCTCTGGGCAACCTGTGCCAGGGCCTCACCACCCTCACAGAGAGGAATTTCTTCCCAATATCCAATCTGACCCTGCCCTCTGGCAGTTTAAAGATGTGTGTTCCACCCATCCAATCCATATCTCCCCATTTGTGAGAACAAGTTAAGTGTCTCTAGGATTTCACACTTTAAAAGATCTGCTAATGAGGGAGTTGCTTCAAAACAGTGAAAAATTTGTCTTCAGACTGACGTATGTGGAGCTTTTCAGTGGGGTGAGCGAGCTGGGAGAAGAGGGGTGAGAAGTAAAAGCACATGGGATTCTAAAAAGTAGTTTTTGGTCTCTTCTTCTGTGTTGGTGAGCCCCTGGTATTTTGTTCTTTCCATACACATCGATGGTCATTACCTTGGTTTTAAACAAAGATTAAAGCCAGAGGGTTAAACTCAGGAGAGTGAAACTCTGAATTTTCCTGCTGGATTTGGATGGAGGAGACTCCCCTCAGGCCGTGTCCTGCTTGCTTGCCTGGGCTAGTCTGTTCTTAGGAACATGTCTGGCTTAAATGGACCCAGCTAATCTCATACCTGGTGTTTTTTAATTTTGTTGTTCTCCACAGGATTCTCTCAGGTCTGTTTTCACAAAAAGCACAGCAGCTGCACAGCAGTAAGCATCCAAGGGCAAGACTTTTCAAGGCATAGCTGAGTCTTTCTGTGGATCATGCCCTGAGCTTTGCCTTTATTCAGCTGTGGGACACTGTTGAACCTCCCAATTTTACCTTGACCCTCTCAGAGTCTTTTCTGGAGTCTTGCTGAATAGGAAGTTGCTCCCCATTTTTTGCATTTGTACCTGTGACTTCTCTTGCTCAAGTATTTCCTCTTGTCATAACTAGACCAACGCATCAAGATAATTTAGAAATTGAAATCTGTACACCACGGTGCTTGCAAACCCTCCCACCTGAATCATCTGCTGGGTTTGTGGCCATACATTCCAGTCTGTCATCCAGACTGGTAATGAAAATATTGCACAGCCCTTGTGCCTGGCTGGACCCGCTTCCCAGTGCTCTCCCAGTTAGATAACAAACCCATGATAATTACGCTCCGAGAACGATGTTGTCATGCAACCATTTTATGGTGATTGCATCTGATTCACGTTTCCTTACCTGGGCCTTACGGGAATATCATGTGGAACAGCGTCAGAGCTAATAAAGAAGCATTTCTGAATGTCCTTATCACTTCTGGACGTTTTTCTTTGTTGCTCCATAGATTTCTGAAGCTGGAAGGGACCATAAAGGTGATGGGATCTGCCCCTGTCCATACTGAAAGTTTAGGTGAGCAAGTCACAGCAGATTTATCGGGAGTTTTGTAACGGGACGGTTGCGATGTGACAGCTCCAGGAGATCAAGAGGAAACGAAACGTGATGTGCTCATGGGGCCCAAACAAAATTAAACAATTACCTGAATCCAGTCTTCAGAGCAGCCTTTGAACCAATCCCAACCCTTTTTCTGCAAGGGCTGGAAAAATAAGGAACGTGTCTAATCCGTACCAGGTATCAGCCGGCAGTTGTCGGTGCCTACGTGCTGCTACTCAGATCTCGTTAGCTGTCTAATTGGATAATAGGCAGTACACTTCACAACTACATAAGTTTATTAAGCTTAATCTGCTTTGGAGCAGGGAGGGGAAGATGTGCTCGGTGACAAATGGGCACAAGAAGATGGACAGTGGGGCAGTGGTGTAAATACGGGGCCGTGTCCCCCTCACTTCAGTTCCAGCAACTTCCTGAGGCAGGGGCTCTGTATGTCCACAAAATTTACATTAATGTTTGAGTCCCAGAGCAAAGAGTTGCAGCACTTTCAGACTTGGCCCATGTTGGCCAGGCAGCTTCACTTTTAAAAGCACAGTTTTTCTGGTGGTTAAATCCTTCTCAGAGGGGACTTTTGATAAAACGTGCAGGATCACTTTATCCCTGTTGATAAATCCAATGTGTTATAGCAAAGAATATGCCTCTCTCTTTCTGTGTGTGTGGGACACCTGGACTTTGCAGCAAGTTCCTGGTCCTAAAGCTTGTTTCCAGTACATGAAGCTGTGCAGTGGGCAGGATGAGAAAACTTTCACAGGGGTTGGTATGACCAGTTCTATACATGGAGGGGAGAAACCTATTTGATTATTAAATACTCTTCCTTTCTTCCCTGAGAAGATGAAATTACTGCAGTTACCCCGTTCTAAACTTTTGGAGTGGATTGACTCTTCTCAAAGGCATAATGAAAACAAAGCCAGACTTCTGTAGATGACTGTTTTTATTTAAAGATGTGTGGATATGAGCACATTTCGTGAGTTGTCACCACCTGATATATTCTCAGGAGAAAGTTCTACAAGGTGCAAAACATCCATCTGCCAAGGGGATCTTTAGCTCAAGGTAATGGGAGAGTGACTGTGTGAACTGTGTCCTGTCCAGATGTTGGATGACTTTGGGATGGATGCCCTTTGGATGGATGGAGGGTTTAGCACAGAGCTCAAGCCAAGCCCAACTTTTGGCCCTGTATCTTGGGTGAGCTGCCTACAGCTTTTCATTTATTTCTTGCTTCACCTCATCTGAAAAGTACCTTCACCTTGTTTTGCTGTCCAGCATCTGCCTGTAGTTGGCAGGAAAGACAGGAGCAGGCCTCTTAATCTTCAAGTGTCTTAAGGAAATGTAAACTCTGCTAAGTGTGCTTATCACCGAGCAGCTCATTTACCAGCTGTGCAAAGTACCTTGTGGTTCATTTACATGAGATGTTTAGAGGATTCTCTGCTGCATTCTGTCTTGACATCTGTGTTTGTGATCAGCAAGGGTTAAGAGGGAGGCACTTGTGTTCCACTGTATTGTGAATTTAGAGCCTGTTGACTTTCCCCTGGAAAATCTTATTTAATAGGAAAACTCCTAAATCGCTTTTATTTAGGATGGTAGGAAAAGATTTCAGGGCAAGTGTTTGGTCCGTTTTGGTTTAGAGAAACTCCCAAACCACCAATTTATTTTGGATGATCTAAAGGATATCAGCTGAATACAGAAGAGTTTTTATAGTTATCCACACCTGATTTAGTGCCTGAACTAAAAGCATGGTCAGTAGGGAAAAATCATATTTTTTTGAAAGGGTAGCTCACATCTCAGCATCCAGATTACTGGGACAAGCTCTGTGTCCTTGTTTTCCCAAAGTAGTCCCACTGAGGCACTGACTGGGGAGAGCTGCAGGTAACTTTTTCCTTTCTCTTACACGTACCTGGGTCACATTGCAATTGGAGGCATCCAGAAGGAATGAAGGAGAGTGGTCTGCTGCAGATGGTCCCAGAATGAGGTGATGGTTACATGTTTTCTGTTGCAATATCCATAATAATGCCTTTATCTCCCGTCCCAATCTGCTGTGTAATGACATGGATTCCCATTCTCAATCCGTCATCAACTTCCAGTCAGGCTCGACTTCAGCCCGTACTTATTAAAGGGTGAAGAATGCTCTGTCATGTGCAGTTGATAAGGGAATTCAGAAATAAAAGTGCATATTAAATTGTCAGTAGCCTTTTTTTCCCCCCTTTAACTTTAGCTGGAAAAAAATGATGGCGTAGCTTGTTTTCCTCCTCCTACGTGGGCAATATCTGGGCATGCCCAGCTCTTGCAGGATTGTTTTTCAAAACCAAGGTAACCCTTAGGCTGGTCCTGTCTGGCTGCTGCCTGCTGCAGATCAAACCCACACCCAGAAATGCAGGAATCAAAAGCAGAACACCTGCTTGGTTGGTCATTAGTGTCTTCTTGACAGGTTTTAAAACATGTTGTTTTCAGGAAAACGAGGAGTTGACAATTGCGAGCCGAGGATTTGTCCCGCCGCTCTGGCTGGGCATGGATGAGCTGTCCTTGTAGAGGGATCCACAGTAGGATGGTGTCACTGTAGGTCTTCATTAGGGTCTTTAAGCACTATTTTAAGTTTCCTGAGCTTAAGTCATAGAACATCTGATGCCTGTGACAGGCAGGCCTCTGGAGAGCTGCGCAGAGATCCTCGTGTCTCCCCAGAGCGGTGCCCTGTGTTTCAGAAAGGGACATTGTGAGTGAGGAGAACAAGTTTCAGATCACATGTCCCCCAGCAAGTACTGTTCTTTCGATAGGAAGACTTGTTGGAGAATGTTAATTGAGTCCCTTTTTAAATGAAGGAGCCTTTGCTTCCTTCCCAAGTTTTCAAAACAAATTTTCCAAATACAGTGCCTATGTTTCATTCAAGTGTAAATCCTTTCTCTTTAACCTGGAAGTTATCCCAGAAAAAAGCCTATCCATTCACTGCAGGACAGACCTTTGTGGTTGTAGTGGAGAAAAAAGCAGTGGATCAAATTGTCCAAACAGGAAGGGAATTAAGAAAAGCCTTTGCTCAGTGAGCGGAGCTCTCATTTCACTTTAAATGGTTGTCCTACAAACTCCGCTTTACATCTCCATTGCTTTTGAAGCATCACACAATGATTGAAGTGTCTGCTAAATTTGGAAATGACAAATTTTCCCTGCCAACATGCCAGCCTATCTGCAGGGATTTCAGCATGTAGTTATGGGATGGATGCAAGCAGTGATTTGAAGTTTACTGGCTTGTTACTTCACCTGGCTTGCACATGGCTCAGTCCTGGTGGGGATCTAGTACCTTACGCTGATTCCTTTTCATTTGAGGGCATTAATGGAAATGCTTTTTTGGCACAGCCAGGTGCTCGTGCTGTTTTACATTCGGTGAAGCTGAGGCAGTGGAAGGATCAAGCGTGGTGTGCTGAATAAAATGAGCTCCCACCTGAACATGTTGAAATTGTGCTAGATTTTTGGCAAGTTACGGGTAGGATTGTCATTCTTTTACTCCAGTCACATCGGGAGGCTGTGGAAGAAGAGATAAATCCCAAATGTCCCAGTTCCAAGATTCTGCTGTTTACCATATGACAAGTCTTCCTGCTCTGTGAAAAATCTCTTAGATCTAAAATCTGTCCTTTTTTTTTCCTCAGCCCGAGCTATTTAATTTTTCTCTCTCTGAGCAACGTTTTATCTCAATTCTGTGAAACTGTTTGAGGCACAGTTTCATGAAGAGGATCAATACAAAGTAAACTTCCCTTTTTTTTCCATTAAAATGTCTTGATTGTCACAGAGAAGAATTGTTTTGAGTTCAGGTGTGTCGGGAGAAATGAAAGGCACCTTGCAGCAGTGATAATCCATCATTGGAGTGCATCCCATGGCACTCCAGGCTGCACTTGCCTGCAAGGCACTTAGTAACCTCAAAGCACAAGAAGTCGATGGGAGGAGGTTTTCTGTTGGAATCTCCAGACAAAATTTCATCCTCGGGCTTTGTTTTGAAGTTTGCAACAAGGTGGGAACAAAGCCCAAGGTGTCACTGTGGTGTTTTCATCTCCTTCCTCACCCACCCTTCTGTTTCTTGTCTTTGATTTCGTTTGACCTTTAAAGGTCCATCCCCTGCAGCCCAAACTATTCTGTGATTCCATGATTCACGAGCTGTTTCTGCTCGCTGCTCCATTTCACACTTGGGAGGAAAATCACTCAGCAGGGTGAGTTGCTTCTGTTCCTTTACAGCAGGGATGTATTCCTGTGTAAGAGGTTTTCCATAGCAGTGCCCATTTCCTTTGGATATCTCCAGGTTACCTGGATGCAGACAATGTATAGTGAGGAGAAAGTCGATGCTTTTGTGTTAAAACATTTCTTGTTGCTGCATGCAAACCTGTGGGGAAAACTCATCTTCTTCAGGGGAAGCTTCTGGTGGGTACAGACCTCAGCCAGCCAGTCTGCCAGACATAACCCAGGCCTCCTCAGGATCCAAGGACATGCTTCCCAACCTGAATTCCCCTGCCTTGGGCTCTGGGCTGCTGTGTGAGCATGTTTGTGCAGACAGCAGGATGGAGAAGGCTGTGTGTCTCAGCGTGCTGAGGCCAGCCCTGGTTGTGTGTCTGCTGCCTTAAAGCTGGAACATGTGGTTTGCCTTCAACCACGAGCCCAGGAGAAGTCTCCTCCACGCAGCTGCACCTGGAGAGACATATTTTTCCTGGAGTCACGTCTGGTCTGTTCCAGGATGAAGTCGATCCAGTTATTGTGGGAGTAAATCCATGTGGTGTTTGGCTTTTCTAATTTTGGCTCTCTTCCCGTGGTGTTTCTGTTGGATTTAGTGATTTTCCCTGTGGCTTGAATGGTGAAGAAGTGGTAACTGCTCGGGGATGGCTTGAAATCAAAGATTGAGTGTGGGTGTTGCTTTCAAAAAGAGAAGAAATGATGCTATTTCGAGAGCTGTGCTGCTATTTCAGGGCAGTTTGGTTGGTCTGGGTTCTGAGAAGTGGTGAGAAAAAATAATTGCTTTTGGGCAAGTGTGTCTCATATGGTGTGTCCTGAAATGATCCTCATGTACACATTGAGCTGGAACCACTACTGAGCCTCTCTGCATGTAGATTTAGTCTGTCTCCTCCTAGTGCAGAGGATGGGAGGAGAAGAAAAGACTCCTGTTGGAACTTTGCTCCCAAGCTTGCTGCAACAAATTTAAAACCTCAAGCCACAGCGAATTCCCAAGTGTAATTTGGACACCAGTGTTTATTTGACTGAGACACGATTGTGTACTGAGTTGTGCAAACACGGGCATGTTTCCTATTTAATTAAGGCTGGTTTTATCAATTAATTTTCCCAAACAATTGGAGAGAGAAGGAGGGTGGAGAAGATAAGATCACACGATCGTGCAGGGGGGATGGGATACAGCTCCTTTTGGCAGCTGGAATACGAGTTCTGCAGGAAACTTGTTTGCGGCATTGTTCTATCCTTTATGTCAGTGTTTTTTAGTTTATAACCTCTTTTTTTCCCCCCTGTAGTTTACTATCTCTCTCTCCTTTACAGTCCTGAAACACCAAGCTTTGCTTTCACCAGGAGCTCAGCAGTGGCAGATACTTCCCGATGCTCAGTGTGATTGAGGAGCTGGAAATAGGGGAAGATTCCCACTAGGAGGTCAACCAGAGCCTGGGAAGCTTGCAAAGACATGGGGAAAGGCAATCCCAGTTTGGGACTGGTTGTTACTTGTCCTGGTTAGTTCAACAGCTCTGTTCCTGAGCTATTAACCCTTTGTCCTGAGCTTACTGTGCTGGTTTAGGTTCTGGCCAGCTGCCAGTGTGGATAGATCTCTGGTGGTCAATAGGATTTGGAAACCAGTGGCATTAGAGCTTTTGGCTAGATCACTGTTTCTATCCCCAGGGTTAAGATGAGGATATCCCATTCACTGCAGCAGGCTGAACACCACTCTGATGTCCCTGTTCTCTCCAGCTTCTCCTGATGCAGAAAAGGAGTGTTCTGGCAGCAAAAGCTGTCTCTGTGATGCAGTAGAGGGATGTTGTGGGATGCCTTCTGGGTAGGTGGGACCTTTTACCTGTCTGCAGCCTTCCAAAATCAAGGGGGTGCTGGTGCTTCAGCTACAGCACATGCTTGTTCAGTCTGCAGGGGATTTGCAGAGCAGTGGAGTTCCTGGATTTCCTCTGTTGTCAAAGGAACCTGCCCAAGCTGTGCTTTTTGTTGCTGCTGTGATAAGCTGCGTCCTGTGTAATAAATACTGTAGCCTCTGACACACAAACATAGTGCTACAGTGTTCTGATCTTGCTGGCTGTGTAGGCAGGAGAAGCTCCATAGCCCAGACTTCATTCTCAGCCCATTTCTCTGGGAGTCACTTGAGGATGATGACCTCCTCCAACAGGAGTGTCTGATGGTAGAGAAAATCTTCCAGTCCTTAATTTTATCCCCTCACTGTAAATCAAGATGCTGAGCCACTGGCCAAGGGGTGTTCCAGAGGCTGCCAGAGGGACCTTTGCAGAGTAATTCCAGATGGCCTGCTCCTATCCCATCCCCTTGGAGCTGGCAGGGCCTGCCACGTTCTCACCGTACCCTTCAGCCAGAGGAGCACAATTATTTTAATTTATTTTCTTTTCTTTTCCCTCAGATGAGGAGGATTTGGAAAAACGCATAATGGTGCATTTTATCAGCGAGTTTTAAATGGTGTGATTCATCCCCCGTGTTCTTGGCGTGACATTCCTTGGTTTATTTTTTGGATATCCGTGCAGCTCTGTCAGTGCCAAGCACTGTATGGAGGTGCCCCGTGGCAGACAACCTGCTCTGCCCATATGTTCACTTTAAAGAAAACAACATCCAGCTCATAATAGGAAGTCTTTATACTGCATGCCAAGACGCTTGGGGCTTGTTAAATATATTCTACTTGTCAACAACTACCCAATTTAAGAAGCAGCTTTGGTGTGAATCAGCTTTGAACAAGTTCATTTGACTCGAGGGATATTTGCAGGCATTAAAACAAGTTGGATCACAGTGGTAAAAATGTGCAGTGGTTTCCTGATCAAAAGCACCAGCCAGTGACCCATTTTTTTTTTCTGTTTAAATCTCCTCCAAACGTTCAAAAGTACTGAGATTTTCACAGTTAGCAAATTTTTGGTGATTCTGGAGGATGGGGGAGGCTTAATAGGGCAAGTGTTTCAGGGGTCCACTGGATGTGGGTGTGGGTGCTGGTGGCTCATTCCAGTGCTTCCCATCCCTCCTTGTCTTGAAGACCGACTTGTCCCAGATGCTGTTCCATCCACATTTCCCTCTCTCCATGGACTGATTAGTCAAATCACTCAGGGATTTGGACACAATCTATGTCTTTTCTTGCAACACAGCTTCTGATAAGCTGCTCAGAAAATTGAGTAGCAAAGGAGGTGCCGGGTGCCTCTGAGATAGCAGGAGGTCTTATCCTGGAACCTGTTCCACCATCTTTGCTGATTCAGACTTAATTATAAAATGTCAAATTTCATGGCTAAGGGTCTTTTCCAACCTGAACGGTTCTGTGAGTTCTGTGGTTTGTTCTCTGTCTCCCCCCTGCATTTTTCCTGCATGATGATGGTGTGGAAAGAGGCAAAGGGGACGCCTGTCTTGGGTCATACTTGTGAAAAAATACTGTTTGTCAGAACTATTTTTTTTTTGTTGTTGTTGAAGAACTTGAACACTTCTGTTTCTTTTTCCAGCAGTGTAAGACCAGGCAGTAGTACCGTGGTGGGAGGCTGCATAAGATCTGATGGCCTCAACTTTAATATCCAGCAGCTTTGGGTTGCTTCTCATTAATAACTAGAGGAGTAGTTTACAGAGTCCATTGTTTGTTGTGTGTGTATTGAAGAAGCACAGCTTCTTCCCAGCTTGGGAAGAGGAGACAATTTAGTGTGGCCATTTCTCTGTCTCTCCTGAGATGAAGGGAGATTATATTTCGGGAAGTGAGTGGGTAAATGAAGTTAAAGCTTTCAGGTAAATGAACAAAAACCCAGCTAAGGTCAGCTTCTAAGGCTGAAGACCTGAGTCTGGACTGTATTTTTTAGTGCTGTGTTTCCCTCTGTCTCTTTTGCGATGTGTCCTGAGGAAGAAGAGCTCAGAGTCAGCCTGAAGTTCTCTCCTGCCTTGAAAAAAGCAGGATGCTGAGGAGGTTTTGGGCATGAGGCTGCAGGTTTGGTGTGTGGGAAGAACAGGAAGCATTTTGGCACGCTGCTGTCCAGGAGTACACGTGGGGTGTTATTAGAGCCTTTCCTTCCTTGATGTCTGATCCAGCCCTGCACTCCCTGTGTGTCAGTCATTGGGGTGGGTCAGTAATTTGTAACTGGGGCTGGTAGGTGCTAATGGAAGATCAGCATTTTCGGTGCCTCGAGCCACACTTGATGGCTTGGGCTTTTACCTGGGTTTATTTTAGTGGATTGTAGCTTTTGTCTTCAGTTCCAACTTCAGTTTCTTTCTCACAGCCACCCCTATAAATTCCAGAAGCTCTCTGGTTATCAAATCACTTAATTTCAGCTGCTGCTTATGGAAATATAAGGGATTAATGAGTTGCTCATTGGCAACAGGAGTGCTGGCTTGTTTGTACCACCATGGTGAGAAAGATGAGCATGGTCATCTCTCTTTCCCCAGGGCTGGTGGGGACAGGGGAGGCACACAGGACAAATGGATTGTGGTGATGGTGTGGGGTGCAGTGGAGAGGGTGCTGCAGAGGTGATGGAGGTGCTCCACTCAAGACCTGCTTGGGACCAGGGAGAGTTGCCCACTCAGGCTCACGTGTCCCCCCCGCAGCACCTGCAAGGCTCCTCACTCTGGTCAGGCATGACAAGGTGATGAGGAACATGGGGATGGAGTCACAGTGATGGGAAAAGCAGGGATTTTGCATCTGTCTTCCTTGTTTCAAGTACTGGAAAACACTATGTTCAAGGAGCCATGCTGATGATGGTCCTGGTTTGAGTAGGGTCTTTCAGGGGCTGCTTCTGACCAACACTTGAGTTTCTGTGAGCTGTCAGAACAGGTCTCCTCTGCCCACACCTGGCAGCTGCCTGCAGAAGGGGGTAGCAGCACTGGTCTGGGGCTGAGTGACTGTTCCAGCTGCTCCATCCACCTGGCAAACCCGTTCAGACTAAAATAATGACTTGGGTAAAGCCTGAGCTCGAGGGTGCCCATGAAGTGCCACTCTCCAGGTAGTTTCAGCCCAGCAGTTGGAGGTGAGCTGCTGGCACGTGCAGGAGTAACATGAGATAACCTTGATCTCACTGGTACTTGTGCCTCAGTGACACAGGTTTATGAGCTTGGGAAGGGCTCTGGTATGTATGTAGGAGGCTGAGGACCGTTATCCTGCTCCTGCAGCTCTCCAGGTAGTTGAGCAAACGAGGTGTGTCAGCTTCTGATGCCGCAGAGCTCCCGTTCGCCGCAGTTGCAGCCCTGGCTGGTGTTTGCACAACCACTGCACAAAGGCAGTTTGTAACAGCAGGCTGGGCTCACCTGGGGGTCTGACTGACCTGGAGGACTTGAGTTCAGTTTATGACACTCCTGCCTCGTCCTGAAAGGGTGTAAATGGTGACTCTGGAAAGGATTGTGAGTTTGACGTGGATGAAAAAAAAGAGGGAGAAAGGAAAAAGAGACGTACCTTCCAGTTTGACATGTTTACAGCCTGGAGAGCTTGGAAAGAGCATCTTGAAATAACAGGCAGTAAGGATTAATGTGCTTGTGTCTGAGGAGGCTGATGAAAGGGGGAAAGAGGGAGAACTTACAAAATGCCTGTGTGTTGTGCCAGGAGCTGTGGAGAACCATAGGAAACAGCGTTGGGAGGCACTGACAGGCAGTACTGGGGCCAGCCCAGAAATCCCTTCCACTTCATTTTTGTATCTACTCAGAGATATGATCTGTTCTGCCCTGACCTATGCTCAGGGGACAGCCTGAGTCTGAAGCCTGGAAAGGTGTTAAAAGAGATAAAATTGCTCCAACTAGAATAATCTTTCCAAGCACTTCTCCCTCAGCTTAGGGAAAAAAGGTGCATTAGAGATGATAATTGAAAATTCTGTTACTGCAGTTGCTTAGGCAAAGGTTACTCATTACAACTGTGCACTTGCTCAGTACAAGTAGTGCTGGGCTGTGTAATGAGTTAATGGCCTAAAAACTGGAGTGTCTCTACATCTGCTGAATAAGTCACCTTTCTGTTTCTATTGTGGAGCTTTTGCAAATGGGTTTAGCTAACAGAGCTTTCAGATAACCACTTTTCCTTATGCAGCTGATGAAATAATAGAGATTATTGCATCTATTGGAAAAAGGCTTTTGAAACTCTGTATGAAAAAGTTTGCTGGTATTATTATTATTTTTTTTATTGCTTTTTGAGGCCCAGGACATGGGCCTCCAGATGCTCTGGACTGGATGGTGATCACAAATTTCCATTCCTTAGGCATCTCTGGAAACCACCTGCATGTGTGTTCCATCTCTACAACACCCTGCTAATAATTCAAGGGCTCACAGACAGACAGTTCTGCATCGTGGTTGATCCCCGAGTGTGCAAAGTCCAGAAAATTTTGTCTTGCAGCTCTGCCCTGGCCTCATCCATGGAATGGGCAGGAGCATTCCCAGAACCACAGCCCTGTCTTCTGGTGGGACTGGAGTGTAAATGTCTGTGATAGATTGAATCCTGATTTGGAAGCTTCAAGCAATATCCTCTCTGTCTTCAGTGAAAAGGATTTCAGCAGCTGATTAGCGTCACTGTTAAAAATGAGATACTTTATTCTTGTGATTTTTTTTTTCCTAGCTTCTGCTCTCCGTTGCTCAATCTCACTTTGTCTCTGGTTAGATTGAATGAAGCCTTTGGTGTCAAGTATTCTGTGTTTGTAAACACTTTGAGGCTGTGATGACAAACCTGCATTACAAACACATGTGTGTGCAGTGCCCCGTCATGTGCTGATAGGATCTTGAATAGCTGCACTTAAAATAATGAGAAAATAGTAGTGTGTTTATTTCTTGTGCTTCCATTTAGTCTTTCAGCTGAGTCTTGTTGGTTTTATCCGAGTTCCTTTCAAGCACATGGAATATTGTTGCTTAGTTTTTCTGGTTAAGGATGATGCTTAATTCCCATCGTTTCAAAACCTGGAGGGAATAAAGTGATTCTGGTGCATTTTTATGCTGGGGCTGCTCAGTCTGTGCTGTCAGCAGGGAATTTGTTTGTGTTGATGCTGCATTTCTCACCCTCCAGACTGGCTGTTACACTTGTTAATGTGAAGACTGTTGATATAACACCATATAAGAGCACTCAGGAAGGTTGGAGGTCTGTTTTAAATGGTCTGTAAGCTCCCTTTCAGCTTGTCCATCCTGAGATGGGAATGTCAGAGAGCAGCAGGATGGATTCCTCCTCTTCTCCACGACCTGAAAGGCTGAGGGCAGCAGATGCAAGTAGGACACCCAAAATAATGTAAGGGTTTGTAGAATGCCAGGAACTCACAGCTATGGCTCATGGGTATAAGACAACCTGAAGTCTGAAGAAAGGTCACTTTTTAAAGATTAACCAATCCTGATGGAAAAAAACCCCAGCAAACAAACCCCAAAATCCCAACCAACCCCCAGCCAAGCCTTCAAGCACACAAGGCTTGTTTTCAGAGCATTGCCTTGCCCAAATCTTTGTATCATCACAGCTACAACAGTACTACCACGGGAGCCTTTGGGTGAGCTAAGAATAGCAGATTTCCTTGAGAAATGCTTTTGTTTATTTGGGTTTTGTATTTTTAAGTAGTTGGAGCCTTGGTGACCTTTTTCTGAAGGGTCCTAGAAGAATAGCCTGCTCAGAGAGCATTGTTGTAATAAGGAGGGCAGTTGTGAACTACCTTAATTCTCTGGCTTCTTCCTTGTGACCTGCGAGGTTTTACTGGCAAAATGAGGGGAAAAAAACCTCATGAAGTTGTCACACCTCTGAACTTTTCATAGCTGAGATCAGCAGAGATTAAAGGATGGGGACCTCAGAGGATTGAAGGGTAAAAATGCCAGGAATGGAAACCCATGATTCTGGGTTGGTAGAATGATGCCCATCTTAGAAAACATATTTTCGCAAAGATTTTGTCTGCTGGGAAACAGCAGTTATGCTCAGGATTTATTTTCTTTTTCAGGGAAGGGTTGGTTTCAGGGATTTTTTTTTTTTAAAGGGTTTTATTTTTTGAATTAAGGAAATAGAAGGGGATCAATGAAGGGGTAGTGGCACATAGAGAGGCAGGGGCAGGATGGTGATAGTGAGGAAAGGGAACAGGTCTGGTAGTAGAAGGGATTAAAATATCCTGAGTGAAACACACGTGAGATAAGAGGATCAAAGCTGTATATTTAAGACAAAAGAAAGATGTGTATTTGGATATTTTATTGTGGCCTGTTGGCTGTCAGGCAGGAAGGCTGTAAGCAAGACAAAGCAGGGGAATTTGACTTTCAGTGGCACTGTGCTTTAGTGCTACCCTTGCTCTTAGATGGACACAAAGTAAAATTACAGCCTGAGAGAGACTCACAGTACAACAGCCAACACACTTCCTACCCTGTGATTAAAAGAGAAAAAAAAAAAAGGAGAAAGAAACAACTGTTTTTGGCAACTAAGGAAAAGTAAAAAGCCAAACTATCTTTGTGTCAGAGGACCTGGTGATATTCACTGGCTCGAGCCCTGACTGGTGGCTTGGCAAGTGCTGAAGGGAGAGCACTGAGCACACTGAACTGTGTTTTATGTGCTTGTCTTAACTTGGGAGCCGAGAAAAGTGTATAATTGATACTGAAATAAAGTGCAGTGGGGATTCATGTATTTGTATCACCTGTTTATTTCACAATGGAACGTGGATCCTGGTTGGAAAGCTCGAGCTTTTGCTATATTTTAATTGCCTTCTCCTGCTGATCATACAGTTAAAGGTTGTTTGCTGAGTAGGGGTGGTTTCCAAATCAGGGTTCTGTACACACAAAATACCCTGTTATTTTCTCATCTGTCTAGACAGGTCACCTAATCCAGTATTAAAATGCTGAAACAGGAGGGAAAACATTTTCTGGAAGCTTTCATGTGAAGAATTCACAGGAGCTCGCCAAAGCCAGGATTAGGAAAGCTGTGCTTGAAGAACTGAGCTGACCTGGTTCAGTTTCTATAGGAAGTAGATGGCAGAAATGATGTTTCCTTCTTGTGGCAGTTAAAATACATGGATTAAAGTGTTATCTGGAGATTGAGGAGTGTTGTAGAATGTCTATGGGAGTGAGTTCTCCCCTCTGTTCTGCCCTAGTGAGACCTCCTCCTGCAGAGCTGCCTCCAGCCCTGGGAACAACAGCACAAGGACGTGGAGCTGCTGGAGAGAGTCCAGAGGAGGCCCTGGAGATGCTACCAGGGCTGGAGCCCCTCTGCTCTGGAGCCAGGCTGGGAGAGCTGGGGGGGTTCCCCTGGAGAAGTCTCCAGGAGAGAGAGACCTTCCAGCACTTATAGGAAAGAGAGAGAGCGACTTTTTAAAAAAGCAGACAGTGATAGGACAAGGAGGGAACAGTTTTAAAATAAAGGAGAGGTTTAGATTGAATGTTGGGATGAAGGTCTTACCTACGAGTGTGGGGAGGCCCAGAGAAGCTGTGGCTGCCCCTGGATCCCTGGAAGTGTCCAAGGCCAGGTTGGATGGGGCTTGGAGCAACCTGGGCTAGTGGAAGGTGTCCCTGCCCATGGCAGGGGGTGGAACGAGAGGAGCTCTAAGGTCCCATCCAGTCAGGATTCTGTGACTCTCCATTCTGTTGGGCAGTGGCAGTTGGGACCTGCTGCAGTGGCAGTTGGAAGTGGTGCAGTGCCAGTTGGAACAAGCTCTGATGGCAGAGCCAGAGTTTGCACACACTGTGCAGATCCCTCGTGCAGGTGAGTCCAGCTAAGGGTGGATTGAGCTGAAGCTGTTCCAGTTTAAAGATTTTCAAAACAGTTCTCAGAGCCCCATTGGGACCACCCTGCTTTTCATACCACTGCTTAAAACTGCAGTCTGGTGTCACCTCTCCTCAGAGAGTGGATGTTGCTTGGTCAACATACATAAATGCTCTAAGATCCTGGAGAAAAAGGGACTCTCCAAATGAAACTACTGTTACCTTGAACTTTGTTAGTACATGTGATCAGAAACTTCAATAGGCCAGCAGTGTCTTCAGTGCAAAGGTTCGACCCTTCTGGTGATGGAAGAGAGGAACAGTCAACCCTTTGGCACTGGCCAAGCGTTGGGTGAATTGAGGAGGAACTCAGAAGGGGTATCCAGCAGCTTGGCAACAGGAAGAGGCAGAACACTGTCTCCTTGCATAGCTGTGTATTCAGTGTTTGGGGAGGGAGGATGGTAAAGCTAGGAATTGTGTGTGTGTTTTATCCAAATCATTGGGCACCAGCAGATTCCAAGGCCGATGAATCGCGGGCTGTGTGTTTATCCTTTACAAGCTGGGACTGATGCCAGTGTGGGCCTGGTGGAGTTTGGGTCTCTGTACCCTGTTCCTTCATGCTCCTGAGGGCAGGTGTGAACTGCCCAGAACCAGATGTCTACACGCTGACATTTGTGTGTAAAGACATCCTGCATTGGTGATCCCTGATTAGGGACCCTTAGCCATGGACTCAGGCTGCTGAGTCCCACCTACTAAAATAAGGTAATGGGACCTGAGAACTAAGGATGGACACTGGTATAAAGATGACTTCTGGGAGTTTACAAAGGAAAATTGGGTCCTGCTCAGAGGAGCCGTTGGATGTATTAGGTAGGTGGAGATAGAGTTGAACTGGTCAGGACTGGTGTGGGTTTAAACCTCTCTTCATCAAAGCCCAAGGCTGATCCTGATGTGGCAGGACAGCGTTGGCTCCAGAGGCTGCATCACGTGGCTGTGAATTTCTGAACTGGCCCTTGTTGGGTTTCATCAGTTGAAACCTTTTCCCGTCTGTCCCATTTCTGTAATGATTGGTTTGATATCCAGTCTCCGTGCTTGGAGCTAAACCCTCCTTACCTAGTGCCCTGGTTAGAGGATCTGAAGCTTATGCTTTGTGGTTGCCACAGTGGCACAGTGGAGCTTCATCACTGGGTCGTGGAGCTCGTCGGCACTGGGGACGTCGTTCTTTTGTCTTTATTTTTCAAAGCCTTTACCACAAAATTGCCACTTTCAGAGGTTATATAAAAACATGGGTGTTTGAAAGTCCTTTGGAAATAGTCTACATTGTACAAGGGGGTGGAGATTTCTGCAGTTTCCAGTACTGGTCCTCCAGGCTAAAAAGTTGTTGCATCCCAGTTTGACCTCAGTTATCCTTTCCGTGCATCCCATTTTGAAAGGCTGGGTCCAGTTCACAACTTTCTTTTCTCTTCTGCCCGACTTCTTTATTTGCAATTTTCTTTTTGCCTTCCCTGGGAATTTTCAACCGCGGAGGACAAGCGTTTGTGAGCACTTGTTTGCTTTCTTCCCGTAGGTTCCTTAGAAAGAGAGCTTGGACGGCATGCAAAGTTGTGAAATATCTGCAGACAGCACGGATGATCCTCTTAGTAGTGGCCTACGGAGAAAGCGACAGCCTCGAATAGTCGTTATCGGTGCTGGGCTCGCGGGCCTGTCGGCAGCCAAGGCGCTCCTGGAAAGCGGCTTCACGGATGTAACTGTCCTCGAGGCGACCGACCGCATCGGGGGCCGCGTGCAGAGTGTGAAACTCGGTAAGAGGGGCCCTTCCCTGCTCTCCCGGCGAGGCTCTGTGTTGTCCTTGGGTTAATCCGACCTCGGGAACGGGATGTGTGCACGTGCAGCGTTGGGTTGGGGTGTGGCGTTGTCGGGAACGTAAATCCCCGGGCTCCTTTCGGGGTGATCCCGTGCTGTCTCGTGCATCAGTTCCGACGCAGCGCTGCTCCAAACCCCGTGTTTCCCTGACATAAAGATCTGGATGATTGTTTTCAGTCTCACAGGAGCAGCTCTGTGATTAAGGAGCTGTGTTGAGACAGTTTCCACCCAGGTGTTCCAGCCTGACTCTTGCCCAGGAGCAGCCAGTAAATCTCCAGGCTGGCAAATGTTTCTCAGGGCTTACAGCGCTTGCAGAGGGGAAGCTCTGAGCTGTTCTGCCTCACAAATAGCCTCATTCATTTCCCTTTAAGTAATTTACTGTGTAGGGCACTACCCACTGGGAATCAGGCTGCTGGAAAAACCTCTTCAATGTATTCTTTCATCCTGATTTGCAGCTTTCCCACCTCTGCAGGTTCCTTTCTCAGTGTGTAATAGAGGTGCAGGTGCTGGATATTTGAATCCCGTGTCAATTGGAAGGGCTTGTAAAATCTCTAAATGCAAAACTCGTGGAACAAACGTTGTCCTTTGCAGCACAGGAGTCAGTGAAACTATCTAGGAGGATGTTGCTTGTCTCTTCTCTGCAGGAGGGGAAAATCTCTTCACTTTTACTAAATTTTCCTCCTGATTTCAACAAACTAGTTCTGTTTCTATCCCACTGTCTGGATTTATTACCTTTGGCCCCTTCCTGCCCTGTTTTCTTTTTATTTCTTAGGTGATTACATCACTTAATGTGTTTTACTCAAAAAACTCACCACAGTAAACAAACAGCAGCGTCCCATGAACTTGCAGAAGGGAAATGAATGGAAAGGCAGTTGGACAAATCTAATCTCCAGGGTCTGAATAGGGCACTTCACATTCTGCTGAGACTTGGCATAGAGCTGAGGATGGGAAGTGTGTCCTTTACTCACAATCCGCTGTATTAAAAATATCCTGGATCGTGCCTGTGAGAGGAGGGAAGTGCCAAAGAGCTGAAATCTTCAGGGAGCAATAGATCATTCTGCCAGTGCACCTGTGAAATAGTTTTGGTGTATTAGTTTTGAGATTGATTCTCTCACTTTTGGCCACCTTCACCAATAATTCACATCTTTGCCTTTGCTGGGAATCCACCTCCTGTTCGTTAACACTTCTTAATTAACAGGAGACAAGAGCAGACATTGCAATCTGGGGGAGGTCTCATAGTTTGCAGATAAAACTGTTATTTTCAAGGCAGAGACTGGAATCCAAAGTCTTGATCTTTTAACACCTTTCCTAAAGCTGCAAAGGGTCTTTTCTTACCTTCTGCAAACTCTCAAGGCTGCCCTGTTGTGGGTGTGGGCTGCAGTTCTCTCCCGAGGTGGATCCATGTTTTGACCCCTCTGTGCTCTTGGCAGATTCATGTGCCTTTTAGCAAACAATTTTGGAGCCCTGTTGGGTGGTGAAGCAGCACATATTCAGAGCCTGCTTAATGCCTGGTACAAGGGCATGGTCCTGGGCTGTGTTTTCTTCTTCTGTGCTTCCTGGAGCAGCAAGACTGCACCAAGGACTTGCGAGACCTGCTCATTTCTCAGAACTGGCTAAAGCTGCACAAACAACTGTTAAAGAAGTGGTTCTTCTGGGCCTTCAACATATGACCAGTTTGATCTGGCCTTTAAATGTTAAATGGCATTTAAATGTTAAACTTCTCTGGCCCCACCCCTGTCTGCACACTTGACTAAAGATCTGATTCAAATCTTTATCAGAGCTACTAATTTGGAAGAAATTCTTCCCTGTGAGGGTGGGGAGGCCCTGGCACAGGTTGCCCAGAGAAGCTGTGGCTGCCCCTGGATCCCTGGAAGTGTCCAGGGATGGACACTGGGGCTCCAGGGTTGGATGGGGCTTGGAGCAACCTGTTCTAGTGAAAGGTGTCCCTGCCCATGGCAGAGGGGTGGAACGAGATGATCTTTAAGGTCTTTTCCAACCGAAACCATTCCGTGATATGGTGGCACCTTCTCAGGGTTATATCCTAATCCTTCCACTCCCACTGAGCCACACTGTGTCTTGTAGGGGATAGTATTTTCCCTCAAGTGCATGGAGTATGTTGCTGTTCAGCACAGGGGAATAACCTGAATTTTCAGAGATTTGGTTCATCTTTTCTAGCACAGGTGAGGCAGAGGGTTTGTGTGTTTGTGGACTGTGTGTGTCTTGCACGTGATCTGTACCATCTGTATCCACTGCAGATATTTCACAACAGGATATCCAAGAAATAGTCAGGGCTGCGAAGGGAAATGTGGAATTTGCTGTACATGTTCAGGAGGCTTCGTGCACAATCTGTGTATTCCTTTGGTTATTTTTGTTGTATTGGGTGATTCATTCGAAGTAGATTAATACTGAACCTAAAATCCTTTAAGGCCCTGGAAGTAAATTGGCTGTCTCTGTTTAAAAGGATCTTATTTAATTTTACACTTTTAAATAATTCATCGTGTAACTTAACGCCCGGTAACAACCGACTTATCTTCTTGGTAGTGATGTGTTTGAGTATTGCAAGGCAAGAATTACTGCTTTTAATTTGTAGGTATTTGTTTCTATTGCACACAGCTACTGCAAACAGGAGAACTTGGGACACATCATCGTTGTTCCCCAGCACTAAGACAGCAGGACCTGCTGGCACATTGTTTTCTTTCAAAGACCAGGTGCATACAGAGGGTTGTTGTGCAGCAGAGAGCAAGCTCCTGCCACAAAGCAGCAGGCAGTTTTCCTGCTGCTGCTCTGGCATGGGATGACTGCAGGGGGATTGCATTGACAGAGGGGCTGCCACATGCAATATTGATGAGCTCTGTACCTTTGGCTACCAGTGCTCAGTCATTTCCACCTGGCTGGGTGCTCTGGATTTTGTGGCACCTTAAATATTCACAGGTCTGTGAATTGATGCTGTGCTTTGGTGTAGAAATCTTGTTCTGTAATGCAGATTTCGAGGGGCAGTCAGCATGGTACTTAATGACAAGGTGGTTGCTTGAAAAATGAGATCCATGGAGCTTCCCTGGGAGGCAGAATCTCAGCTGGAGAGCAGCATTCCTTGGGGCTTTCACCCATTAAACTTGACTGCATTACAGCATCGTGCTGCAGTGTCTCTGTCTGAGCATATATTTACATGTTAAACAGCGTATGATGACTGGTAACTGCACCAACCTTTCTCCATCAAGCAGGATCCTGTTAACTGTCCCACTTAATCAGGCATTCCCACGATGCTGGGAGAGGCTGCCCAGCTTCGTCAGACTTCAAAACAGCTTTGGACTCCAGAGAATCTGTCAAAATGTAGGGGGAGAACACACCCCAAGCTTATTTTTAGCACCTGCTTTCAGCTGCTGAGCATCTGCCTGTGCTCTCAGCACAGTCCTGGCAGTGCTGGGTCAGGGGAGAGCCCTGGTGCAAACCCAAATAGTTGTAAGGAAGGGGGAGAGTGGGGATGACCAGAATCTTTGTGTTCTGCAGGCCGAGAGTACAGGTGATGAAAACTAAATGCATCTGGTGATTAACCTAATGGTTAACCTAATCTTCAAAGGCATAAATAATAAAATGCAGCTTATTTACTCATTTGGGGAATGGAAATGCATGTTTTATTGCAGTTAATCTGAGATGTATTTGTAAGTAATAAGCATTTTTAATCGCAGGAGGTTCAATATTCAGGCAGATGTTACTATCCCAGGGCAGCCCAAATTTTCCTTCATCTCCCTGCCGGCAACAAGAACCGGGAACTGAGAAAGGTCTGAATTTCTCCTTAAGTACCAGAGGTGTGTCACTGCGGTGGATCTTCCTTGGAAACATCCCATCCTTGCAGCACTATCCAACCCTATATCCCTGTCGTGGTTTGAGAGCCCCAAAATCCAATTCTCGAGTCCAAGCCCCCCTCCCACAACTCAGAGCAGTGTGAGATGGGTTTTCCAGACACAAACACGAGACTCAATTTGGGGGAAAAGGGAATTATATTACAAACACTGTACAAATAAATATTATAATACATCATATACAATCTTAACTATCTCTCCTATAATAAATCAGTATTTACAATGGATTAGTCTCTTCTCCCTTCAATCCCAAAGGACTGGTTTGAAGAACACTGTCATTGCCTGTGTCTGACAGAGAAAAATCACTCGAGTGATGTTCAAACACGTGTCGTCCTTGGGCGATTCTGCTTCTGCTCATGAACATTTTAGTTCAGGTTGAGCATGACAAGCTTTCAGGAAAACAGGCTTCAATAACCCATTTTCTTTGGCTTCCTCTCCCTCAGGGCATGCCACTTTTGAGCTGGGAGCTACGTGGATTCATGGTTCACATGGAAACCCAGTCTATCATTTAGCAGAAGACAATGGTTTGCTTGAGGAAACCACTGACGGCGAGAGGAGCGTTGGGCGGATCAGTCTCTACTCCAAGAATGGGGTGGCCTATCACCTCACCAACAACGGGCAGAGGATCCCGAAAGATGTGGTTGAAGAATTCAGTGATTTATACAACGAGGTTGGTGCTCAGCTGCTTTGGCAGGTTGTAGGTTTGCCTGAAACACTGAGGCCCCTTCACAGTTGTAACGATCCGGGACAAAGGTAGAAATTAATTTCTTTGTAAAAAAAACCCCAAACCACTAAGTTTTTTTTTATCTCATCTGCTTCGCTGTACCCCATTTGTCCCTGACGTGGGATTAACTTGCTGTTGTGAGGAAGAACAATCTTTCCATGTTTGTCATCAGTTTAATCACTTCCAGCAACTGTTTCTGGGGAGATACAGTTGTTTGCTGGAGAAAGTTGCTACTTAATCAAAAGAGTAGAGGAGGGATCAAATTACTGAACAAAGTAGACGCAAAACCTTAGCAACAACCAGCTAAATATTGTATCCCTATGACTTTTTATGAATACCATAATGTGCTGTGTAGAGTGCCAAAGTCAGTGTAGTATCATAAGAGTTGTAAGTTTTCTTGCATCAGAAGGAAAAGGGACATCTGTGCTGGGAGGTTCAGACCATTGTGGACTTCACTTCAAGGTTCTTTTAAGTCTTTTCCTTGCCAAAGTAAATTATAATTATTCCTCACATTTTTTTAATGTCACATGAAGTACATTTAGAGGGGTCTGTACAGACTGTCTGGCCCTCCAGGTAATGTGATCTCTCAGTGGGTTATATAAAATGGAGCAGAACATGAGGATTCTCATCAGGCTGTAGCCATGCCTAAAACCTTTGGATTTTTGTCTGACAGTGAACTTCAGTGTTTGACTCTTGGCTGAACACACACTAGATTCAGGTTTCTGTTGCATACTTTGTTTAAAAATATGTCTGTGAGCCTGTAAAGAATTATCAAGAATTGGGTGGGGAGCAGAAAAGGGGATTTTTTTCTTTTTTTTTTTTTTTTTTTTTTTAATTTGGAAAGACTTTTGGCACTGTTCTTTGTCTCTGAACTGGAATGGTGATGGGATGGCACAAAGATCATTTCAGTTTTAGAGAGGAGTAGTAGGAATTTAAAAGAAACTTTGGTATGGAAAGGATTTAACAAGCTGTGGACAACTTCTTGGGCAAATGCAGGTGGAGATAATTCGTCTGAACAACTTTTCATATTACTGGGTTGAAAAACAGAACCAGAGCCAAGCAGGAAAAAAAGACAGGTGAGATGTGTGTGGAGGAGAATGAACAGCAAGTAGGGCTAGAAAGAGAAGTGAAAATACTGCAGTGAGCAGCATTATTTATGTAAATGGAACAGTGCCAAACTGCAGGCAGGGCTCAGTGATCATCCTGTCTGGAAGATGATAGGAAAATCTCCAGCAAGGGGAGGGCAGACTCTGAAATGAGAAGAGAATACAAAGATGAGAGCTAGTCAGCTTTGAGATAAACCCAGTGAGATAAAGGCTATAACAAGGTACCAGTGTTTTAGAAATGATTAATTTGGTAAATCTACCCTTTCTTTTAAAAGGGAGAGAAAGGGGCAGCCAGTGACAGGAGAGAACAACACATTAAAAGTTAATCTTCTTTGCGAAACACCTAATTAGCTTATCATTGCCACAGGATATCTTTATCTCTAGCAGACAGAAAAGGCTTTCACATTTATGGCTTGTAAAAATGTCTACAGGCACTCACAGCCATAAAAAATATGTAAGGGACAGCTGAAGCCAAGCACAGGGCACCAGCCAACCCCTTAATTGCTCCTGCTGGGAGGTGCTTTCTCTGCCTTCCTCCAAAGCCTGCTGGAATTTCTTGCAGAGGCAGCTCAAGGTTTTGTTGAGCTGCTTGTCCCAAGCCCTCTGGGGTGCCAGGTTGGATGATCTGTAGTGATTTAAGACAACTGGCTGTGGTTTCTGCCCTGTGCTGTGTAGGAAAAGTGGGAATTAAGGCGAGCAATGTGATCCCCTGAAAATCTCCAGTTAAAATGACTGTAGGAAATACAAGTGCCCTGGAGGGTGGGCAGCCAGGAGCATGTGCAGGAGGTCTGTGGCTTTGGGGACCTTTTCCTCTGGCATAAAGTGCAGAGAGTGTTTCACACATGCTGAGTCTGGCTGGGGCATTTCTGGTTGTGTTTTTTTTGAGTCCTCCATTCTCTCAAAGTTTTCATTATTATTTTCATTAGAGTCCATTCCATCATTTCTTATTTCATCTTGGCTGGCCAAAACTCTGTTGCTTTAACTGATGAAATGGGTGCTGGGGAGGAACAGCAGGAATTTGATCTTCAGTTCTGCATCTTTGCTGTTTTGAGGAGGCAGGTTTTTTTGAGTGGTTTTGTTAAAACATCTTGAAGTTGTCCAGGATAAAAAGTCATCTGACAGATCACTGAGTCCTGAGGTCAGGCTCCTCCCTTGCCTCCTAGGAGCTTCCAGACCCTTCTCAGGTTGCTATTAGCAATCCCACCATCAGGTCATCTCATCCCTTTAGAAGAGGCTGAGATAGCAAAGTCTGTGGCTTGAAAAGAAGGAAACCCCCATAAAACAACCAGCAACCCCCTTGAGGGATGCAAAGCCTAATCAGGGTTGAAGTGGAAAATGTATTCCCTAATGGAGAGGGCTAGATTTGTCCCCATTCCAAAGGCCTGCCCTCCCTGCACAGCTGGCTCCCTCCCCATGCACTCACACACTGCCCAGCTTTCCCTGCAGCTGCTGCTGGGGCTCCAGCATATGCTTCCAGCTCTGCTCCTCCATCTGGATCTCTCTAGCCCCACTTATCTTGTCGCCTGGACACCAAATTCTGGGAAATACAAAGTGCAGGGGGTCTCCCTTCCAGTGTTTCACTAGTGCATGTGGAGTCTCTGAAGCTCAGTTCTAGCAAGGTGAGGTCTCTGTGTGCTGAGTTCTCCTGGAGTGAAAGGCAAAGCACCCCTGTACCTCCAGAGCTTTGCCTCACTAATTCATTTGGAAAGTCCTTAGGCTTTTTCCAGGCACTTGTCCAATCTTTTTTGGCTGGCTTCTTCTACTTCAGTACAAGTTTTGCTTCTTTTTTGTTTGCAGTAGCCTGAATTTTTAATAGCTGTAGGGATGTCTCACAGAAGCCTTTATTTGGTTACGAGGAAGCCAAGCAATCAAACTGCTTGAAAACTGCTCAGCTCTTCATTTCTGTAGCAAAAAGTTCCCCCTGAAGGGCTGTTGCCGTGCACTGAAGTCAGTCAGAATCTGTCATGAGCTTGTGACCAAGGTGACCTGAATCCTCCTTGGGAGAGCACTGCAAACTGAGCAGTGCCTCCAAGGAAGGTCTCCAGTCCTGCAGAGCATCCACCTGGATTTACAACTGTGCTTTGCCAAGGGAAGCAGCATGAGACAGGGCAGGAGAGCTCTCCAGCCACCGTTGTTTAAACACTGTCCTTCTTCAACCATGTGCTGTGTGGGGCTGGCAGTGCTCAGGGGCACTGTCACTCCATTTGGTCAGTCTCCAAAGGGAAAGGGACACCAGCATGGGGAGGTTCCCCAGGCTGTGATGCCCTTGCCATGTATTTATAATCTTCCCACCTTCCTCTCGATTCCTTCTGGGATAACCAGGGGAATTTTGGGGCAGGGGGAGGATTTAGGCCTGTTCCAGCTTATGCCACATCTGCATGACCTTCAGGAAAGTGTCAGGAGTGCGGCCTTTGAGGGTGATGTCTGCAGCTTCAGGGTCTGTGTATAACTCCTTGGAAAATGTAATTGATCTCAGAGTTGCTCTTCTGTCTGTGCTAAGTCCTCACTTCCCTCTCCAAAGAGGTATTTAAAACCAACTCCCCAGGTGTATTAGTGAAGGCTGGGAGGGAGGTGGTGAGCTGGACAAGTTAAGTGCAGGTGAAAAATCACACAGTCCATCGACCAGCCTGATTTAGAAAAAGTGCCTATTTTTACTTCAGCTTTTCAGTAGGGATTTGGTCCCTCAAGACCTGCTTCCCAGGAACCCTCCCTTTAACAATCAGCTAATTAACAGCCTTGTTATCTGTCAGCTTTCCCCTGTGTTCTGCAACAGCTTCTGGGGGAGGGATGCAGCCAAAGAATGACAGCGTTTTCCACCCTCCTCGCCCCCACCCCGTGCTGGGCTTCCTGCCATCCCCAATTAAGCTCCAGTGCCTTGCCTTGCAGTTATCGTGGAAAGCAGGACCAAAGGGCCACCGAGAGTCACTGTTCCCTCCCTGCCTCTATTGCACTGACAGATGTCTGGCCTGGAAACAGCCCGGACCTGTCTCCGTCGGGGTTTTTCACTGCCCGGGGATTAAGTCACTGCAGTTTTTAAGCCAAGTGAGAAAAAGACAATGCTGTGGATCGTCACCGGCGCTGACAGGAAGGAGTGTGGATTGGGATGTGCTTTCCTGGCCTCCTTCAATGCAGAGAAACTTCTTTATTTAGATTTGTTCTTCCTAAGAAACTGCCTTTTCCTGTGGTGGAGGAGCACGTATGTAGGGAACACGTGGAGGTAGAAGCTGGTAGGTGACAGAGGGGACATCCCTGCTGGAATCCACGTTCTCTGCACAGGCCCTGCTTGTGGGATGCCCCAGAGCTGGTCAGAAAGAAGACAGAAGATGTAAGCTGAAGTGAAGCTGTTTTAGGATTATGGACATTTAATTCACTCCTTTTAGTTTCTGACCTTCAGCCCTTTCTGTCTTTCAGCCCCAGGCTGAGGGAGTTGGAGTTATTCAGCCTGGAGAACAGAAAGCTCCAGGGAGACCTTAGAGCCCCTTCCAGTGGTTTGAGGGACTCCAAGAGAGCTGGAGAGGGACTTTGAACAAGTGCATGGAGCGACAGGACAAGGAGTGATGGCTTTAAAGAGGGTCAAATTAGATTACACATTAGGAATTCTTCCCTGTGAGGCTGGTGAGGCCCTGTCACAGGTTGCCCAGAGAAGCTGTGGCTGCCCCATCCCTGGAAGTGTTCAAGACCAGGTTGGGGCTTGGAGCAACCTGGGCTAGTGGAAGGTGTCCCTGCCCATGTCAGGGGATGGAACTAGGTGATCCTTAGGATCCCTTCCAACCCAAACCATTCCATGGTTCTGTGAATTCCCTGCAGGATTGTATGTCAACCCTCAGAAATCAGGGAAGGAAATCTGCTGAGAATAAAGGGTTGTTTGAGGTGTTCTGTGTCTTTTGCTTCTGCTACTGTTTTTCAGACAGGCTTCTAGGGCCTGCCCAAACCCAGAAGAGCTTGAGAGTGAGAAGTGATTACTTCACTGTGCTGAGAGGAGTTTGCCAGTGGTAGGAGCTGGGAGTTAATGCAGTCTGGTCTTTGTTTTTGCTACTTGCTTATATCCAGGTGTGTGATAATTGAAAAGGGAGAGGAGTCTGGACTGTGTGTGGTGTAGCTCCCCCCTTGCTGCTGGATATGGTGCTCTGGGTTTGGATGCATGGATATTTTGTCATCACCAGGATCTTTCAGGTCGTTCTTGATGCTGCCTTTCACCGGGATCTTGGAGATAAAGTCCCCATGAACTCTCTCATGAACCCTACTGTCATCACATCATGCCAAAATGATTGAAGGAGGATGAGCTTTCAAATCCTCAAGTGCCTGTTCCCAGTGACTTCAGTGGTGGTCCCATAGGAATGATGATGCTTTCTGTTCTTGTCAGTAGTTTCTCACCTGGGTAAAGAAAGCCTAGGGAATTCCAGCTCCAGACAGCACAATTCTGCTCCTTCTTCATTGGAAATCTACCTTAAATGAGGGCTTCTAGTGAACCTTTTCCACAGTTTCTTATACAGGATGTGTTTGCTGCATGTGTACGTCAAAGAATACATTTTGAGCATCTTTTCGATTCTTTTTTCTGACAATTCATCTCTTAATGCAGGACTTGATGTTGTTTCTCCTTGTGCTTCTTGCTTATGACAGCTTTGCCTTCCGTTCTTCATCAAATGGTTCAGCGCCCCCAAGAATCACAGAATATCCTGAGCTGGAGATGACCCACAAGGATCATTGACTCCAACTTCTGGCCCTGCCCAGAACAACACCAAAAATCACACTGTGTGTCTGAGGGCATTGTCCAAACACTTCTTGAACTTGAAAAGCAAGGAAATAATGGGGATTCTGAGAAAAAATAAGAAATCCTGATGGTGATTAAACTCACCTACTCTCTGATCAATAGGATGGCACACACAGGAAAGACTTCACTTGATGGTTCCAGCACGGAGAACTGGGCCTTTCTGCCCTTTTCTCTGTGGGACAGAGAAGAATATAGTGGTTAACAGAAACATACCCAGGCTCACTCCTCCTTTTGGCCAAGTGGTAGCTGGGTTTTAGCACAGCTTTGCTTGTCCTGTGCCTGTGTTATCTGCTTACAGAGCGCAATCAGCTTATGAAAGCTGAGCTGGTTGTGCTGACGCAAGGTCTGTGCAGCTCCGACCTGCTGGAAGTGGTTGGGGCCTCAGAAATCAGTGAACCTGGGAACCATGGGGTGTTGAAACTGCCAAAGAGCTTTTGGCACCGGGGAACAGAGAAGGCACTATTTCCTTTGCTGGAAGCCTTCGTTTCATGTCGGGCGTTGGGCTCCACCTTTCTTGTCTGGGAGTCTCCTTGGACGGGCTGTGTCCCAGCCAGTGTCTGCATTTCTTTTCTGTCTTCACCAGTTCCACTCACTTTTCTTGTAATTATTCTCTAAATTTTGTAGTTTATTTCAGCCTTTTTTTTTTCACTCCTTCACTTATTTTCTTCTTCAGTTTCTTCCTCATCTCTTACTTGCCCTTATCAACTCATCTTCCTCCATTCACTCACAGACCTGCTCTTTCTCACTCCTAACCACTGCTGTGCATTTTTCCTCACCACCTCCCTTTCCTCATCATACCTCTATTTTGCTTCCTCAAATTTGCTTTATTCCTAAAACCCAAGAGGAAAATTAAGCTCCTGGGGAGAATCAGAGTGGGAAGAACCTAAAACACAGTGGATTAGCCCTATCAGCAGGGAATGGGAAGCTCTGGGAGCCTTTGAAGGCAAGGCTGCCACAGTTCTGCCAGCTTCCTGCCAGATGTTTACTGTTGAGTTCAACTTCTCAGCACATCCAAATAATCTGTCTCCAAAAAAGGTGTAATCAAGCCATCTTTGGCAGGAAAAACTCGCCAAGCAGGGATGTCATCTCTCCTAGTAAGAGCACTGTGCACCCTGTGGCGTGATGTAAATGGACACATTCTGGGCAAACAACTTGTTAATGGGATGAGTTGCACTTCTGAGAGGCATCTTTTGAAAGCTTTCCCATGTTGAAAGATTCCTTGGAGTTTTTCCATGGAAATGAAGGGCTGTGACACAACTGCAGGCTCTTCTGGCAACATTAGGCAGAAGTACAGGTTACTCCAGGCAGCCACAAGCAGAGGGCTGAGGTGGTGGTGTTTTCTTGCTTTTTAAGTGGAAAACTGGGGTTAAAAAATTGTCAGGAATATCTTCTTCGAAGAACAATGATTTGTTACAATGGGTTTTTCCTTGTGAGTCTTCCTCAGGCTGGCTCCTGGTGGGGGGCTCTAGAGATGTCACTGTTTTCCACAGATCTATACCTGTCTTGTGCTCAACAAATTAAACGTGTGCACACAGAATTCCCTTGCTGTGCTGGTCGATTCCTGTTTTTCATGGAAAAATAGAAAAATAACTATGGAACTGAGTTCCCCCACTCTGGTGGATTCCCTCTAAATAAGGGAGAAGGTGGAAGGGCTGGTGCCAGGTTAGAGCAACCTGGGATTGCACCTGAGACACGGAGATGGGAGAAGATGTGAGGAAGCCCTTGGGTTCTGCTGGCAGGAGAAGGAGGATAAAGCGTCCTGCTCGGGGCATGGATTCTACTGGGAATCATGTTGTCCATCCTTCTGTCCTGTCTCTGGCAGGTCTATAACCTGACTCAGGAGTTCTTCCAACGAGGTAAACCAGTCAATGCCGAGAGCCAGAACAGTGTGGGCGTCTTCACGCGGGACGTCGTGCGCAAACGCGTCAAGGCCGACCCGGATGACACGGAGGCCGTCAAGAGGCTGAAACTGGCCATGATCCAGCAGTACCTGAAGGTATGTGTGCATGCCATTGGGGTTATTTTTTTGGTTTTAACTATGATCAGACAAATCCTGAACCTCAGGACCTGGCAGAGCCTTGCCCAGCACTGGGGAATTGCTTTCTGTGTTTATGTTGACAGCTTTTCCTCCGGAGGCAGATCCGGAGACAATGGGCTGAAACAGTGCCTTTACTCCTTTTTTTTCCCCTTAAACTCCAAGCTTTCTAATTAGAAGTGGCTTTCTTAGACCCTGTTAAACTTTCTGATGTGATTTAATGTTTTTTTACCACCTGAAACTACTTTATTGTCAGGGTCTTTTAGCAGTGTCTTGTCTTGTGCCTTACACGTGATTGTGCTTGAGTGTTTTTTACCTCTGTCCATATCTCAGAGACCAGAAGAAATGTAATCTTGATACTAGTAATTTGCTGAAGAAGTCCCCAGAAAGCATTTTGAAGGTAAAGCAATAAAATCCAAGGTAGACTGTATAAACTCATGTCCTAATCATCTTTCCTTTTGGCTTTCCTAGTTCTTTTTAGCTCCTCGATGCCTTGGCTAAAAGACTTCTCTGTGGGATGATGACTTAATGCTGCATCAAGCAGCACTCCATAAATACAGCGTAACAACCATTTCTATTTCAATTAGAATGATCTAAAATCTCCTGAAATGAGGCAGGGGAGGCAGGCAGCACTTTGTGGGGAAGTGTATGGAGTTCACCATTTACAGTGGGAACCCAAAGGAAAGAGAAATAAAGGTGTAAAGAGTCTCACAGGAGGTTTGTGACAAAGCTGAAGTTTGAACCCTGGTGTTCTGAGCCTGATATCTCAGTGTCCCAACCCAAAAACTTGTGTCACAGGGTGTCTCCACAGTTGCCACGTGAAGTTATTTATTGTGTTATCCATGCAAGATCATCCATGCAGAGAGGGTTAGTCATCTGATACAGCTCTTGTTTGCCTGGTGGTTTCTTCTGTGGTTGCTACAGGTTGCCAGAGCCTTTTCTGCAAGTCTTGCAAATCCCTTCTCATGTGTAAATACCTGAGAACAACAAAGCTTCTCATACTTAAGACTATCAGATGAGAAAGTGGGGATTAACCGGGTCTCAGGCAAAGTATAGTCTTGGTAGTTGCTTGTTTTTCCCTCTGGCGTTTTGGCTTCATGGTTGAAAGACTCAAACAGCCATCACAATGTGGAGTGTCCTGTTGGGGCATCCAGGCAGGATGAGCATCCTGTTGTGTGCCCTGGGGTGCAGGGTTTGTGTTGTGGGTCAGCAGAACTGACCCTGGGGGTGCGTTGGGAAGTTCTCAGCCAGCAGATGGGGTGGAACCACAGCACATTCTGAGGACGGGTCTTCACTCAGTCTCCACAGGAGTCATTGGGCAATGACCAGGATGGGAAAACCACCTGTTTGTCCCTGCAGTCACAGGAGCAGCCTGTGAACTACTTGGTACGACCTTGACTCGTTCGCTTGACACCTTATCGCAGCACAGAGATTCTGCCCTGCACCAGAACGCTCCACAGGGAGAGGGTCTAGGCTCATCAGGCTTCTAAACATGGTCATTAAAGTCTGGAAAGGCCTGGAAAATGGGTCAAAGGGTGAGGCAAGGAATTGTAATGTTCCCTTTGCCTAAAATGCTTAAAGAATTGTAGTGTGTGAGTGATTGTGACTCCGGTGAAGATTTTAAGATCACTGTGTCCCGTGCATAAAGATTATCATTACAAGCTTATCACAAGACAGCCCAAACATCCTGCCTTTGTTCCAGGGATTGTTGGAAGCTGTGGCTATGCCTAATACTCCTACACACATTAACCAACAGGTTAATGAATCTAAAGCTTTGGTAATCACATCAAGGGAATCAAACACACGTGTCTTACATCTTGGCATTTCCCTTTCCCGTCTCCTTTGGTTCCTTCTGTGCTGGGTCCTCTCACCTCCAGCAGATTGTTAGTTTGCTGATTGCTGACTGTTTGACAGCACGCTGAAAGCTGCAGACAGCAGAAGGAGCTGCCAAAAGATTTTCATGGCTCCTTATGGGAACATCTGTTAACATTGGAACGAGCATCTGATTAACGCAGCTCCAGGTTCTGCTGTAGGAGCACCAAGCGGACGGTCCCTGGCCAGTCGAGGGGGTTTTAAAGGACAGAAAAGAGTCAGAACTGTAACCCACAATCGTACAGAAGCAAAGACATCATGGAATCATAGAATCCCAGCATGGTTTGGGTTGGAAGGGACCTTAAAGAACATCTAGTTACAACCTCCCTGCCATGGGCAGAAACGGCTTCCATCAGACCAGGTTATTCCAAGCCCTGTCCGACCTGGCATTGAACACTAACAGGGATGGGGCAGCCACAGCTTCTCTGCACAGCCTGTGCCAAGGCCTCACCACCCTCACAGTCAAGAATTTCTTCCTAATATCTAATTCAACCCTCTTTCCATTTAAAGCCATCACTCCTTGTCCTGTCCCTCCATACCCGTGTCCGAAGTCCCTCTCCAGCCTCTCTTTAGGCACTGGAAGGTGATTTAAGGTCTCCCCAAAGTCTTCTCTTCTCCAGGCTGAACACCCCCAACTCTCTCAGCCTCTCTCCAGAGCAGAGGGGCTCTGGCCCTCTGGTCTCTGACCTCTGGGTGATGCAACTGTTGCTGCTGCAACCCAAGCTCGTTACCATGACAAAATGGTTTCTCTGGTTGCAAGGAAGGCTAAGGATTGATTTTTGTCAGATCCTGTGGCCAAGCACTTCTTTACTAGCAAAAATAATGCGGTTTCAGAGTGGGATTCAGGACTCCCATCCTGTGCAGCTCCTCTGTGCCCTTGAAACATTGTTCTGTGGCAAAAGGAGTTGCTCTGTGGCAATGTTGCTTTTGTGTTGCTTTCCCTTAGGTAGAGAGTTGTGAGAGCAGCTCCCACAGCATGGATGAAGTCTCGCTGAGTGAGTTTGGGGAATGGACCGAGATCCCTGGGGCTCATCACGTCATTCCTTGTGGTTTCATTAAAATCGTGGAGATTTTGGCCCGCTCCATTCCCAAGTCTGTCATTCAGCTCCGCAAGCCGGTCAAGTGCATCCACTGGAACCAGTCGGTCAGCAAGGAGATTGAGAGGGTGGCTGACCACAACAGTGACCTCCCTGAGGAGAACAAGAGCTCTGATGTCTTCGTGGAGTGCGAGGACTGTGAGTTCATCCCAGCTGACCACGTCATTGTGACCGTGTCGCTGGGAGTCCTGAAGAAACGCCACGAAAGCCTGTTCCACCCCCGCCTGCCCGAGGACAAGGTGATGGCCATTGAGAAACTCGGGATCAATACGACTGACAAGATATTCCTGGAGTTCGAAGAGCCTTTCTGGAGCTCTGAATGCAACAGCATCCAGTTTGTCTGGGAGGATGAGGCAGAGAGTGAGAGCTTGACTTACCCCGAGGAGCTGTGGTACAAGAAGATCTGCAGCTTTGACGTGCTGTACCCACCGGAGAGGTACGGCCACGTCCTCAGTGGCTGGATCTGTGGAGAAGAGGCTTTGATTATGGAGAAGTGCGATGATGAAACTGTGGCAGAAACCTGCACCGAAATGCTACGTAAATTTACAGGTCAGCCGTGCTCTGGTGGGAGAGGGAGCGTGGGGCTGGGGTGTTGGATAACCACGAGGAAGGAAATGCTTTAAAGTCATTTTTAGTTCTTTGGCATTTTATGTCCCTTTGAACGTGTGTGTGCTCCCTGCACAGCTCCTGCTTGGGTGTGCCTGGGAGCTATTTATGTACAGAGGGGCTGATAACCAGCTCAGGAAGTGGTGGGCAGAAGTGCTTGAGGATTCCACATCCTCTGCTTTATTTAATCACAAATAACTCTTCACACAAATAACTCTCCAGCAGCTGAAGCTGTCAGACTCGCTACCTCTGAGGACTGGTCTCAGCTGTGGAAAACAGCAGGGCTCTTTCAGAAGCTGAACCAGTTTAGATCAGCTGAGATGTGGTTGAATCACATCCCTGACTTCCATTCAATATCAGCTCTGTGGAAATCTCATCAGCCTAAATTTCAAACAATCCGTTGATCCTGAGAGTTCCCCTTTTCTGGGTGCATCACTTAAACCTTCCTGGACTTCACAGATTTTGTGTTTATTGAACGCACATCACATTAAGGGCAGCAGTTGGAGTTATTATACTGAGAAAATCCAAGATGAAATCACTAAAACTAGTAATACTGCAGAGGTCTTAGAAATCCTCTGATGGCTGAAAGAAATAGAGATGGACTTATTAGCAGCTTTGAAATAAGGATTTTGAATTTATATATGATTACAAGAGCAGCATCCTCCACAGTTAGATGTGGTTTATGCTCTTCAGGAGGTGGTGATTAAATGATTTATATTTTTCTGCCAGCTCGTGTTAGCCAAGTCTCAACACCCAGTGGGTTTCCAGCCTTATCACTTTCCATGGACCTCCAACTAACTTGAGAAATGTGCCTCCACAAGTGTAGCTTTTCCCTGTCCTTACAGACCATTTGCTACCAACAATATGGAGATCTAGAAAATCAGAATTACAGAATGTGCTGAGTTGGAAGGGACCCATCAGGATCATCCAGCCCAACTCCTGGCCCTGCACAGGACACCCCAAGGATCCCCCCATGTCCTGAGAGTGTTGTCCAAACGCTCCTTGAGCTCTGTCAGCCTTGCTGCTGTGACCACTGCCCTGGGGAGCCTGTTCAGTGCCCAACTACCCTCTGATGGAAGAACCTTTTTCCTGAAAGGGCCCTGGAACCTGAGGACTGTCTGCATAACTGGCCACTGCCAAAAGAGGTTTTAGATTTTACCACTCTCTCCAGAAATCCTGAGTTTGGATTCAGAACCTCTAATGCAATGCCCAGACCTGCCCCCTTGTTTCAGCTGGTGCCTCCTGAGCTGTTTGTGTGGGGGGGTGTTGGGTGTCCCTGCGCTCCGTGTCACGTCAGTTCCTACGCACCTTCCTTCCCTCTGACCTCAGCAGGCCACTGCAGCTCTAGGCAGGCATAGCAGGAGGCTCTTCTTTCTCAGGCCAAGTTGTTCCAGTGCTGACGTCTCCCAGAGTATACAAACAACCCTGTTTGTTGCAGCGTTTCTTGCTTCAAAAATTTTTTTTCTTTTTTTTATTTTTTTTTACAAAACACCTCAATTCATCAGTGGGAATTTGGCTCTCGGGGTCTTTCTCAGTATGGCACATGGGAATATTCTCTCCCTCTTCTCTCTGGGCTCATTCAGTGTTATTGTTTGCGTGTGTTGGATGTTCCTCTCTTCCTCCCAGGATGGAAATATGTTGGCTCTGGGTCCTTGGGTATGTGCTGCAGTTGCTGTTCCAGCTGATGCTGCACCTGGTCACTGTCCGTCAGACTCCTCAGCAGAGTGAGCTCTGTCTCAGCCTCCTGCTAATCCCAGGATATTTATCCCTGGAGAATTTCAGACTGAATTTACCAGGGCCTTGCCCTACATGGAGCATTTTGTGCATCAGCTGAGAGGTGGCCTTGCTGCTGCTCAAAACCGAAGAAGACCTGTTGTTGGAGCACCCATTACACAGCATGAGCTGTTCCACTTTCTGCCCCAGAAAAACTTGTTAGTTCGTAGAAAACCTTTTCACAGATCTTGCAGGAAGGCCTGGCTGAGGGAGCTGGGTTTATCCTGTTGCCCTTGTTCCCATTTTCCCTAGCAGGTTCACAGAAGGAGCAGTACCTCAGGGCTGATCTGGGCCAGGTGCCAGGCTGGCTGAAATAACAGAAGTGTCCTCAGCTCTCCGTGCACCTCCTACCTTCTCTGCTGATCTGTTCCATTGGGAGTGAGAGAGGGAGCTGGACCAGCAGCCTGCTGTCTGTGATGCAGCTGTAGTCACTTCTGAACACAGCTGGATTCCTCTGGTCCAACTCACACCACCAAACTCAGCTTTTAAACCTTTCCCACCACTCAAGTTCACATAAGTCAGTTAACCAAGTTAGGAAACTAGTCCTACCAGGATCCTAAGCTCAGTGGAAAGCCTGGGTCTTCCATGAGGCAGCTCAGATCTTCCACACTTCACTTGGTGCTCTGTGACATCTTCTGAAGCAGCTTTTCTCTACTGAGTATAGAGGGAGCCTGATATTCAGTAATGAAAGTAGACAGTTTGAGCCTTTTAACGTTCACTTTGCCTTTTGTGCCTTTCATGTCCTGGGTATGAAATCCCCCACACTCTTACTTCTTATTCTTCTGAGAAAGAATTGATGCATTACCAGGTGGGTTCCCATCTTCTGCTGTGTTTTCCCAGTCTGTTGCCCATGGTGGCCTTTCCTTTGGCTTCAGAGTTTGTTATGCCAGTCCTAAGTTAAATCTATTCTTTTAGGCTCACACTGAGAATCCCTCTCTGCGAGTTGACCTTAAATTTCACTCGCAGGCTGCAGATTATCTGGCTTTGCCGTGAAAGCCCTGAGGATTGTTCTGACCTAAGAACCATCAACAATTACTGCTTTTCACAACTGGATCTGATTAAATGGAATACCTCAGAGCAATTAGGAGTCTTGCTCTGCTGTCTTTGTTGGCTGAGCTCCAAGAGTTAGAAGCCAGAGGCAGTAGCCGCAGGCCTGGATCACTGGAGCCTGTCAGGCTGTGGATGGAGATGCCCTGAGTTGTCCTCTCTGAGCTCCAGCTATTTGTCTAGAGGGGAACAGATCTCTTTTAGGTTCTACATCACATCTCCCAGCCCCATGTGGGTGTCTGGGGTACCACGATGTCTCTCTTGGTGGTTGTAGTTCCTATTGTTTGAGTAGTACCACATATCTCCCTTGATGGGATCTTAGATCCCTGCTCTCAGGAGTGTCTTAATCTGGATCTGTGAGTTGATTTTAATAAATCTCTGTAGTTACACCTCCCAGGAGCAGAATAAAAATGGGATTGTGTGAGGCATCTGGATTTATCTTCCACAGCTGCACAAGTGGAAATCTGTGGCAGAAAAGTGTGTGCCCTCCCACTTCACTGAAGGCCAAGATCCCTTTTTTAGCCATTTTATCTCTCTTTGGACAGTGAAAACTGAGAAGTTTCCACATCTGTGTTGTTACTTTTATCTGTAGGCAAAGGCATGTACGTGTTTATTCTATTTAAGAGCAGATTAAGTCCAATTAAATATGTTCCCTGAAGGAGTGTGGCTCCCAGTCTTTGTAGTTTTTGTCCTGCAAACAACGGTTCAGGATCAGAGCTCATGTTACATGTTTCAACCGAAATCCTCCTCTATTCCTGCAGCAGAAGTGCACGTCTCGTGATCTTGCCCTTAGAAGCAGCTGCTGACATTAAAAGGTGCAGAAATGCAGAATGCAGGGGTACAGTGGTTGCACAGTGGGCTCATGGGTCTTGCTAACGTGGTTTGATGTCCTGGAGAACCTGGAAGGAGCTCATGAGAGCTGGTGCCTCTGCAGCACAGCTGGGGAGGGAGGCTGGCTTCGGTTTTGAGACTGGTACAGCTGTGTTTTGATGTGCCCAGGCTCCTTCCCCTGCTCCACACTGACAGCTGGCTCAGACATCCCTCCCTGAAGCTCTGCCACCTGCCCAAGGCCACACACTTCACGTGTCTGTGCTGCAGTCTCCCTTGAGATGGAGTTGCTATGTGAGGAGCAATTCCCTGTGGGAAGGCTGGTGTTTGCCTGTGTGAGGTCATCCGTGGGAAACACTGCAGAAGGACAAAGCTGGTGCTTTTGCCAGCCTGAGGATTGCTCTGTTCAACATGAAGGCCAGCAACTGCTGGGTTTGTGTCACTGGGCTGATGGCCCTACAAGCCCTTTTGTGAACAAATTTCAGCTGTTTCACAGACTTGTGGCCTTACCTGCAGGCTGACAAACCCTCATCTCATGAGGGTGCTCCTCATGTTAATCATGGTTTTATCAACACCATGTTGACTCTTCTGAACATGGAAACACACACCAGCTACAGAAGAGGCACCCCCAGCCCTCTGCAGAGACTCCTTTGATTTGAAAATCCATCGTGTTCTGGTTGTTGTGCAGTGCAGGCTGATGGGTGGCCCTGCTTGGGGGTCTGTTGTCTGACAGCTTCCATGGTGTGCTCTCCTGGGCTTTCCCACAGCCCTCAAAAATAAAACACCCTAACTTGTTTCCTTGACACATCTGAGAGCTCCCTGTTCTCAGACTCCCTTGGGCTTTCCACTTCCAGGCATTCCTGCTTTGAAGAGTCTTGGAGGAGCATATTTTAGAGGCTTTGTTATGTGAAGCTGTTGCTCCTGAAACAACATTGGTTTGTAGAATGTGTTTTGTTTGTGGCCTGTATTTATTTGCTAGTCTGGGACATATTTTGATCTGGGGGCTGGTGGTTAGAAAGTGTTCACAGTGTACTCTGGACAGGCCATCCAAGGGCTTCTGCTCTGTTCCAGCCCTGTATTCCATAACTCTGGTTGACACACAATATTCCCGAAAGCAGCAGCTGAATTGGGGAAGTAACCTGCTCCTGATTTCAAGGAATTGAAGGCACAGCTAAATAACAGTTTAGTAGAACTAAATAATGTAATGCTTAACTAATCTTTACAGTTGGATGTCTCCCTCTTTAAGCTGTGATGAAGAAAGTGGGGGAATTTGGGTTGTCTCAGAGCAGGCTGAACCTGTTGAGTTGTCACAGAGTCGGAGTCTGAAGCAGGCACAGGATCTGTGTGAGATGCAGACATGTCTCCAAACCCTTCCTTCCTGTGACAGTCTCTTACAATCACAGAATGGTTTATGTTGGAAAAGCCCTTTAAGACCATTAAGTCCAACTGTTCCCCCAGAACTTCCAAGGGCAGCACTAACCCATGTCCCCAAGTGCCACCTCCACATGGCTTTTAAATCCCTCCAGAGATGGAGACTCCACAACTGCCTCAAAGTTGCCTCAAGGGTGGATCTTGGCTCCCCCAGAGAGAATTTCTCTTCATTGGAATTCTTCATGTCCCATCTCCCCATTCCTCTCCTGCCAAGCCAGATATGATCATGAGACTCCAACAGAATCAGTGACACTGAGGTGACCCCAAACCAGCCTAGCAAGGGGATCTCCCTATTTATACCTGGCTCTTTGTACCTGGTGCTCTTCTGCCACCAGCTGGTGCTCGGCTGCCTTGGCTGCAGTCCTGGATCCCGTGTGCTCCTGTGCTCTTTGGGATGGGAACAGTGGCTGATGATCATTGGTGCGCTCCAGTGCCCCTCATCTAGAGGTCCTGAAAATCCTACAGCAATCTAGAAATCATCCTACTTCCAGCCTCAAAAGTCTTCTTTCCATGCTGTGTGTGTTCCACAAAATGGGTCTGTTGGAGTTTAAGTTTATTTGGGGGGGGGGGGCAACTGGGTTGCAGCTGGAATGAGTAATGCAGGTTTTGAGAACTTTCTGACAGGTTTTTCTGGGCCCCCACATAATGAAGATTTGCCTTCTAGCATCCTTACCCACTTCTCTTTGGAGGTACATCTCTCTCTCAAGACCACCTAAAAATCCAATTCAGACTAGGCACCCAGTTAAATACCTAAAATTTGGTGAGATCAATCACGTGCTTCATCACAAGCAGTCTCCCCACCACAAATGAGAGCAGGAGATGCTCTGTATTTTCAGCTAGACCATGTCCAGGGTTCACTGAAGCTCCCCAGTCTTTCAGGAATGTAGGCATTTTAATGATCTTTCCCAAAATGAACCACAGAATCATTTAGGTTTGAAAAGACCTCCATGTTCATCGAGTCCAACCTTTGACCAATCACCACCTTGTCAACCAAACCACAGCACTGAGTGTCATGTCCAGTCGATTCTTGAACACCTTCAGGGATGGGGGACTCCACCACCTCCCTGGAAAACAGAAGAGCTGAGTTAAAAGGGATGATGTTTCTGTTATACAGATAGTTAGAACTCAGTAAGAGAAGAGGGATCTGGTTTGGGGGCTCTTCCCTGTAACCTGCAGGCTCTGTTAGGATGGATGTCCAATAAATCAGACCGAATTTATCAGACCACACCTTGCACCCTTGGACACAGCCTTACTTTCTCTCTTCCGCTTTCCCCCCCCCCCCCCAGGGAATCCAAACATTCCGAAACCTCGCCGGATCCTGCGGTCCTCCTGGGGCAGCAACCCCCACTTCCGTGGATCCTACTCCTACACCCAGGTTGGGTCTAGTGGGGCCGACGTGGAGAAACTCGCTAAACCACTGCCTTACGCCGAGAGCTCCAAAACTCCTGTAAGTGTGGCCCAGACTGGGGCCGTGGCAGCACAACTGATGTGATTTTTACTGGGTAGTGAGTTTTCTGGGAGGGAGGTTGAAAAACACAATCCCTGGCTGGGCTTTCCAGTAGTGTGTGTTCCTGTGTTCCTGTTTTTTAAGTTGCACATACCCCCCTTGAACGAATGGCGTCTGTGGGATTTTATCCCTTTAACGTTTGGAATGCCGGCATTCCCGCCTTCTCTCCCTGAGTTTATCAAGAGCTGCTCATCCATGTGGCTTTTGGAATTGTGATCTCTGCGTTTTATGGCCATTAGCCTTATTGTCCAGTTCAGAATTCCTTAAAAAAGCACGTGTTAACCTGTTCTAAAGCTTGTTCTTAAACACATGCCCCTGCTGGTGTCTTAGGTCTGAATGTGTCAGAGGTGCATATTAGGAAATCTCTCTTGTGTTGGCAGTGCAGGCTGAGGGAGGCCCAGTCCTTGGCAGGGGAGGATGGATTTTCTCCTCAAACAGTGCCTTTGCTTTCTGAATATAGCAAGGAGCACACATGGAGATAGTTACCACAGCTCAGCTGACGAGCAGGAACACATTTAGCCAAACTCACCCCATCATTCAGGGTTATGTGTCCAAATCCAAAGACAAAGACTGATGGAAATGCAGCCTTCCAAGCAGTTGCCCAGTCTGTTCCCTGCACCAGAGCAGATATAATTTTATTCCATATAGAAATCTACTTAAAAAAAAGTAGCAGGAACTTTAGGAGTCTTTCTGTGTAGCTCCCAGGAAAGAGAGGTACCTGAAACTCCTGCCTTGGAGCTGAGTTGAAATTATAGCAAGTGTTGGTGTAAGAGACACAACAGTGTCTCTCACCCTCTGGGTTTTGAGACATGACTGTTTTTTCCTTCTGAAGTTGCTGCCCAGAGGAAAAATTACCTTAATGCCTAAAAGGCTGAGGTATAATTTAGGGGAGCAAAGGGAGGAGATGGTACTGAAAAGGTGCAGGTTTGTTTAAGGTTCCTGGAGCTGGGACCTGTCCTTGTGGAACACCATGTTGGGATTTGGAGAGCCAACATTCAACCCATGGGGATGCCCCATCCCAGGTTGGAGCAACCTGGTCTAATGGAAGGTGTCCCTGCCCATGGCAGGGGGTGAGGAACGAGATGAGATTTAATGTCCCTCCCAACCCAAACCGTGATTCCACGTGGGAGGGCACAGGGAGGTTTGTCTCCTTTTAGCCTCACATCTGCTTTCCAGTGAGTTCTGCTGAGCTGTGCCACTTTTCCCGTCCTCTGCAGCCGATGCAGGTGATGTTTTCGGGGGAGGCCACTCACAGGAAGTATTATTCCACGACCCACGGTGCTGTGCTCTCTGGGCAGAGAGAGGCTGCTCGTCTCATCGAGATGTACCAGGACCTCCTGCAGTGCCGGACCTGAAAGAGCCCTGCCGGTGACCACCACACCTCCCAGACCCTCCTGCAGGTGTGTGGAGGGGCTCTTTTTTACTTCAGTTCACAGTAGAACAGCCTTTATCTTTTCTATTAAAAAATAAAAAAACACCTAATTGTTAAAAATGTTAGTCATCAATAGCTTCATTTCCATGTGCTGTATTGTTAACAGGGGAAGGGTGCTCCTTTGGTCTGGTAAACCGTTTCTTTGTCATTTTAATTATGATTTCACTTCTGGTGCCTATCATATTTTTTTTCTCTGTTTCTCTTTCTGTATTGTAAGTGCCTTCTATACTAAAATAAATGTTGTAATAAAAAGACTGGGTGCTGTGGTACTTCCTGGATGCTTTGTTTGGTAACTTTAAACTCTTTTATTCAACGTTACAAAAGCAGGAGTTTCCTCTCTTCCTACAGATTTTGGTGTAGGATAATCTTGAGATAGATCTGGATACTCAATGTACTGATTGATCTCAATTAATCATGCAAAGAATTGCACTGTAAAGGCACAGCTTATTTGCCTTGTCCAGATTAACACAGGGACCACTCTGTGTCACATATTTAACTCTGTCACCTCTCTGTGGGCATTTGTGCTTCAGGAAATCTGCTGATAATTCCATGAGGGAATTTGCCTTTCCTCTGTCCCTCCATCCCTTGTCCAAAGTCCCTCTCCAGCTCTCCTGGAGCCCCTTTAGGCCCTGCAAAGGGCTCTCAGCTCTCCCTGGAGCCTTCTCTTCTCCAGGGGAACCCCCCCAGCTCTCCCAGCCTGGCTCCAGAGCAGAGGGGTTCCAGCCCTGGCAGCATCTGTGGGGCCTCCTCTGGACTCTCTCCAGCAGCTCCACGTCCTTGTGCTGTTGTTCCCAGGGCTGGAGGCAGCTCTGCAGGGGGGTCTCAGCTGAGGGGGCAGAGGGGCAGCATCCCCCCCTGTCCTGCTACCCATGCTGGGGGATAACTCAGGGCATGGGGGATTCTGGGATACCAGTGCACATTCTCTGAGAGGCGATGGCACCCCAGAACTCAGACACTCAGTGTCACCATGTCCTTTCCTTTGTGCTCAGCTTGGGCCCAGCTGTGTGTAAATATCTCAGTTCATCAACAAGATTCATTGTTTTGGGCAGAGAGGCCAGTGCTGCCGAACCACAAGGAGACCAAACAGCAGTGCCAAGGATGAGGAATGTCTGACCAGGTTTGTTCAGGAGCCTGCCAGCTCCTCCTGGTGGGATCAGGACAGCAGCTCTGACAGTGACACCTCTCATGGTGACGGAGTAGAACTGCTTGGAAATACATTCAAAAGTGATTAAAAATGTCCACAAGCAAAACTGGTGAAAGAGGGGGGGGAGTATCAAGAAAAATCTTTGAAAATGAACTTGGGGTGAATGGATAAAGATGCTGCAACAAGACTGTCCTGATGTAAACCTTTGGGAAGGCATCCAGGATCAAACCTTCCTTAGACTGAAAACGGGTTAGAAAGACATCACATAAGTGGTGTTTGTGGGGAAGAATCTCTCAGAACTGGGGTTTTCCTGTTCCAGCAATACAATCCAGACCAAAGAGGTCCAGTTAGGGCAGAGCTGACAGGACTGGTCAATGTGGTCACAGCCTCAACCCTGCCAGAGCTGAAGGAGGGTTTGGACAACACTCTCAAGACACCTGGAGGGATTCTTGGGGTTGTCCTGTGCAGGGCCAGAGCGGGACTTGATGTTGTTTGGACCTCGTGAAAGTTGCCATCTGGAATGAGAAAAGCCTTTTTTTTTTTTTAAATTCCTTAGAGAGAGAGAAATCCTGCTCTTCTTCAAAGTCCAGCGCACACAGTGCAGCCATCAGCACAGTCTAAAAACGTCTAAACAGTTTCCAAAAATACATAAAAAAAAAAAGTTTTCAGGATGAAGGCTTGGGGTGTGCAGCTGCTGCCTTATCTCCCCGCATTCCGTTTCTCCATCTGTCTGGCCGCTGGCCAGGGCGCCGTGTGAGGAGTGAGGGATGTGCCTGGTTTGGCATCTGCTGCCCCACGTGAAGCGTGTGTGCACTCTGTGTGTGTGTGGGGTGGGAGTCATGCTGATAAACGACTTACAGAGAGGAGGAGAAGGGGCAGAGAAGAGAGGGAAGAATCCCTCTCCAGTGGATGAGTCAGTGCATCCCAAGATAGATGTCTGCAGAGGAGGCACCAACTTTGACTGACTCCAAACTCAGCTGAGCTGTGCTCATTCCCTGCTGTAGTGTGGAGGTGGGATGCCTTCTTGGCTGCTGGAAAGCTGGAAAGGACAGTGGTATGTTAAATTTATGTTTTTCTCCCATTTTATCTCAGAAGCAACCCCCTTTTTGTGGTGAGGTTGAGTTGGAAGAGAGTTGGGCTGTGGGACGAGAACGCAGCACGCTTGAAGAGAACAAAGGAGAAGAAATCTGTCCTGCTTCAGTCACTCAGAGCTCAACTTCAAGGAGCCAGAGCTGATTTCCCAGCAGCCAGATCTGCTGCAAAGTGGAATCAGAGGAGAAAACCAAATCCTTTGAGCATATGAGGCTGCAACCCAGGAAAAAACCAAGGAGATGCTTTCTCTCTTCAGTGAAGAAATTCAAGGAGAATTTCTTCACTGAAAGGGTGGTCAGGCACTGGAAGGGGCTGCCCAGGGAGGTAGTGGAGTCACTGTCCCTGGAGGTGTTTAAGGGAAGCCTGGATGTGACACTCGGTGCTCTGGGCTCAGTGACAAGGTGGGTGTCGGTCACAGGTTGGACTCGATGTTCTTGGAGGCCTTTTCCAACCTAAATGATTCTGTAATTCTGTGATTCCTGTGACTTCTTAATCATGGGACATCCAAGACAAGCAGCTGTGCTGGTGATCAGGGTTTCAAAGCTCCCTTCTCTGCTCTCTGCAGACAGTGATGACGGTGTCTGGTTTTGCCAAGCAGGAATCTGTGTCAGGGCAATCAATCCTGCTTTGCCCCTTCACTCCTCTACTTGCATCAGCCACCAGCAATCCAGCCTTTAATACAAGGCTCATGTTCCAAAGACACTAAATTTAGCGATTGTTTACTAAGAGGTGCTTAAAATTAGCAGCAAAGGCCACCCTGAGCATGTGACAAGGGGAGGTGGTGTCACCATGGGGCTCTGTGACCCCCCCACCTGCTCCCTCTTCTCCAAGACTCACTCCAGCCGTGTCCACCAAGAGCTCAGCAGTAGGATGAAGGTGGGTGAAAAGCAGGTGTATGGGTGCTGGAGAGGTAAGAGGCATCTAATTGCTCAGAATTAATTAGGGAGAGCTCCCCTGGCTGGGTGGGGAAGGCAGTATGTGGGTATCTGAAGCCTCATGGATGATGGTGCCACAGGGGAATGGACACATCTGTCCCTGGCTGCCCCTCTCCTGGGAGATCCAGGAAAAATGGTTAGGAAAATTTTATTAGGAAAACTATTAGGAAAAAATTTCCTCATGGAAAGGGCTGTGCAGCCCTGGCACAGCTGCTCAGGGCAGTGGTAGAATTGCCTTCCCTGGAGGGATTTAAAAGCCGTGTGGATGTGGCTCTTGGGGACATGAGTTGCCGGTGCTGGGGGGATGGTTGGACTGGATGATCTCAGAGTTTTCCAACCTAAATTCTGTGATTCTGTGACTCTTGAACTCAGCAGCAAGAAATGCTTTATAAGGAGGTTGGTTGAAAAGCTGAAGTGAGAGCTCAAAGCTTCTCTTGCACGAGGAGGGTGGTGGAACTGTGGGGCAGGTCCTGGCTTCTACCTTATCCCTCCTGCCACAAATTCTTACCTACCTGGGGTGAGCAGAGACCCTTTAGTCTCTAACTAACCCACTGTGGTTAGTCACAGAATCACAGAATTAAGGCTGGAAAAGAGCTCTAAGCTCATCCCATGCAAGCAGTTAAGCCTGATCTGGTGGCACTAAGTGGCCTGTGGTTGTCTGTGCTGCCCCACACAGTGGGGACCATCCAGACTCATGTTCACCAGCATATTTAAGGCTCCCAGCATGATTTTCTGTGGATGTTTGCAGTGTTAATCCCTTCCTCCTTGCCTTGCAGGAGCTGTCCAGGACCAATGCTGGGCTCCAAACTGTGCAAATGGGTACAAGCCAGGCTGTACCAGGGGGTGCTGATTATACAACAGTTTACAGGATGGAGCTTGGAGCCCAGGAAATTTCCCTGGTTCTGATTTATTTACCAGTAGGAAACACATACCCAAAGCAGAAAAGGAGACTGGACCCCCTGGGAGATTCTGAGACGTGTAGGAATGGCAGCAGATGGTGATGTGCTTCTGAGCCAGACATATCATTACCCTGACTTGTGCATATTCCTCTGATTTTGCTGCTGCTGAGGGCTCCCTGCAGCCTTCATCTCCTCTTTCTTAGCCCAAACATCCTTTCTTGTGATTTTTTTTCCCTGTGTGGAGATGCAGAGCTGGAAAAAAAGAAGGAAAAAGCCCCAATGGGATAAGAGTTGCAGTGTTCTGTTGTGTATCTTCAGGACTGATCTACCTGAAGGTCAGGACATTAATGATCATCACAGAATCCTAGACTGGTTTGGATTGGAAGGGACCTTGAAGACCATCTTGTTCCAACCCCCTACCGTGGGCAGGGACACCTTCCACTAGCCCACATTGCTCCAAGCCCTGTCCAACCTGGCCTTGGACACTTCCAGGGATCCAGGGGCAGCCACAGCTTCTCTGGGCAACCTGTCCCAGGGCATCACCACCCTCACAGCCAAGAATTCCTTCCCAGTATCCCATCTATCCCTTCACTCTGTCAGTGAGAAGCCATTTCTCCTTGCCCTGTCACTCCAGGCCCTTTTCCAAAGTCCCTCTCCAGCTCTCTTGTATTTTCTCTCAGTGCCTGTGGTCTCGCTTTGCCTCATCTGCACCTCTCAGCACATCAGACCAGCTCCTCCAGCTCCTCGGTGCTGTGGGGTGAAGCCCAGAGGCCCCGGGTTTCCAAACCAGGCTCAGAGTCACCTCTGGGTTATCACACGAGTGCTTGAAAGATGGACAAGCTCAGGGAAATAAAAGTACCTGCAATGAGAGGATGCCGAAATTACAGGGAATTCAGTGATGAAAAACGAGGGTCCTGGCTCTGCATTTGATGGGGTTGGATATTTTCTCCTGCTGGGGCCGTCCCTGGGGTGAGACCACCGACTGCTCCCTGCCACAGGGTCTGGGAGACCTTCTGCAACCTGAACACGCAGTGGGGAAAGGTGATTTTGTGCTGCCACCTCGTGGCATTAAAAATGTTCCCTAGAACTGTTAAAAGCTGGACGCTGTAAGAAATATGTGCAAACTCACACACGTGTCTGTGAGTGAAGTAAGAGCCCAGAGGGTGACACAGACACGGTCCAGGGAGTAGGTTGTTCGTCAGTGAGTTGTGTTTCCGTTCCTGGGATGCCCTGGGATATCTGAGGGGCTGGCAGGAGCTGTGGGAGGCGGAGGGAAGAAGCTGGATGATCTCCCATCTGTCAGAGCCCACGTGTGTGAGGTTCCCTTAGAGACCAAGTACCCGCTGCTTGGTGTCCAGGGAGTGGGTTTGGCTGAGGAGCCTCCCATCCCCCACGGGATTTGGGTGTCCCCTTGGAGAAATAACAGTGATTAATCAGGTCCTGTGTGGGTCCAAGAGTAATGTGCTGGATATGGGGGATTTCCATGAGTTGCAGGGATGTAGAATCATGGAATTTTTTGGGTTGGAAGGGACCTTAAAGCTCATCCAGTTCCAACCCCCTGTCATGGGCAGGGACACTTTCCACTATCCCAGGTTGCTCCAAGCCCCGTCCAACCCGGCCTTGAACAATTCCAGGGATGGGCCAGCCACATGTGGGAGCTCAGCACCTTCCAGGACCTCTCTCTCTGGTCCTCTGCTCTTCCCTACTACAGCCTCTAGCTGGTCTGCAAGGATAGTTGGTCACACGTGTCCATGTGGAGCAGCCTCCCTTCTCACAGACATATACTGGTGACATCTCATGAGAGGGACAAACCACAAGGGATGAGCCACTGGTGTGGAACTGCTCCAAGCCCAGGACTCTGATCCCAGCAATGCCAGCTTGATCCAACTCAAAAAAAAAAAATAAATCCAAAAATCCTTTGTGAAGCACGGGGAGAGATTTCCCAACCCTGGCTGGCCCAGTGTCTTCATGGCAGGAAGTTTGCTGTGGGTGTCTGTAAGATGAGGGGCACGAGTGGGAGAGCAGCAATAAAACGAGGAATTATGTTGGGAGGAGGAGGAACAGCTTCACTTTTCTCATGGGCAGTGTGGCCCCGGGCAGGGTGGCTGCCAGAGAGCAATTTGTCAGGCATTTGGCAACTGGGCATTGCCAAGTGGAAAAGCAGCAGCACAGGCAGGGATTCAAGGGATGGAGAAGTTGATTTATAAGGGGAGAGACTAAAAAAAAGAAAAAAATAAAAATAGCAGAGCTAAATATATCACGTTTGGCTGGGCAGCAGGTGAGGGCTGAACCAGTGGGATGCCAGGAATCAGGAGGAGTTTTGGGATGCCCAGGGGAGGATTTGAGGCTGACATGGGTGGCATGGGTGGGTGCAGATGACAGATTAGCCAGGAGAGAGGGCACACACTCATCCTGAGGTGGGAACGTGGATGTGCCAGTGCCTGCAGCAGGGCTGTGCCGAGAGTCACCAGCTGAGGGCTGTAAATCTCCAGGAAACTTCGGCACAGGGACATCAGAACAAAGCTCTCCTTCCCTGCACTGCCTGCCTTCATTTACAACACGACTGGAAACCCCAAATATATCTGCTTACAGGTAAGAATGCTTCAAAGTCCAAATGGATGCTTTTTTTCCTCACCTGGGGATGTTCAAACCATCTGGACAACACCTGGATGTGCTTGTGCCCATAAATACAGCCACCAGCCTTTGCTTGTCATGCTGCTGCTTCCTGGGTGAATGGGTTGAATTTTTACCTGCTTTGTGATGACAATCCCTGTGCTGCTGTGTGGTAGGAAGAGACTTGCACCATCCAGTCCAACTCCTGGCCCTGCCCAGGACACCCCAACAATCTCACCCTGTCCCTGAGAGCATTGTCCAAACCCTCCTGGAGCTCTGGCAGCCTTGGGGCTGTGCCCACTGCCCTGGGGAGCCTGGGCAGTGCCCAACCAGCCTCTGGGGGAAGAACCTTTCCCTGAGATCCAACCTAAACCTCCCCCAGCACAGCTCCAGCTGTTCCCTGGGTCCTGTCACCAGTCACAGAGAGCAGAGACCGGAGCTGCCCCTCCACTGCCCCTTGTGAGGAAGCTCAGCGAAGTCTCCCCTCGGTGTCCTCTTCTCCAGGCTCCTGTCCCACTCTGCCAGCCTCTGTCATCAGGACCATACCTGTCCCCTCCTTGTTTACCTGAGCCTATATGACCCTCCATCTCTCACAGTGGGATGTCTGATGGCTGAGTCCATCACCTTGTGACACCTTGCTCGTGTCCCTGGACACCGCAGGCTTGGCAGGGGATTTCTTGATGTGCCCCAAGATGGTCCATGGACCTCTGGATCTCTCTGCAAGCAGAACCAGAGCCCAGACTGGACATTTGAGGACAAGGATAGGCCCAGACTCGTGTTTTGAGTAAGCCTGAGGTGGCCACCCCACCTTCATGCATATTAGTCACTGTCCTTGGGGCTGGTGGCACCCATCCTGCTCCTCCCACACAATGGGGTCTCAGTCAGACCCCGATACCTTCCTTCTATTCCCAGGCTTGGGGACAACCCTAGAGGTTTGATCCTCTGATTTCTGCTCCCCTTTCAAAAAAAAAAATACGAGTTTAATTCCCATGGAGTTCTGGCAGGATGGCTGGGAAGGACTGGGGGATTCTCCATGTCCTTCTTTCGTGATGCTGAGCCCAAGGAAACCATTCTGACATCACTTTTAAATGACATAAAAACTTTCCTGTCCCTGGAGAATAGGAATGTCAAGCTGCCTGCTGGCACAGTTGGCACTGACTGGGCCAGGCTTTCAGCACAATTAGGACAGAGCAATGACAGCTTTTTCCCCTAAAACTTTTTGAGGTGAGGATTAATTTTAGGCTGACTCCTTCTGCTTCCTGAATCCCGTCTGGAGATGATTCAGTCAGTGTTCTGTGCATGGCATAGCAAGGGATGGCCCTTCTGGTCAAATCCACTTCTGTCTCACCTCTTTGGACCACATTTTTAGGTGGAAAAGCTGTACTTGAAATACTTCATGAAAAGAAGTGCTAAGACACCCCTACTTCCAGATAACGGGGTAGGGAGAGAGCCAGAGTAGATAACAAAAGGTCAGAGGTGGGTGGAAAAGGGTGGATTTGGGATAAAATGCCCCTCAAATTACCTGGACTCAGTTGTTATTGCAGCTGGCTCACAGTTTTATTTGCTCGAACTGAAAACACTTGGTAAATTTATCTATATATCTATATATACATACAGATATATCTATATATACATATAGATATATAAACTCATATATTCTTCTTTGTATATTTATATAGAAATATATTTTGATCTAAATATATGTAAGCATATAAATACACACTAGGGGGACTAGAAATAGAGTTTAATATAAAATTTAAATATAATATAATTTTACTATAAAATAGAATATATATATATATTTTTTTAAAAAATTACATATTTATTGCTCTCCTAAGCAGGAGCTGCCGATGCAGTGGACTTTGTAAAGTGTCTGCATGACCTTGAATCCCCAGATGAGTTCTGAACTTGTTCTCCAGCAGGATCCCTTCCCACAGCTTGCTCTAGCCCTGCACTCTCCACCCTCCTTCCCATTCCCCTCAGCCTGTGCACAGTGTCATGTCCTTGCTATGCAGCAGCGTCACTGCAGCCACACCCTCTGCTCCAGGACAAATATTTCCACTGGGAAGTGCAAGAGTGGGAGAGAAGGAGCTTTGCTGAACCAAGCAAGGCTCAGTGCCACTCATCCCTGCTCTGAGGACAGCTGAGACATATCCTTCTCAACCGAAAGGGATCCACCTCAATTCACCCTGGGATGGGGTAGATCCCCTTTTCCTGGAGGATTTGGGTCAGGATGGATGTGCCAATCCACTGACCAGTCCTTCCAGGGAACACAGACAGGAGTTCCCCTGTGGGTAAGGAGAAAGAGAGAGAAATAACGAGATAATGTAGAGGAACACTGTGATTTGGGAAGAGAGGTCTCCAGGCAGGTGCCCTGAGGACAATGCCAAGCATGTGAGTTGCTGGATGGAAACAACATCAAGAAGAAACACAATTTTTCGTTGGGCAGATGTTTTTCCACCACATTTAAGTGAGCAATTTTTGTAGAGTCATGGAATGGTTTGGGTTGGAAGGGACCTTAAAGATCATCCCATTCCACCCCCTGCCATGGACAGGGATATCTTCCATTATCCCAGGTTGCTCCAAGCCCCATCCAGCCTGGCCTTGGACACTTCCAGGGATGGGGTAGCCACAACTTCTCTGGGCAACCTGTTCCAGGGCATCACCACCCTCACAAGGAAGAATTTCTCCCCAATATCCCATCTATTCCTACCCTCTGGCAGTAAGAAGCCATTTCCCCTTGTCCTGTTTCTTCATGCCCTGGTCCAAAGTCCCCATACAACTCTTTTGGAGCCCACTTAGGTAAGGGGCTCTAAGTTCTCCCCAGAGCCTTCTCTTCTCCAGGTTGAACAACCCCAGCTCTCTATTGGGGGTTCAAATTGTCTGGGCAAGCATTTCTAAGAAATTTGTGTAGGTCTTGGTTGACTTACTAAGGAAAAGAAGCAAGGACTGGGATTTAGGGAAGATTCCATTTATATTCAAAAAAAGCCTTGGGAGAATTACAGGTCATCCCTCCTTACACGTGTCCTGGGGAAATCAGTTTGATATTATATTTAAAACCAGGATGATGAAGTTTCAGGGAGATAGCTTAGGACAGGAGCACATGGACCCAGCAGCCTGTGGAGGAGAAAGGTCTCACAGAGGGATTGCAACTCAATGGCTGCATCAGGAAAAGGGGGGATGAGGGAAACTTGGTGGACACAGTGCATTTGGATGCCCAGGAGGTCTTTAACAAGGTCTAAAGAGCCTCCTGAGGGAGATAAGGGGTCTCAGGGTGAGTGGGAAACTCTTGTCATGGCTCCACAGCTGTGCTGGAAGAAAGCAAATGGAAAATTAAATGATCAGCTGTGGCAGAAACTCACGGTGCAGGGATGAGCCCCAGGCGTGCTGTGCTGGTTAATGGGCTGATACAGGGCTTGGAAACAGAGGCCAATGAGGCAGCTGATGGCACAGGACTAATTTAGGTAGTCAAAAGCAAGGGAGGAACTTCAGAGACACCTAAAAAAAGCCCAGGGAATTAGCACCGCCACAGCAGAGAACATTAAACACTGATAAAATACAAACTGACACAGAAGAGGGAAAACCAAGAAAATCCTGAGCTGGAAAGGGTTCCCAGATAACCTGTGCCTGGTGGAGAGTGACACCTCTGCATCAGGACAGGCAGTTCAGTACAAACCTCTTTTCACTCTGTAACTGCAGTCACGAAAGCAAACAAACCAGTGTGGTTTATAAATACTGGGGAGCTGACTAATGCTGGTAGCACCTTCACAGAAAAATCAGTGTGCTGTCCTCAGAAAAGTGACAGCAAAGTCACTCAGATTGTCGTGACTGGGTACCAGGGCTCGAGGCAACTGAGTCACAGGGAGAGACTAAAAAACACCTGCATTGTTTACAGCACAAATAAGGGGGCTATTTTGGAAAAACACATGAGGTAATACAGGCTGTTTGATGTCACAGGATGCAGCAGATCACAGATATGCTGGGACTTGTTGTCTTGCAGATTCAAAAGGAAGGCAAACTCTGGGATTAGGTTATCAGGCCAGCTCTCCTTCCAGAGGAGGCCAACAAGCACAGGGGTGAGTCTGTGTTTCCTTCGTGCTGTACCATCAAAATAGAATCACTTAGGCTGGAAAAGCCCTCTAAGGTCATCAAGTCCAGACATTAACTCAGCACTGCCAAATCTACCAGTAAACCATAGAATCATAGAGTCAAAGAATGATTTGAAAGGGACCTTAAAGACCATCTTGTTCCACCCCCCTGCCCTGGGCAGGGACACCTTCCACTAGCCCAGGTTGCTCCAAGCCCCATCCAACCTGGCCTTGGACTCTTCCAGGGATCCAGGGGCAGCCACAGCTTCTCTGGGCGACCTGTGCCAGGGCCTCCCCACCCTCACAAGGAAGAATTTCTTCCTAACATCTTCTCTAAACTTCTCCTCTTTTAGTTTGAAACTGTGCCCCTTGGCCTTTGATGCTCTACCAGTTTAAAAAGCCTCTCTATTTTTCTACAAGCTCTCATGAGGTACTTGCAGTAATATGTCAGTTCTGGGGTTGTGGAGTGGCAGGTCCTGTTCCCACTGTCAAAAAGTGGTGTGGTTTCTTTATCTCACATCCCTTCCCCCCAGTGCCTGTCACGTAAAAATTCCAGAGGGACGTGGATGGGGGCAGCTCCTCTGGAGCCCCCAGGTCTGCCTGGTGCAGGCTGTTTCCTTCCCAGGGCCACAAAGCCTTACAAGTGCTGCTGCTCTGACCAAACACAATTTTTAGATGCTCGATCATAAGCACTGGCCCTTCTCCAGAAAGTCAAAAACCCCCTGGTAGCATCAGCCATATGAAAAATTTGGCAGCTTCTCTTCATATTTTGAGAGGGGCAAAGATACACTTTGCTGGATTTTTTTTTTTTTTTTCCCTGATGTAAGCAGTTTCTGGTGGATCTGCTCTCAGTTTTGTCCCATCAAGTATGATTATTGGACTTCCTTCACTGATGAGTTTGGGCAGGGAGTTGGACTCGATGATCCTGATGGATCCCTTCCAAATTGAGATATTCTGTGATTCCGTGTGGATGTAATCAAAACATTGACCTCCCTCTCATGTACCTGGCAGGAAACTCAACCCTCTGGGGTGTCTCTGGTTTAATCTGGTGGGATTTTGTGATGTCCACATCACTTTAGCCCTTCAGCAGGTCCCTGAATGCTCTGACCAACAGTGGAACAGGGCAGCTTTCCAGTTCCTGGCACTGCTGTATCCTCAGGCATCATCCCACCTCTGTGCCAGGGCAAGAGCCCAGGTGCTGATGGATTTCTTGAGCTGTGGTGCAAGAAGAGCATAAATTGTGCAAAGCATAATGATTTCCAGGTCATTAGTGTGTGTGTGGAGGAGGGATGGTGGCCTGGAGCAGGTCTCTTTGCTGTGGTAGGAGGTGGGAGTTAAATTGCATGCTGGGGAAAAGGGTTTGGGAGCAGGGAAGGTTTTCCCAATCCCTGCGTGAATGGAGGATATTCTGACCACCATCAAGATTTTGAAAGGAGCTAGAGAGAGGAGAAAAGATACTGGTGTGGTTATTAATGCTCCTGGTTAGAGAGAGATCCGAGCCAGCCAGGACTAAGAGAGGAAAAATATTGGGAGAGATCAGCTGCGGGATGAGTGGACTCTAACTTGGGAATGCTCACAGGCAGCTCTCCCAGAGATGAGAACAACTGTTAGATTTATATTTATTTCCTTTGGAGCTGATTTCACCACCCTGCATCAAGGTTCTTTGCAGCCAAGTGCTGCATTTTGGGCCTTTATTGAACTGCAACTCATTTAGATCAGAGCAACAGCCTTCCAGTTAATTGCAACAATTTTCTTCTTAGCTCAGAGTCGTCAAGGAGGAGGATAAAGAACAGGAGAAGGGCATGAAAAACGAAGTTGTTGTGCACCTCAGCAGAGAGAGGCAATTGGTGTCACAGCAGCCACAGTGACCAGGGATAAGGGCGGTGAAGGTGTGGTACCTACCTGAGCCAACCTCTGCTTTTACACCTCTGAGCAGGTATTGCTGCTTCACTTGAAACCCACACTTTCCAAAGAGAAAAAAAGGGAGAAGTTATGGAGAACAAAAAAGGGAGAGAAAAAGGTGTTGTTTTTTTTTTCTGAATAGATGTGTGTGTACACAGAGAACATGAAAGTGCTTTTATCATAAACTTCAATTACAGTAAATAAGACCGTTTTTTCGTATCCACTGGGGAGGTCTGATGAGGACATATTAGCATAAAAGTGACTCAGTCTCTGTGTCTAGATTCCTCTGAGTACACCCCATTTATTTTCCGCTTCTAATGAAAAATTTCACTTCCAGCCATCAGTGTTTTTTTTTCCCCCAGCTGATGATATTTACACACATTTTGTTTTGGAGCGAGCGAGGAAAAATCCGAACGACACCAGGATTTTTGGTTAACTTTCTCCATTATCTGGGTAAATGCTGTTTGTGCCCCCTCAAATGGCTCCCAGGATCTCCTGAAGTTGGAAACACGAGCTCTGGGAGCTGCTGTCAAGCATGTGGAGTGTCCTGGAGAGATGGATCACAACCAGCTCTGGAATCCTCTCCTCTCTCCTTGGTGAGACTCAAACAGTAAGTACTGGGGTGTCAGGGTGAGGAGGTCTTTCTCTTGGAAACACATCCCTTGACCTTGGAGCCCTTTTAGTTGCTGACCATTCTGGTGACGGGAGAGAAGTAATGAAGAGCTCTAATCAGTCAGAACAAATTTGGATGATGAAAACTTAGCTCACTCCTGATTTATGAGCACTGTCAGGGTGCAGGGTGTGCCGACCTTCAGAGCACATCTGAAATGGAACAACAGGGCCTGTGGTTTCCCCTTGATGCAAACAAATCAAAACCAGCAGGGAAGAGGAGCAGTTTTAATTCATTTTTTTATTATCGTTTTAGTATTCTGGATGGCAGCCAGTGTTTCTGAATGAAGCGTCTTTAAAAAATGTGCCCAGACAGCTCTGTGGCTGTTTGAGGGGTGTACGTGGGGCTGCTCTGTGGCCTGATAGGAGCTGTTGCTTCTGAGGCTCTTCAGAGCCTCTAAACTGGCTGTTCCTCTCCAAAAAAAAAAAAAATGTAGAGCTCTACACTCTGCCTGTCACAGAAAAAGGGACGACATTTCTCACTGGAGCCTCGGAGGAATTTAACCCAACACAAATGGTAGCCTACAAAAAAAAAGCACCTCCTAAAGGGCAGAGTTGGAAGCCTTGCACAGATGGGATCTGTTTTCCAAAGGATCTTGGTTTTGAGGAATAAAGGATGTTGGAGGTCTCTAACTCAGTCCTTTGCTCCACATTGGGCCAACCCCAAGGTTGCCCAGGGCCTTGTTCCATCCAGTTTCGGGTGTCTCCAAGGTGAAGGCTGCACATCTTTCTGGACCCCTGGTCAGGAAATATAGAAAAATGGGAATTTCTCCTGTTGGATGTTGAGCCCATAGCCTCGAGGGGAGCCTGGCTCTGTCTTCTCCACAATCCCACTGGAGCAGTGCAACCAGATGCCCACCTCAAACCTTGTTTTGTCTGGAATGGGTGAACCCAGCTGCCTTGGCATTTCCTTTGTGTGCACCCTCCAAACTCCTGACCACCTCCATGGCCCCTTGACTCACTTTTCCACCCTTGCAGGGCAGCCTGGCCTTCCAAAAAACTGACAACCCTTCCCACAAACTTACAACCCTTCCCAAACCTGAGGATCCTGGGGACGTCTTCTGGAGATGCCCAGATATCTCCCCTGGATGGGGAAGCATAACACTGTTTTAACTTTCCCTTTCCTTGATTAATTATTTATGGCCTATGCAAATGCTAAAGTCCTTTTTTTTTCCTTTTTACTCTTTTTTTTTCCCCTTTTCAATTCATGATTATATTCTCTCTGCTCTGTTTGATCTGAGACTCTCAAAGCAAGAGGTTCATCCAGCTCCTCTTTCAACCTCCCTCATAGTGAGCTGCAGAGCTGGAAGCCTTTTCCTCCTTTTGTTCTGCACTCTGCTGAGAGACTCCAATTTCATTTGAAGACATTTCCAAATCCTTCTTCAGTTACTTTGGTACCTTATCCCTCCATTAGGTATTACCTCTTGAAGACACCTAGGATTTGGAATATTTTTTGGAATATTTTTATGCAATTATGGATTTTTTTTCTCTGTTTACTTAAATTATTAAAATGAATAAACTGATTTATGTAAAGTCTGGGCTGCGTCTGTTCACGGCCCATGAGCTCTTTTTTTCTGTGTTGCTGACAGTATTTTTAGGAATGCATTGGCAAAAGCACCATTTTCTTGTTTAAAATAAACACACGACCCTTTTACTTTGCAGTTGCCTGTCACATGGACTTTTGCTGTTTGACTGTCCATTGCTCCCATGGAAAAAAGTATTGGATCCAGTGCAGTTGGCATGGGAAGCATAATGTTCACAGTATCCATACACTCAGCGGCCTTTGAAATTCCTCTCCAGTGGTATCATCCATCCCTCTTCCACTTGTCTTTCCCATATAGTCAACACTGGTTGCTTTTATAAAGGTTTTATAGTGATTATAGCCTTGTTTCTACATTCAGCAGTTTATCCTGAAGAGGTTCCCATCTCTTTAAGCTGTCATGGGATAAGGTAAAAGGTCTTCTGGCTTAATAACAGATGGAATAAATAGAGAAGAAGCAAAAAAAAAAAAAAAATGATTAAGCAGTCATTTCTGACACTGGACAAATTTATTAGGTCCCAAAAAGATCCGGGGAAAAGCTTAAGTAGGTTGGTGACAGTTTGGTGATGATCCTTCATTATTCAGGGCAGTCAAAAGTAAATGCTAAATGTGAATATTTGTGCAAGGGATGTCTTGATATCGGATTAGCAGGTGGTGAATTTAATGCTGATGAATGCAAAATAATGCAGATGAGGGAAAAACTATGCAGAGGTGGCCACGCACTCAGGAGCAGGGAATTAGCATTCAGGGAAGGGCTGCTGGATGTTTGGGAATAGCTGAAATGGGAACCTCAGCTCTGTGGTAAGAAAGGCCAGAATACGGTAGGAATTGCTGGGAAAAGAATCGAGGATAAAGATAAATATAATTATTCCACGTGCATGATGATGTTATGCACGTGATGTTATTCCAGGTGGAGCTGCAACTGGAATAGTCAGGTTAACTTTGGCCACAAGCCCTTAAAAAAGGATGTAAAAGGCCTAGAAAAGGTCAAGGTTGGGATACACATCCCTGAGAAGTGTCCAAGGCCAGGTTGGACAGGGCTTGGAGCAATCTGGAATGGTGGAAGGTGTTCCTGCCCATGGCAGGGGGTGGAAGGAGATGGGCTTTAAGGTCCCTTCCAAACCATTCCATGATTCTATGATAGAACTACTCCATCAGAAAAGGGACGGTGAGGATGGCCATGATGGTCTATAATTTGTGAATTAATTGCACCCATTTATGCAGAGCAAATGGGCAGAAGTTACAGGGTAACTTGGAGGCTGAAAGCAGAGGTGGGCTGAAAAAGGAATTAGAAAAATCCAGTGATCCGAGGCCCATTGGTGACAACTTCTTTGCATGCCCCGAGTGTCAAAATCCAATTCCTTGGCTTACAGAGAGGATGGAGAGAGAGAGAGAGAGAGAGAGCCCTCAGGCTGTCAGTCAGGTTCTTTTCTCTGCTAATAAATCCCTCCAAAATAAATACCTAAATGAAAAGGATGGGGAAAAAAAAGAAAAGAAATAACTTGTCCGGCCAATTTCCAGCAGCAAAAATAGCTGAAGGGGGCCCTCGGTAGAAAAATGTAATTCAAGAAAATGGGTGCTAAAAATAAAGTTGGAAATAAATAAATTACAGGAGAGGAGAGGAGACTTTACCTTTCCATGCAGGTTCCTTTAGGGCAGCAGCAGATGCCTCAGCACAAGTATTTTCTCCTTTCAGCAGAACAGGTGCAATCTTTGGCTAACACTTTAAGCTCAGCAGGACTTGCCAAACCAGACAGAAAAAAGTTTATTTTTAAGGGCAGACAGCATATTTTGGTAATTGAGCTGAACCTCCTGTGTAAGCAGGGCAGGAGAGCAAACTTCTGCATCAAGCCTGTTCCTTTTCTCTCATCCAGAGGATGTATTGCAAAATAATTCTCTCCTTTCTCCCAAGTTTTGCATTTCAAGAACCCCTCAAGTATTTGAGAAAAATTGTTCTGTTTGTTAACTACTCCCTGTGCTCACTTCGATTTAATTTCAGTTTCCCTGACCTCATCTTCCTGCCAGTGGATTTACTAATAATCCTTTGCCTGTGGAATGACAGGGTCCTGCTTCCCAGATCCCAAGAGGTCAGTGCAGACAGAGGGGCTCAGCTGGAGCCTGTGTGACCCTCAGGAATAGCACCATGCCAGGGGAAAGATGATCATTTAGGGGCTGATAGGAGAAACTGGAGACTGGACAAGAAAGCTAAATCATGTCTATAGTAAATTAATCAGCAGGGGTGTGTTTAATTCCTTTTCACAGGCAGTTTGTTGGCACAGCCATTTGTCTTTGCTCAGTTTGAAAAGCTGGAGGTGGGATAAAAACCTACAGTGCAAGCAGAAATAGATGGCCAAGTCACAACAATTGAAAAAAACCCCAGTTTTTAATTCCTCAGGGTAGGCTGGGGAGAAGAATAATAGAATCATAGAATGGTTTGGGTTGGAAGGGAGCTTAAAGACCTGCCTGTTCCAACCCCTTGCCATGGGCAGGGACACCTTCCACTAGCCCAGGTTTCTGCAGGTCTCATCCAGCCTGGCCTTGGACACTTTCAGAGATGAGGCAGCCACAGCTTCTCTGGGCAACCTGTGCCAGGGCCTCACCACCCCCACAGCCAAGAATTCCTTCCTAACATCTAATCTAAATGTGTCCTCTTTTAATTTAAAACTGTTCCCCTTTGCCCCATCGCCATCTGCCTGTGTAAAAAGTCACTCCCTCTTTTTTTCATAAGCTCCCTAAAAAAGAGGTGAGAGCAAACACATGGAGCAGCTCAGAATATGGAATGATGCAGCTCACAGGAGCCTCAGAACTGCCCCACCACCTGCAGAAGGATCCATCCTGTCTAAGATGTTACCCAAGGTAAATATTTGCCTGGACTCCAGTGAGGGAGAATCCACGTCCTTTCTGGGCAACTGATTCCAGTAATGGAATATTAGAAAACTCATTATTGATTTCTGCATCACCCACGTGATGATGCAGCAGCTGCACTCAACGTGTGGACTTTTGGGCAGTCAGAGGAGGACATGAGACACAGTCTGGGTATGATGGTGACCACAGACAGAAGAGTGCTTTTGCAAAAAGAGCACCAAAAAGTGATAGGAGGATAAATTGCATCCATATTTATGTCTTTATGTCTACACAGATTATGTAGATGTATCTATTAATACATATATATGAATATGTACGTATAAAAAACATACTTATACTCTGTCAGCCCCCCTCCCACATACCCTAAAGCTTTAAGAAGCATCATTGAAGCTTGCAAGCCCAAAACAAGTTAGAAATGGAAGTGCCACAGCAATGAGTTAAATTGGATTTGCACTGTGAATCATCTGCTGAGCACCGGGGTGATAAACATGCAAAAACAATGGCAATTTACTCATAGATTAACAACTGTGCTGTCGAGGGAGCAAACCTTTTAAACCCATAAAACTACCCTGCTGCTGTGAGAAAAACAGGGCTACCCAAGGGCATTCCCTTTTTCCAAGATCTTGCTGAGAAATCCCAATCTGTGTCAAGGCAGCTTGTAGATGAGAAAGAGTTTTTGGGATAATTCAATGCAAATTTCCTTCGGCCTTGCATGTTCTAGTTGGTTAATACTGGGTTTGGGGCTTTGGGGGTTTTCTCTTGTGTTCCTGTCAGTTCCTGTCTTCTGCAAACTCTGGAAATGCAAAGTCCCTGCTGACAAGGAGAAAGACAGTGGTATTGCTCTCCTAATGATGCCACCTGGAACCTCCTGGCCATGGATGGGGTGGAGATTTGGGACCTTCTCTTCCCAAAAACACCGTCCTGCCACGACTGAACTGAACTCAGATTTCTGATCCATGAGTTATTCTGTGAGGCTTTAAGGTGGCCACAGATCTGCCAGGAGAGAGCAGAGGGATTTGAACAGGCTGTGTCTCAGAGCAATGGTGCTGCTACTTAATTATGGTCACATTTCAGTGAGATTTATGAATCATCTACAAGCCTTAGGGAATTTTTTTTTTTTTTCTCCATCCAGAAAACAGCAGCTGCGAAGGAAAGAAAAGTAAATATTCAGCACAGGAGCTGAACTGGGCCTGGATTCTTCTTTTTGTGAAAATCCAAATGCTCTCTCTAAGGTCTCAGTGAGACTTTGAGCCATGGTCAGCTGGACCATCATGGGCAGAGCCCCTCGTTGCCTCAGTCTTTTGGAAGGTAAAGGAGAGAAGCAAAGAAAGCCCAGTGATCCCCAAACTGTGTGAATCGACCTGCTTGGGGCTGTGTTGTAAAAAAATTAGGTTGGAGATCTGGGCATAATAAATGCAAGACAGTGTTGCCAGAAAATGCATAAAGCCTATTTTTGATGCCCACACCCTGCCCTCAAACCCCAAGGTACCTGTTATCCACCAGCACTGCACGCAGAAATGTTGGGTAAGTTTGGTTTGTTAGGAATGGAACTGAACATTTTGCTATAAACCTTTTCTTTTCCTGGTCTCATGGGACCTCAATGTCATTTTCTATCTCTGATGTGTCCTTTCCACCGCCTTGGCAGGACTCCAAGGATCTCCAGGATGCCACAGGGACTGGGTGCTGGGATCCACCCTGCAAGTCAAGCGTTCATCTGACTCTGGATGATGAGCTCAACCTCAGCAAATACCCTGTGTCCTCTTTTCCTGAGGGAAGAGAAGGGATCAGACCTTCACACTCTGTCTGTTCTTTGCCCAGCATTTACTTCTGTTCCCAGCTCACGTGTCAGGCCCTTCTGCTGTGATCCCAAGTCAGTTTTGCACAACAGGTTTTCCGTTCTATTTCCACATGCAGATGTCTTGGATAGCCTGGGATGGCTCAAATGCAATGAAACACCTATATTCAGGCAAAAATTATTGTTTTTTTTTCTCTAGTGAAGTTTAAACATGACTCACACACAGACCTTATTTAAATGGAGATGTTTTAAATCCATGAGCTAAATCCCACAGACAGGACTGAGAAAAAGCAAACCTAATTATCAGTGACCTTAATGTCATTCTGTACAATGTGTGTCTCCATGGAGGGACATTCAGATGTCTGAAAGTGGAGAAAAAAAAAAAAAATACAGGTGGAAGCCTTTGCACAGGATGGCTGAAGTTTCTTGGGAAAACTCTGGGCAAATCCCAGCCCCAGCTACAATCTCTGTCCTGTGGAAAGATTGTGAAAGTCAGTTTATTGAGGACATGGTTTTCAAATTCTGAGTGGTAACAGAAATTCCCCAGCAGGAACTGGCACATGGTGATGGCAAAATCATATGACCTGGATGGTTAAATGTGCATTGGAGACCAATCTTGAATTTTCTGTTTATTTTCTCATTTCAGCCTCCGAGCAGGAAAATGAATGATGTAACTGGGGCATGGATGGGCTCAGTTCAGATGGAGGGGACACACAGAGCCTGGGTCCTTCCAGCTGAATCCCCTCTCTCATGATGGAAACTGGGAAGAATAGAAGGAAAGAAAAAGCCAACAGTGAAATATCCCTTGAAATATTGTCCCAGCTGACAGCAATTGCTGCCTCAGGGATTTCTCAGCTCAGAGATTATATAAATGTTTCCAACAGCCCTTGATGGATTTACCTGTCACCGAGGCCCCCAGTTGCTGTTCTAACCCCTACAGACTTCTGGCAGGTGCAATATCTCGTGGTGATGAGCTCCACCATTCAAAAATGTACCTCATTTTGTTCATTTTGATAATTGGGTTTGATGTCGTTTTATGAGAAACAGAGAACAGTCATCCACTATTCATCTTGTCCCCAGCACTCCTGGTTTTATAGAGCTCCATTGTGTTCTTCCTCAGTCATCTCTGTGTTCCAGGAAAGCGCCCCTTGATTTAATTATCCTTTAGATGGAAACTATCCTGTATCCATCCTAGGTCTGTTCTATCTTTCTAGAGCTGGACTGATCAAAAGCAAACAGTGGTCAAATTAAAAGTACATCATCGATGTATTCAGAGCTGCAAAGGTATTTTCAAGGTCATTCTCCACCTCTTCCATTCTCTCTCCCCAAATTCCCTGATGTATTTTTCACCTCTAACTGCTATCAAATACTGATCCAGTGTTTTCATGTTGTATCTCCTTCTGTTTTTTCCTTTTGCCTTTCCCTTTCACCTTTCCCTGTCCTGTCTCAGGTATATATTACACATATATTTGTATATATATTTATATATATTTATATATTTAAATTTTTATATATAAATATATTTTTATATATATGTGTATATATATATGCGTGTATATATATACACACACACATATATATACACACACATATACATATATGAGATATATATATACATAAGAATCACAGAATGGTTTGGGTTGGAAAGGACTTTAAAGACCTCCCTGGGACACCTTCCGCTAAACCAGGTTACTCCAAGCCCCATCCAACCTGGCCTTGAACACTTCCAGGGGATGGGAAATCCACATCTTCTCTGGGCAACCTGTGCCAGGGTCTCGCCAATCTCACAGGGAAGATTTTCTTCCTAATATCTAATCTAAACCTACTCTCTAGGTGTGGGAGGTGCAACCCCTTCATCCCTGAGATTGTCCTGCCCTGACTTGCTTTTATCACAGATTCTTGCATGTGGGAAAGATTATCCTTGTGAAATTGCAAAAAAAAAGTCTTCGAGAAATAACCATGAGTGGATAATTTTCAGGTGTTTCTTCCTCCCTCCCTCTCTCCCTTCCTCTCTCCCTCCCTCCCTCCCTCCTTTCCTCATCCCCTACAGCCCTTGTTTTAAAAATCAGACACAGCAACAATTCACAGCAACATTTTAGACAGGTTTGTGCATGTATTTGGTACAAACAAACAAAAATATGTGCATTCTGTTCCATAGAGCTTACACGGATCTGACAGAACTCGGAACACAAAACAGAAATACTCCGGCTAATAAATACGTCTGGGGATGAAAAATAAAAATCTATACATAAAAAATTCCAATGTCTGCTAAAGAAAATGTACACTTATATACACGCTGTAAACAATAGTAATGCAACCCAACTGCAGTCCAGCTCAGGCTGACAGGGACCTTCCTTCCCTCGTGGACTCAGGGGAGTCCAGTGACACCAAAACTCATCAACAACTAGTTCCTTGAAGCAGCAAGGTCTGACAATGCAATAGTGACATGGAGCCAGTGCAATGAGGTGAGATCTGCTGGAAAAGCAAGGTACAGGTGCTTTGGGGAATGGCCTGTGTGGCAAACTTGGAGAAACAGGGCCATTCCCTCAGCTGGTCACACCCTTGTGGGTCCAGAGAAATCCGTGGGATCAGACCGAATTTACCTCCTGAAGGTCTGAGCCCGTGTTTCCAAACTTGGGAGAGTTTGGAAAAGTAAGGGATTCAAAGAGAAATGCTCAATTTTACACGACATTGTTGTTCCTCCCCCTGCCAGTAATGACAGCCCTGTCTGCTCCCAACAAATCCCTCCAGGAGCAGTCTCAGAGTCCAGTCCTGGCACTGCTTCTGCTGCAAGAGGCCAAATGAAAGAGAGGGTTCTGGCTTAGGTGAGAAACAAGTATTTTGCCTGAATGCAGCACAGCAGAGCTCAAAGCTTCCCTACAGTTCCTTCTAGGGCATCTCTTGGGGCCAGATCAAACTCAGTAAGTAACTGAGCCAGAGTTTGGGCATTTACTTGTGTGTACATGTGCACTTAAATATTTATCCTTGTTTTCTCCCTTGTAGGTGCGTAAAGAATTGGGATGGAGAGGCAGCAAACCTCCAGACTAATCTTTCTTTCCCTTCTGGATGCTTTCAAGGGGCTGGAGGCTGTAAATGCAAATGTTTCAAAACTGGGGGGAGGGGGGGGGAAGGAGTAGATAAAAAAATCAGGGAGAAGAGTAAGCAATAATACCAACTCATTTATGGGAATGCTTGCCAACATTTACTGAATCTTCATTTATAGGAGGATGTTGGCCCCTTTGTAGGAGAATGCCTTGTATTTTGGAGATGATCCATGTATATAAATACAGTAAAGTGTGTACATGTATCTCTCTGGTCATGGATGCACTCGTGGACTGCCCCCTCCCTGATCCCTTCTCTGCTACATCTCCAGTGCCTCCCATCAGGATCCCCAAAGCTCCCTGGAAACCAGTGGCACCTGCAGTCCTTACACTGCAAAATGACTTTTCATGTCACCCCATCATCACTGCAGGGTGTCACTTCCCCGAAAAGCCAAAGGTATAGGGAAAAAAAGACATGTATTTCCCCACAAAAATTCCCACGGGATGTTGGGTCCCTGCTTTTGTGTGGTTGAACCTCCCCAGCTGGAACCTCTGGGTGGTTTTGCAGATGCTGGAGAACATGACGAGTCTGGTTTCAGTGTAAATGCAATGCTGCCCCATGTGCCTTGGTGGGATTTGCTGCTGGGAGGAAAATATTTGGACAAAATCTCCTGATATTTGTGCAATAATTGGTCCAGTTTGGAGTCCTGCATCAAGTAAAGGGTGCTAAGGGTTGTTGAGATGGGGCCAACTCCAGATACCTTGTCTCAATATGCAGTGCTCAAAAGACTAAAAAATAAAAAAGTCCAACTTTCTCTCTCTTTTGTTTTACTTTGAAGCAAATGAACAGCAGAAAGAAAGGTGACATTCTCTCTAATGTGCCGAGGAGCCTTTCATCTTCCTTTGACAGCCACCCTTGATCAGCTGCATGTGCTGCAGGCACATTCATGAAAGACTCCTCATGGGTTTGGGGGACAGTGCTGATGTGGATGAGCTTCCACCCAGGAACACATTCATTGCCATGTTTCCACCTTTTGACTTCACGTTCCTGTTCTTTAGTCACCTGGCTTGAGCTGCTGCAGCTCAGATCCAGACTTCACCTCCATCACCTACGTGTCTCCTGCTCACGCCTTAACCCGAAGATCATTATCTGAAGTTTGATAAAAGCAGCCTGAATTTTGAAAACAGTGCCTGCAACACAGGGCCAAGCAGAGTTTGGGTGACCACTTTCTGAGTCGCCTGGCCGAGGTGGGCCTGTCATGGCCCCAACTCCCTGAGTTTCCTGGAGGAGACCGTGGTGCCCTCCTGAGGGGTGCTCACACTCTGGGGCTGTGAGCAGGGAAAACCAACCCTTACTGTCGTTGCTTTTGACCATGTTAGAGGACACACCCAAGGCAAAACCAAAGGTTTTCATGTATCAGGTTTTTGGGAAGTCCTTTGGGAGAAGAGAAGAGTCAGGAGCACGACCCTGACTGGGGAGGAGATCCGTCCGTGCGTCAGCTCCATTTTAGCTTTGACCCAATGGGCAGTAGAAATGCAAACTTCCAAACTCAGCCATCCCACCTTTCCTGAGCCACAGAGCAGGATGGTTGAGGACCTGCATCACAGAATCATTATGGTTGGAGAAGACCTCTTGGATCATTGAGTCCAACCACTAACCGTGTTTGCTACATGGCACATGTCACCAGGTGCCACATCCACACACCTTTGGACACTTCCAGGGGTGGTGACTCCACTACTTCCCTGTTCCAATGCCTGACCACCCTTTCAGCAAAGAAATTTTTCCTAATATCCAACCTAAACCTCCCCTGGCACACCCTGAGACCATTTCCTCTCATCCTGAGTGAATCTCCCGGGATGTATTTTTATCCTGTGTTTTTTCAGAGAAACAACTAGAGCAAGAAGGGGACAGAAAAGGTTGGGGATGACTGACACCAAAAGGAGCCGGTTAATCTCTGTATCACAGATGGATGGGCACTAAAGCAAGGTGGATTGCAAGTGTTTCACTGGAAAGTGAAATGAGAAATGCTTCACAGGCTGGAATTAGAGGAGAGAGACCTGCACACCCTGTGTAGACATCTGGACTCCTCCTCCAGCCTAAAACCAGGTTATGTGGAAGGGGCAAAGCTGTGGTCACTGCAGAGATGATGGCTGAGAGCCAGGATCCCCCCACCCTGCTTGGAAATACCCCAGTCTGCTCAACCTCCAGAGCCAGGGGCTCGGCTGGAGGTCCTGTCCAGCCCTGCAGATCTGCAAGCTCCCAACCCATCATCTAAAGGATCAGCTGCCAGCTGCCGCCTGGCAGTGTCCTTCCTGGATGCTGCCTCTGGATGGAAACGTGATCACATGTACTAAGGCAGGGTTGGCATCTTTTGGGGTTTGATCTTTCCATCAGATTTCACGGTGGTGTTTTTAAGGCAAAGGAGACATCCTGGTTTCCCTTAATTGCACAGCTTCTTCCAAAGTCAAAGACAACCATCCCCTGCAGGGAGACAGCTCTTCTCCTAAGGCCATATCCACCCCACATCTTCCCCTCCTGCTGAGGCTTGTTAAAATGGGATATGCCATTGGCTCTTATTTGAGGAACCCATAATCCCACAGAAGGGGCTGAGCGCCACATGGGGGATTTTTGGATAACCTTTGGGCAACTGCATTTTATACCTGATTGCTGCTTCCAGTCTGCCTGACAGACCCACAGATGGTATCCCTCCACATTTCTGCTGGATACCTCTAAAGAAACCATCGACAGCTGTTCCAGAGGGTTCAAATATCTGTTTCTCTCAGCCCACAGCAGTCTGTTAAGTCATGGGTTTGATAATCGATGGTTTCTGTGAAATCATGAGGGATCCCAATAGAGACAGACTCCACCTCTGTTTTGTAGGTGGCTGTCACCCCCCCTTTGCTGGAGCCACCCCGGATTTTGTTAGAAAGGCTGTTCATCTTCTCCTTCAGCTGGGTGGATGCTGGTTTCTGGAAAGGAGTGAGCATTTTCCAGCCCTTGAAGCTGAGCGTTCGCCTCTTACTGGCTCTCTCCTGGAAGGAGGAGTTAAATATGAAGGAGCTGTTCAGGGTGTTAATCCTGGGCCTCAGGTCTGTCTCAGAGTCCTGCACTGAGCTGTTGGCAGAGGCCCCTCTCCAGTGGTGGTCGTAGACTCTCCAGATGGGCCGTCTCCTGCGGTGGCACTGGCACTTGAGCAGCCGGATGAACGCGCGCTTGAACTCCTTGCTGGAGCAGGGGTAGATGATGGGGTTCACGCAGCTGTTGAAGTACCCCAGCCAGAAGATGATCTTGAAGACAATTTCGGAGGGCTTCAGAGACGGGAAGAAAGAACCTTGGGAGAGATTAAAAGAAATGTGGTTTAGAGGAAGGGGAGGGGGATGGGAGCGCAGGGGAGTGAGGGCGGTGGTCAGTCCAACTGGGAGAGGTAGAGACGTGTAGAAAAGACTGAAGGTGTGATGGGTGGAGAGACACTGGAACATGTTACTCAGAGAATTTGTGGCTGCCCCATCCCTGGAAGCTTTTAAGGGCAGGTTGGCCAGGGCTTGGAGCAACCTGGGCTAGTGGAAGGTGTCCCTGCCTATGGCCAGGAATTGGAAATGGATGACTTTTAAGGTCTCTTCCAACCCAACCCATTATGTGATTCTACAATTCTGCTATTAGGTCCTTGACTTGAAATGCCATTACCACCAGAGGGAAGATCTAGCCTGTGCAGGATTGGAAGGCATCAACCCTTCAGTGATAATGATCCCAGAATCCCAGAATATGCTGAGCTGGAAGGGACCCACAAGGATCATCGACTCCAACTCTTAGCCCTGCACAGGACCATCCCCAAGAGTCACACCCTGTGCCTGAGAGTGTGATGGATAACACTGAATTTTTGGCAGGACTCTCCTAGCCCCCACTGCAGAAGTTCTCCCAGCAGCAGAACCAGCACCCCCAAATCATCTGTGAACCATTGTGCAAACACACACAGCTCACAGGGAGGCTGGGCTGTCATTCTGGGCAACAGCTTCTGTGTTGTGGTTTGTCAACACAAGGCAGCCAGACCCTGTCCTATTCCACATCAGACAGGAAAAACTGTTTGGTCTGCATGCATCAGTTCTTGGTGCCTGCCTCTTCCTACATATTTCACTTCCCCTGCAGACTAAAAGTGTGGATACAGCCCTGTCCCCTGCTCTGAGAGAAGAGTAACACCCCTTCAACTCCTCCACTCAGGCATTTTGGATCATCAGTGTCACACACCCTCTCTTCAAATTTTCAGTCATGCTAAGGGGCCTCAGATAACATCCGCTGCCACAAAGTCTGTCCCTCCCACTTGAAAACTCTTTTGTCCACCCAACCCCTAATAAGTTTTTGTGGAGTTTCCCTGTGGTTTTCTTGCTGAAAAAGCTGGAGATTTTTTTTTACGGAGCCAGAAGATGTCACTGTTGCTCCCACATGGCCTCAACACTTAGCATTCCCCCCTCAGATCTGAAATAACTTTCTGAGTCAGCCTTAATTTCTTTTAATTTTAGCTCTGGATGACAAATTGTGCCATGTGACCGAGCATTAATTTGTATTTTAGTAAATAACATTAACTCTGGATATCATTATTATTTTCCCTGAGCTAAAAAGCCTGGTGTCAAAACAGTAAAACAGGTGCCAGGAGCCAGAAATTCATGACTGGCGCTACATTAAAGCTCCCCAGGCTGTTTGCTGGAGGAAAACCATCATCCAGGAAACTCAAGAGTGCTGGTTCCAGTCAAACTTCCTTACACCCATCCCTAAAAAGTGGAGAAATTACAGCCAGACTCAGCATTAGGTATGTGGGCTGTTCCATCATGGGGACATGAGAGGAGACAGACAGATCCCAGCATTTTATGATGGTTGGGCAGGGAAAGCACAGATGGGGCCACACAGCTTAAACATCTGCTGAAGGCCAACCCAAGCCAGGCTGGAGTCCATGCTGGCTGTCAATATGTGCTGAAGGAGGCACTGAACAAGGACAGGAAGCAGGAATGACATCTCTGTGCTGGGAATATCCAGGGACTTCATGGAAATCAATGGCATTTGCAGCTTAATGAGCAGCTGCTGCTGGTGTAGTCAGTAGGTCTGGATGGAGCAATAATTACAGAGCCACAGAATGGTTTGGGTTGGAAGGGACCTTAAAGATCATCTAATTCCAATCCCCTATCTTGGGCAGGGACACCTTCCACTATCCCCACTTGCTCCAAGCCCTGGTCAACCTGACCTTGGACACTTCCAGGGATCCAGGGGCAGCCACAGCTTCTCTGGGAAACCTGTGCCAGGGCCTCACCACCCTCACCCTATTGGGAAGAATTTCTTCCCAATATCCCATCTAACCCTGCCCTCTGGCAGTTTGAACCCCCTTGTCCTGTCACTACATGCTCTAGTAAATAGTCTCTCTCCATGTTTCCTGCTGTCTCCCTTACACCAGGTTTAGCTTTTGTGGAGGCAATGACCCCACCTTGGCTGTTTTGGATTAGAGGAGTTTGTTCTTTCAGGGAGAGTGGTGAAATTTATGAGTTGGCTCTACACTGCTTGAATCACCACATCTGATTCTAACCCCAGCAGAAACTGCCTCCTGAGTGACAGCCAGGGGCTTCTAAACCCCCAGGGGTGCTGGGACCAACCCCCCTTTGCACTGCATGAAGCGTCTCCTTCATTTTCCATCTGACCATGGCTTTGAGCCATCCCCCATTCTCACCCTGCCCCCACCCCACCACCCTGGACCCTCAGGAACCTTTGATGATTCAGGCAATGTGGATCAGCGATGGCTTTCCAAGCACAGCATCAATCCCTCTCCTCAGTCTCAGGTCTTGGCAACAGTGGGTGGGTTTGTTTTCCTGCCCAGACCCACACCCTATCCATTCCCTACAAAGACAGGCTGACAGAGGTGGGGTTGTCCAGCCTGGAGAAGAGAAGGTTCCAGGGAGACCTTAGAGCTCCCCTTCCAGTGCCTAAAGGGGCTCAGGAGAGCTGGAGAGGGACTTTGGATAAAGGCCTGGACAAGGGGGAATGGCTTCATACTGCCAGAGGGTAGGGTTGGATGGGATACTGGGGAGAAATTGTTCCCTGTGAGAGCGGGGAGGCCCTGGCACAGGTTGTCCAGAGAAGCTGTGGCTGCCCCTGGATCCCTGGAAGTGTCCAAGGACAGGCTGGATGGGGCTTAGAGCAACCTGGTGTAGGGGAAGGTGTCCCTGCCCGTGGCAGGGGGTTGGAAATAGGTGATCTTTAAGCCCCTTCCAACCCAAACAGTTCTATAATTCTATGATGTTTTGGTTCCACTTGGGGACCAGCCTGTACCCAGAGCCCTGAACTCTCTGCAAGGTAATCCCTGGCTCTCAGCCCTTCAACATCACACTGTCCCAGCTTGATCCTGCCATAGCTCCATGTGTTTGGGAGCAAGGCAGGTGAAGGACTTCACTAAAGATGTAATCCTACTCATTCTCTTGTCACGGAGAGGTTTCATGCCTCAGTTTCCCCACCGGAGAAAGGGGCTAATTTCCCTGAACTCTTTCACAGTGTTGTTGTGAACCCTGTTAGCAGCACACTGGGTTCTCAGAGGAGCTGCAGCTTTATGCAGCACTTTTTTTAGCTTCAAGAGAGAGGAAAAGAAAACAAAAAGCTATGGTAACAAAGCAAATAAAAGAAGGGTCTCTTTTAAAATTCAACTAGTAATTACTGCTTGAGCCAGGCTACTTAAGAGATTGGTGCTTGCTTAAACAGCCTGTTGGTTTGTTAAAATAACAACTTACATCCAGAGTTTAGCGGTTCATTGCACAATTCAGTCTCTGTACTACGTGCTTTGTCTTTTGCATCCAGATACAAAACACAAATTGAAAAGAAAGAGAAGCCATGAATCATTTGAATTTCAACTTTGGCCGGAGTTTTCACCCACTAGAACCTCGTGTACATCTGAAGACAAGGGGCTCATTACCATCCTCATTGCCATGCAAATAAGCCCTTGCAAGGGACGTGTCCTGAGTGCAGCCACAGTTTCCCCCATTTCTTTGCACTGGGATGAACAGAACTGGGCAGGGAGTCCCCAGAACAGCTCCTTGGCTGGTAATTTTGTACCTGCTGGAGCATCAGGCTCTTCTGATGGGCCCTGGGAGGCTGCACCTAAGGAGGGGCTGTGAGGTCTTATTTAGGGAGTGAGTAAAGAATGGAAGAAATTAAGTCTTGCTTTCATGTACGTGAATATGCAACAACACTTCGAGAGAGGGAGTGTTTTTGGGCTGAGGTTTGTAAGAGTTACTATATAGGAGCATAAATGTTAGAATGTGTGGAAGGCAGTATTGAGTGGTGGGCACTTGAAGAGCTCAGGAAACACAGAAAGATGTGTCCAAGGTCCAGAAATAGAAAACAGGAGTAAAAGATCAGGAACAGCAACACAGAGTGATGCACCAGCACTTTAACCAGTGTAAGATAATAGGGCAATACCAAAGAACAGGAAGAACAATTATTGTAGGACCTGTGGCACAGTAAAACAGTGAAATCTGGTCTTGTTTCAAAGAGGAGCTCTTCCCATTCACTCAAAATCAGCCCTCTGGGCACCTCTCCTGGGCATCCAGTTCCACACTTCCCGCAAAGCTTGGTGTCCTTTCCAAAGGAAGAGGCTGTGACACCCACCTTGGGGACATCCACCCTTTGGATGGTGTTGGTGTGGAGGGCACTGACACTGCCCACAGTATTTGTGCTGGGATCCAGCAACCTCCTGCCATGCTGGAGCATCTGGGACTCCAGATCCCTCACAGGGAGAGGACAATGGAGATCTGGCTTGTTCCTGAACGGGGCTGATGCTTTTGGGGGTAGTGATCCCAGCAGGGAAGTCTCCATCCAACCCAACCAAATCCACATGTGAAAAACACAGAGACAGCCTGGGGAGTAGAGACAGACCTCTGAGGTGCTCTTTCTCCACCCTGGCTGCCTGCTCAGTGATTCTCCCTCTCCTGGTGGATGGAGGATCCTGGTTGTACTTCAGTGCAGGATGCTCCCAGGTAGGGTGGGATGCAGAGCCTCATCCTCATCCTTGTTGAGAAGGCTCCATGTCAGCTTGTGAAGATCCTGAAGAGGACTTTATCTTCTTCTAATAAACAAAACTTTCTAATAATAATGCTGAGTCCATTTGGGGACTTTATCCCTTTCGTCATTTTATAAAAGGTTGTTTTGCATCTTGGCAGAATCTGAATCCTAGTGATAGAGCTGAGTCTGAGCAAGGGTTGAAGATCCTGTTGTAACCCTAAATAATTGTCATCAGGACCATCAAGAAATTAAGAAAGCTGCAGGTGAGCTCAGGGAAAGCCTGTTTGCACCGTGCAAAGTGGCTGAAGTCACAAGCTAAACACGATCTGAAGATTAAACTTCATTTTTTTTGGTGGTTCAAAAGTTGAGGTAACAAAGTATGTGCTCATACTTTTTTTCCCCTAGTTATTCCTGGTCACCCTGTTCATATTTGGGAAAGAAGCAGCCAGGTATAAATGTCTGGAGGGACAGGCATGCTCCCCAATGCTGTGACATTGTGTAATGGGTGACTGGTGAACGTAATTTCTCCTCCATTTATCCAAACACATATCCCACTTTTTTTTGGGTTGTTTGAGCTAGCACAATCTCATAATCTTTCCTTGCCTGCACTTCTCCACCCTGCCCTCCCCATGACTCACTCAAAGGTGATATCACTGGATTGTTTGGAGAGTTGCTGGTCCCAGAGTTCAGTGCTTAAAAAATAAAGCAAAACAAGAAAAAAGACAAATGCACGAACGAAAATGGAGCCAGTCCAATCTAAATTCTGGCCCTGGCTCCCAGTACACAGCCAGAATCTGTGAGCAGGCTTGCTTTCTGCTGCAGTTGGCAAGGGCATCTTTGTTTTAAAAGGTCCCTGCTTTACAGCATGTCCTGAAGAGCCCATGGCACAGAAACGCTGCAGATGTGAGAGCAGGTGGGAAAAACACAGTGACAAAGTCATGCCTCAGTGCTGTCCCACCATGAACTTGGAATTGCAAGGACCAGCAGGGCTGTTCACACTGACAAGGGTGTTGCTGTTGCTTGGTGTGGATTTGTATCAGAGATGGGCTTGGAAAAGAATAAAAAAAAAAAATCTGCCAAGTTGCCAACCGATCTGTTCTTGAGCCAGGAAGCTGCAGAAATCCATATATAGGATTAGCACTGTGGTGGGGACAGGTGTCTCATTGCTCAAACTTCTCCTGAATGTGGCCTCAAAGACTCAGGAGGGGGTTAAGGACTCCCCTGGGATGAGCAAGTCAAGAGAATTGCAGCTGGTATAGGAAAACCCTTGACATAGGAGGTACTGTAGCTGCTGAAGCTCACTGTGGGCTCTCCTGGACAAAGAAAGAGTCACAAAATCACAGAATCATGGAATGGTTTGGGTTGGAAGGGACCTTCAAATTGTCTAGTCCAACCATCTGCCATGGGTAGGACACTTCACTAGGCCAGGGTGCTCCACGCCCCATTCCACCTGGCCTTGGACACTTCCAGGGATGGGGCATCTACCACCTTCCTGGGCAACCTGTGCCAGGGTTTTACCACCCTCATTGTAATAAACTTCTTCCTTATATCTGATCCAAACTGATCCTCTGTCTCTTCCCTCTTTTTCTCTCACAAAGCAAATTAATTAATCTATTCCAAAGTATCACGAACTGCCCCTTTCTGCTCATTATACAGCCTGCCACTCTCCTTACCAGCTCCTTCCAGTCCCCTGTGATGGCTAATCCCTTTGATGCAGCTCCGAAGCTACGGGAGAGCGGGCTGGATAACCAGCGAGGGTTTCTGTGTGTGACTGGGAGCCTCAGATTTCCAACCAGTCTTCCGAGCTTGCTCCTCCACCCCTCTATTGACCACCTCCACGGGGTATTGCAGGCGAATCAGGGTCCTTAGAGGGGTTAACACCTCCTTGCAGCTGGTGTGTGCCTTGGAGTGATGAGGGAGTTCACTGCCCTCCCAGGATGGATCCAAGATCTGCTTGGCGTGGGGAGGAGGACATCGTGTCCACAGCGGCTCCGGCGTTTTCCCTGGAGGACGACGGCGTTGGGTATCGGGTGGAATTCCTCAGCCTGTGAGCTTCCAGCCGACCCCATAAACAATGTCACAGATAAGCAGCAGCTTTCCAGTGAAAGCCCCGATGAGCTGCCTGTGTGTCTCCCTGCGCGTAGGCACTGCCTCCTGCTCCAATTCCACACCTGAGCTGGTCCAGAAGAAAAGAAGGGAGAAGCCACCCTCCCCTGGTCATTGCTGACCCTCTAGACGTCCCAGATTGTCCCTAGTGTTGTCCCAGGCCATGGCCTGGAGAGCCCCTGGCCATGCCAGAGCCCATGGTGGGGTGTGCACATCTGGTGTGTGGGGTCCCCATGGGGGTGGGTGATAAAACCTGTGGTGTGGTGGGGGTTAGGGAAGCTTGGTTTAATCTGGGGCGGTGCAAAGGCAGGAGAGATCAGCCTGAGGGGTGTCAAGGGCTCTGAAAAACATCAGCACTTTCAAGCAGGATCTCAAAGTTGAGGTCTGATGTGTTTTGCCTGTCTGCAAGAGAAGGATAATGTAGCAGAGCCTTGTTCTGATCATTTACTGGTCTAATCCTGGCCCCCAAACCTGTCCCCCAATCTCCAGGAGTGTGGTCCTAGTGATGTCTCCAAGCTTTCCCCTAAGTTGCAGCACATCAGTAGGACCTTTGAAATTGCCCCTCCACTCCCCTCAAGCTCACATTGGAGCTTTTTCTCAGGGCAATCCCAGGAATTTGGATCACTGGTGGGAGCCGTTGCCATGAGGATGTTTCTGAGGCATCAATTTTCCTGAAAACTGTTGGTCTCTATTGAATCACTCAACTGAATTTAGGTATCTGAGCAGGCCCTTGGGCTCAGTGGTTTAGATGATAGATCTTGTGGTGAGAAGGGAGTGATCCGTCTTGTCCTAAGTGTAAGCCTGTCCTGGGCAGATGGATCACACCAGGTTTCAGACGATCCTGGTTCATGGATCAACCACATCACAGCAATCCAAGGTTACACCTGAATACTTGATGGATTTCACCCTTAGAGAATCTGGTTGTCTGATCCTCTCTGAGAAGCTGCCAAAGCTCCCTGTGCATTAGTTTCTTCCTGGCAGGACAGGCCTTTCACCAGTGCAGGGTGACAGCGAAGAGCCTCACAGATACGTCCTGACTATTACCTGACAGAAACCTCATGGGTAATTTCGAGTCTTGGGTTGTGCACAGTGCTAATTTGCTTACCATGGTCCAGTCAGACCCCTCCAGATAAATGTGGTCCAGGGAACACTTCACTCCAGAGACCACCCTCAAAAGAACATAAAGACTGAATGTGCAGCCCCCCCCAGCGCTGTCCCAGCAGGGTCTGCACCCTTAACAACCACCATATGCCCCTGTGCCACATCACAGGCATGAATGCAAAGCATCTGCTTCAGACTGCAGATCCACTCTGGTGGGCTCCCACAAACCCCTCCAGCTCTCCAGAGATTCACACTCCACAAGAGAGTAACTCCGTGGTAGGACCACGGGGGCCACTGATGGGGCACAAGACAGGCTTTGGGTAAGGTCCTATAAAGTACTTAGTCTGCTCTGGTCTGCTCTACAGCCCTCGTTCTGGGGGGCTGTGACCATAAACTGGCTTTTTTTCCCCCTATTTTCTTATTTTTTAACAGCATAGTTGACATCTAGCAATTAGTTTGATTTCTGAGCAAAGTGTAGCTAAACTTGTCATTTGCTGGATAGCATTGGGAATGTGCTTATGAGACTTGGTTATGGACAGGTGAGGGGGCTCAAAGAAGGTTCAGTCACAGAATCATAGAATGGTTTGGTTTGGAAGGGACCTCAAATATCATCCAGTCCCACCCCCTGCCACGGGCCACTAGACCCGGCTGCTCCAAGCCCTGTCCAGCCTGGTCTTGGACACTTCCAGGGATCCAGAGGCAGCTACAGCTTCTCTGGGCAACCTCTGCCAGGGCCTCACCACCTTCACAGGGAAGATTTTTTTTCCTATATCCAATCTAAACTACTCTCTGTCAGTTTGAAGCCATTTCCCCTTGTCCTGTCACTCCAGGCTCTTGTAAATAGTCTCTCTCCATCTTCCTTGTCAGCTCCCTTCAGGTACTGGAAGGCCAAAATTAGGTCACCCCAAAGCCTTCTCTTCTCCAGGTTGAACAATCCCAATTCCATTATGTGCCATCTTTTTCCTGGGAGGGCACTGACCCCTCATGTGGGGACTCACAGCTGAAAGCAGCAGCAGCAAATCCCCAGAAGGTCATTTCATTGACTGCATTCTGCATCCAAGGACCTGGATGCCCCATGCACAAAACTTCCTTGCCCTGAATGGAATACACCACCTTCCATCTTTCGTGAGAGACCTCTAAAGGAGAAAGTCATGCTTAAAATAGAGGAATAACTAAGAAATTGTGGCCTGATGCTGCAAAGGGGTTGTGATACCATGGCCTGCAAGGGGGGAACTGTACCAGCAGCACATAGTGGATATGGCCAAAGAAGCACTGGGTGAGAGGTGCATATTGTCTGCCTGGATTTCTCCAAGGCTTTCACAACGTTTCCCACAGTCTGCTGGAGAAACTAAATGTGCCATGGTCTGGACAAGTGGTCTGTGCAGTGGGTGACGAATGGCTGACAGGGAGTGGTAAACAATTTGCTCCTTCCCAAACCGGCACCCCAAACCTGCCACCAGTGGGATCCATACTGGGCCCAACACTGTTTAATGCCTTCATAAGTCACCTGGATGCTGGGATCAAGTGTATCCTGATGAAGTTTCCTGATGTTACCCACAGGAGGTGGAAGTGGATGCTTCAGAAGCGAGGTCCACCTGCAGGAAGACCTGCACCAACATGAGCATCACCAGCAGAGATAAAGAAGTCGTAGTCACACTCTGCTGAGGCCACACCTGGAGCACTGTGTTCAGTTTTGGTCCCCACTATGCAAAAAAAGATGTGGAAAGGCTGGAGAGGGTCCAGAAAGGGGCCACAGAGATGATCCAAGCACTGGGAAGCTGCCATGTGAGGAAAGGCTGAGAATTGAGTTTACTGAGCCTTGAGAAAAGAAGGCTGAGGGGAGGCTGTAGCCCCGTGCAGCTACAAAGAAGCTGTGACTCCCTTTTCACATGGAAAGATGAGGGGCAATGGGTACAACTCACCCCTGGGGATATTCCTACTGCATACAATTTTTCACCATGACAACAATCAGCAAACTGGAATGATCTCCCCAGGGAGGTGGTGGATTCCCCAGTGTTTTGGCACTGTCAGGATTTCAGCTGGACAGGGTGCTGGAACATTGTCTGGACTGTGCTTTTGCCAGGAAAGGTTGGATCAGATGATCCCTGAGGTCCCATTCCAACACTGATGTTCTGTGATTCTATGAGTTTTTCCTGCTTCTTGATTTTCAACAGGAGTTCTGTGGGACTCTACTCAGGCAGGACTAGGCAGAGGAAAGGGAAAGAGATTTTGAAACAAAACCCTAGGCTTGGATACTGCAAACCAAGCTCACTCTGTAATAATCTTTTAAATGGGTAAGGCAATGCTTTCCTGAGAGAATCACAGAATGGTTTGGGTTGGAAGGGACCTTGGACACCATTAATTCAAATCCCTGCCATGGGCAGGGACACCTTCCACTAGACTTCACAGAGGGCCTGATGGCCCCGAGCTTGGTGTTAGACATGTCCTCTCCATGCCCTCAAACCAAGCTGTCCATTAACTCACCTCAACACTCCTCTGCCCTGGAACAACCTTTTTATCTGCTTGGTTCATCTCCAAGGAGGGCTGGGCAACAGATTCAGGACAGAGGCGGTGCTGAATGGAGCAGGGTCAGCAGGAAGATGGTCTTTGAAATAGTCACAAAATTAAAGAGAAGGCAAAGAATGTAGGATTTTTGCAATCTGACTTTAGTACTGGGCTCCCTAAAGGTAATTATTTTTGCATTGTTTCCTATGCTTGGGAAAGATAAATGTGTATCCAACTGCCTGTTCCTTAATGATTCACAAATAATAGCCTGACTGCAGCCCCCAAGGGGACTTGAAAACAAACCTTAGAATCATGAGACTCAGCAAAAGGACATAAATAAAATTAGGAAAAAAGAAAAAAAAAAAAAAAAAGCAAGGATTGACCAGTCTGACAAATCCAAAGGGAGACATCAGGAAAGTCCTTATTACCAGATGCAAATGAAGAAAAAAATAGTCTCTTGAGAGAAGAAAAAAGTCAGGGTAACCAATTCACATGTCAAGAGCCCTTGTGTTGCTGTCTGAGCAGAAAGGGAGGCTGGAATCCATGTGCTGATGTGAGAGACCACAGCGAGACTCCTGCCTGGATGGCTCAACAGAGGAAACACGCTTGGGGCAGCCTTTAAAAAGAAAATTTCCATCTGGTTCAGGATGTGAATGGGCACAATGGCCTTGTGGGGTTGCTAGGTTCCCTCCAGGGCAATGCTAAGCTTGTCGTGCCGCTCAGAGAGGAGCATTCCCGTGGCTCTCCATTCTCCAAATGGGAGCATCCCGGCTGCCTCCGAGGGCTGGGGGTCCCGTACTCTGCACGAGGCACCTCGAGCACATCTCTGGGTAGCACAGCCAGGATGATCAGCCCTCAGGGAAAGGGAGCATTTATGGGTGAGCTGACTAACACCGTCTCAGCCGGTGTAAGCCATAAGTAGGATGTCTCTTGGGCAAAAATCCAGCCATAGGCATTGATTTTACACAGGTAAATAGTGATAGGACAAAGGGGAAATGTTTTTGATCCAAAAAAAGGAGAGACTTAGATCAGTTATTGGGAAGAAGTTCTTCACTCAGAGGGTGGTGAGGCTCTGGAACCAGTTGCCCAGAGAAGCTTTGGGTGTCCCATCCCTGGAAGTGTTCAAGGGACAGGTTGGACAGGGAGCAACCTCTTCTAGTGGAAGGTGTCCCTGCTCATGGCAGGGGATCGGACAAGATGGTTTTTAAGGTCCCTTCCAACATAAACCATTCTGTGATTCTATGAAAAACTGTTAATCCTCATCATTTTTTGCTGCCTGGCTGCCATACTCTCTGGCTGTCCATGAACCATTTACCAGGCCTTCATGGACTATCAAGATCTGGCAACCACAGTTTGGGAACTGCTGTTCTAGGCTACTTCTTGCATTTGTTGACAGTGGCACTTTGTGGTGAGCCCTCCAACTGCCTTCTGCTGTGCAACTCCCTTAACAGCTTCCCTAAACCTCCCTTTGCAAGGAATTTCTGTTCCTCAGTGACTGCTGCAAACAGAAGCCTGGCTTCCACTCACCTCCAAGATAAAATGGCACTTTTCTATCAAACTGCCTCTTCCGCTCTGGTCAGAAATATTGGGAATGTGCATTTTTTTCCAAATGAAAGAGTAAACTTGAGGAATCCTGTAGAAAAGGAATGGTGGGGAATGATTCTCAAGCAATCCATCCGAGTCTTGGAAAAACCACTGTGTTTGCTGGGTCGGACCCAAGACTATTCTTTGTTTTTCCAACTCAGAAGTTCTTTTCTCTGCACTTGGTTTTCTAAGAATGTGAACTCACCCCGCCCTGTCCTGTTTACAAGCTCGTAATATGTAGATCAGATCTGGCTGCAGGGTAGGCCTTGGAAGGGCTGAATCCTGCTGGGAACACATGGCATTTCTGTACAGCAAGGCCAGATCTGAGCTGGACAGAGGAAAAAGGCAATTTTCATTGGGCCCAACTCAACTCAGGAAAAAAAAATCCTTACCCAGAACGTGATTCCAGACCTCAATTACAGCTCAGGTGAGCAGAACTCACCTTGGGCGGGTGAGTGTTGCCAGGACCCGAACATGGGTGACACCACTGAGCTGGAAAAGATGCCACAGTGGGAGGTTTACTGATTGGGTGGCTGCTTGCTGGGAGTTCTGGTGGTTCCCAGCCTGGAGAACCTTCCAGCGGCGGGATGTCATGCGTTTGGAAAGCACACTATCAGGGGGAAGTGTGGGAGCTTCCTCAGCACATTTCCACTGTGCCAGCCCGAGGACATTCTGTTTATCTCAGAACTGGGCAGACAGCACGTCACTGGCCACGGAGCCTGGCACTGCAGCCCGTGCCCCCCTCCCAGGCCTGCTGGCTCCGAGGGATCCTGACCAGCATCCTCCAGAGAGCCGCACCGCCGGACACGGGCGCTGTGGCGTCACGAGGGAAAGGGTGGGGGAAGAAAGGATGGGGGAGGTTGATATTATTTCAGCTCTGGTGAAAAACTGTGACTGGTTTCACAGGCTCAGGAGGGGCTATTCGAGACCAGCCAGCCAACTTCTGATTTCTTTTCAGGCTCAGAGGGGAAAATCCTCCAACGCCTGCCCTGTTTCCGCACTCAGCTCCAAGGCACAGCCCTTTTGGCTTCAGCTTGCATGGAAAAATCCACAGTTTCTCATCTCTCGCCTTCTCTTTCTTTATATTTTTTTCTGTGTCAAGGAGGGAAACTTTAAAAAAAAAAAATAAAAATTGTATTTCCGTCTTCTCTCCAAACCTGGGAATATTCAGGGGAGATAGCAGAGAGTTTGTCTGTCTTGGCTCAGCCACTTTTCAGCTAATATGTAACTCTAAAAACACTGCACTTCAAAAAGAGACACTTTCCCCCCCTCTCAGAAAACAATGGGTCAGTGGAACAGGGCTCCAAAAATATAACAGGAATGATGAGATAACAACATCCTCATCACTCCCAACAGTTCCTGAAGCCCTTAACTTGAAGGGATAAGGTCCCCTGTTTAATGCTGCACTGGTTGCCTGTGCAGGATCCCTGTTACTCAGTCCTTTCCACCATCTCCACAGGGAGGGTCATGTTATCTGTCTGATGTGAGTAGCACCACATCAGAATCATAGAATCATGGAATGGTTTGGGTTGGAAGGGACCTTAAAGACCATCTAGTTCCAACCCCCCTGCCATGAGCAGGGATGCGACTCACTAGATCAGCTTCCTCTTATCTGGTTATTAAGCCATGACTCTTTGGGTACAGGGAACAGGGACAGGACAAGGGACCAGATTTCACCTGAGGGGCACCCAGGCTGTTAGCAGGGACCCTGGGATGGCTTTGGCCTGCACATGGTACAGTGGGTAGCACAGCTGAGGGATGCACCTGCATGGAGATCCCTCTCTGGGAGGGTTTGGGTATGGTAATTTTAAGCATATGGCTAAAAGTCTGACCCCGATCCCTTTTGGTCACAGGTTGGAGCTGATGATCTTGAAGGTCTTTTCCAATCTAAATGAATCTGTGAATGAGGATGGGGTGACCAAACCTAATCACGTGCAATGGTGTCAGGACCTGACAGTGGGAAGGGATGACAAGCCCAGAAAACCCAGATAACCAACATTTTCTGCTATCTGAGCAATCCACCTGGAAGTCATGGCTGAACAGAAAGTAAAACAATACAAGAGGCAAAAACTGGCTGCCTGGTTGTCTTATCCAGGCCTCGTTGTCTCCTCCAGGTCTGGGACAAGCACAAAGACAATGCTGGAAGGACCAAGAAACGTAGCAGCAGACCAACCATCATATCATGGTGGGTTTGTTTAAGCTTTACAGCCATGTGGAGTTCTAAGGAGACATTTCAGGAGAGAGAATGCAAAAACCATGCTGTGTTGCCTGGTTTAAATGCCTGCACAGGGCAACAGGGTCTCTGCTGAGGAGAGATGAGTGTCTCAAAGTGCCTCATTATGGTGATGAGGCTCATTCTCCACTGACATGCTTCCTGCTCCATCTCAGCCCTACCTCTAGTTCTTTTTTAATCTCCGAACCTGAAGGGAAAAGATGAAGATTTGCATTCAATTTTTATGGCAACCTGAGTACCTCCCAGGAGATATCTGCCTGCCTTTCACCTTTTCATGAGATAAACAAGTCTCTTTGCCTCCTGTGCTCTTCACTCACTGCTCAGAACTAATATACATGGGATATGGAGTGCACTCCCTGCCTTGATATGGACTTCACTCTTAATTAGCTTTTGGATATGCTAATTTTGCATATTTAGTTCTCACTGCAGGGAAGTGACCTTAAGAGGACTTTCCCCTCCTCCTTGGGAAACTGCTGCTTTTGTGGACAGCCCCTATCAAGAAAAGAATCATCCCAGGAAATTATTGTCTTCTCTTCTTCCACCATCACCAAGTAGTTTTGGATTTGCCACCTCCCTCTTAGGGCACTTTGATGGCTTCTCGTGTTGAGGGGACAAAAAAACATTCCATATATAACTTGTTTTGCCTGTGCCCTTCCACCAGCAGTGCTGTCTAAAGGGAGAGAGTCTGGGGCTCCAACGAGGGGCTCGTAGGGGGTTCCCAGGATGTCTTGGTCAGCAGGTCTTCAAGCAGAGTTGTTCAGTCTTATCTTTGTGCAATGAATTTATGGCTGGGTAAGGAGGCTCCACACTTGCTGTGAGGCAGAACTGAGCTTGGCTTCAATGCAGATCCCCTACAAATTTCCTCCAGATATTCAAAACACCAAAAAGAGCAACTTCCTTGGCAACTCAAACCATCTGTCTCATAAAACACCAATGATATGCTTCTTCAATACCATCAACTTTCTTGTAATTAAAGACAAGTATCTTCTACTACTGGGTGAAGCTAAGCCATGTCATGATCCCTGACATAAAGGTCATGGCACAGATTTTAAAGGTAGTTACACACTGAACTCTCATTAAAGTCATGGGCATTAAGCATGACAATATCTTCTGAACACGAGGGTCACCAGTATCAGTCCCAGTATTGTAAATATTAGCAATAATGTCAGTTCTGGATCAGTATTTTTGTGCTCACCCTGAACAGTAGCACATGGGAATATTTTGGTGAAATGGTTCCTTGGAGGAATATTTTTTCCTTCCAGGAACAAGTTGATGACTTGCTCTCACAGTCACCTTCCTCACTGAATGACTCTCAAGGCTGTTGGCAAAAAGACATGTATAATCCACCTAGGAGCAACGTGTCACAGAAAATTAACAATAATAACTCATGCTCAGATCATAAAAAAGCCAAGAACGGGAACAGATGAACCAGACCAAGAAGACTGAAAAATGGAGGATGCTCCATGGAAAATCATGTCCCTTTGGGTCCCCTTTTGGGTGCCCACAGTGCAGCAAAGAAGTCAAGGAGACAGAAAACGCTCTAAGGAGCTCTGCAAGACAACATGAAGCTCTGGAAAAGTCAATTTAGACATGAGATTAAAGGATCTTGATCTATTTGCATTATCCAGGAGAGACTGAAGCAATTTGCTCATGCATTGTAGTGAAATACAGGGGAAGCTCGCTCTGACAGCAAACACATCTTTAATCTAGCCAAGAATGGGGGAAAATTTAAAGGCTTGAAGTTATAGTGGCATAAATTTACTCTGGAAAGAAAGCAGTCATCTGTGATAGCAAGGATATAAAACAACTGGGAAAAGCATAACTAGAAGCATGGGCTCTCCATTATTTGCAGTCCTGAGTTAATGCTGAATGTCTCTCTAAGAAAAAAAATTGTTTCTGAGTAATGGGGGAGTTCAAGAAATCCTTAAGGAGGTGCTTGGGGTTGCAGGTGTCTGTAAATCACAGTGGATCCTCAGAGAAGTCCCTTCTAGCCTTGCAAACTCCTCTCCAAAATGTGGTAGGTCTTGAATGTAGAAGAGTCATAAAAATTATCCTGGGTCTTAAAACACGACAAGGGCCAGAACTATTTAAAAATCGTTTTGTCTGCTCCAGAAACTGCTTTAATTAGGAATGGCAGTGACCTTTATTCCCTGCTGTAAGTTCTTTCCCTGCGTTCGACACGTTTCTACGCATTTGATCGCAATTAGAGGGACTGACAATGATTCAAACATCTGTGTCAAGGGGTTTAATTTGAGAATAATGAAGGTTTTGCTTGTTGGGGATCATGTCAACATTTAATTAATTACAGTGAACTACAGTGTTGATATTTGAGAGCGCTCAGTCTCTCTGCACCCTCACACGCAGAGCTAATATCCTTCGGTGCATCAGTAATTACCCAGAGCAAACAAAGCTGGGAAGAAATAAGCACCACAGAGGGTTTCCTGGGTCCTGACTCTCAAAGCAAGCTGACACAGATGCCAAGGTCTTCAAGGACCTTGTGGATGCCATGAGCAGAGCCCTGAGCCAGCTGTGAAGAGTCATTCAGATCCCAGTAGCATTAAAGCTGCATTTTTTTTGTGCTGCTGAGGAAATCAGTCCGTGACATTGAGGGTAGATTAGACAGCAGGAAGGAATTCTTCCCTGTGAGGGTGGTGAGTCACAGGCACAGGTTGCCCAGAGAAGCTCTGGCTGCCCCTGGATCCCCTGAAGTGTCCAAGGCCAGGTTGGATGGGGCTTGAAGCAACCTGGGCTAGTGGAAGGTGTCTCTGCCCACCGTCAGGGGGTTGGAACTAGATGATCTTTAAGGTCCCTTCCCACCCAAACCATTCTATGATGATTCTCTGACATGCTAAAGCTGCTTTGCAGCTCTGGGCATAGCTGGTGGGGGCAGCCTGGGGTGTTCTTGTGCTGTTTGGTGTCTGACTGCTAATACTGCCTTGTATTTCTGGGGCACACAGCCCACCTGGGAGTGGTTCTAAGGACCTCTGAGGCAGCTGGAACAGCAGATGTATTAATGCAAGACCCCATGAAAAAGATCTATTCTAATAACACGCCTTTTTCCTGATCTATGAGCTTTCCCTGTCAGTCCAGCAGAATATGTATAACCCACATCAAGAGAAGTAAAAACCCTCAAAAAATTAAAATGGCTTATTATAAACAAATATCTCCCTTCTCCTTCTAACACCTAATACTTTCTCTGAGAAGACTGTCTGAAGATCCCCATCAAAATATTCCCTGTCGGGCCAAGCAAACGGCATCTGCTGCCAGTGCCTCTCTCCTGTCCTTTCATCCCTGTGGTGATGCCTCACTCTCGCAGGGATAGGTGCCAAAGGACACACACTTGTCCCTGGCCATGCCCAAATGAGGAAAATCAATCCCAGGGCAGCCCTGCCTGCAAGCACTTGGCAAACTCTGCCGGTTGCTCAGTGGCACTGGAGTCCCACAATTATCAGCACAAGGAGCTGGGAGGTTTTTCATCCCAGTGCTCCCATCACCTGGCATTGCTCCTTCTCCTACTGGTGAGTAGGTGACTCCCTTGTTTCTCCATTCCCTCCAGAAGGTTCCTCTCCCTAAGGTGTTTCCATCTTATTTCCTTTTTGCTAAGCTTTCCTGTTTTCCCTCAAGGAGGTTATCTCAGCCCCATGAAGATAAGCCAGAGAGAAAGCAAGGAAACTGCCCTCAAATGTCTCTCAAGGTGAGAGATCATGACCCTTCCATGCCTAGACGTGTAGATCCATGCAAAGGGACATTGTTACTGTGGCCTTTTCCACCTTCAGCCAAATCCTTTGACTCCAGGTGTCCATACCCTGTGGGTGATATGGGCTTTCTCATAAAGAAGTTCTCAAATCCCATGACTGTGGCACAGAAGCATCTGGGATATTATTTTATCCCACCTGCAGGTGTGATTTCAGTGATCACCACCTTGTTTCTGTCTTTGAGGGGTTCCCTTCCCTCCTGCTGTCCCAGAAGGGATGGGCTGCTCTCCTCTGTGACTTGGTTGGGGTGAACGTCCCCTGGACCTCTCCCTGCAAGGTGCTGAGGGAAACCCTTGAGGGATGATACTTTCAAAACCTGACTGCTCTCCTCAGTCAGACTGGGGAGCAAGAGCTGGTCCACTTTCCAAAATAAAATGAATATTAATAAAATATTAAAAAAGAAAAAATCTGGTGAATTTGCCAGGACACTTTATGGGATATAAAAGAGAAAGGCTGAAAGCCTGAGCGTGAGTGTGGAAAAGCAGTGCCTGGAACCTGAGACTGATGTCCTTGTGCACGTCAGTAGAAGACTGTGAGAGAAAAGAGATGGTTCTTTTTCAGCAAATATCTTGAAAAATGCTGCAGGCCAACAGACACATAGTCCTCAGTGCCAGCTCTCCAGCTGGAGCTGTGGTGCTGGATTCATCCCGGATGGCTGGAAAGGGGATACATGAAGCTGTGAAAAATCACACACAGACTGTTAAGCTGAGGAGGCAGTGGCAGCTCTGAGAGGCTTTGCAGAGACTGGTCTGGCCATGTATCTCCACTATCTCCAAGCCACCCCTGCTGGGGAGTGTCTTAATCAGTGTAATTTATTCCCAATGTACCTTGGATGCCGAGCTCTATGTTGGGATAAGTCTGATGACATACAGAGTGACCTTCTGGCACTTGTCTCCAGATGAAAGCAGATTAGTCCCCTGATCCCAGTTCTCCCATATGTACATGCAAATGGATGCTGCCTCCCAATTATGCATCAGGCCTCACAGAATCACTGGGATGCTCTGGTTTGAATTTCAGAGGGCATGACCCGAGGTAGCAGGAAATGGGGCAGCAATTACTGTTTGCAGCCAGACAACTCTTTTGGTGTTAAAAAAACCCCTTGCTTTTCTAACTGAACCAAGCTCTTAAAATCTGGATGTGCCTCTGTGTGCACTGGGGAGAAGAAAAAGGTGTTTGGGCTGCTGTTCCTGCACATGGGGGCCAAACCACAGGGAGTACCTGAAGCTGAAAACTTCTCCCTTTATCCTTGGATATCTGGAGGTCATGCTTTCCCTACTACCCCTGAGTGTTTTTGCATCCTCCTGTTACACTTGGAAGGCCCAAATCACTTCACTCCACAGATAAATTTTCCATGGAAGTAGGGCTTATTTAGTTCCAAACTGCACACAGCCATGTGGCTGCCCAATGACTGATTTCTAGGGATGAGTTTTGCCAGGTGTATTTTTTTTCCTGCTGTTATCCAAGCTTGAAAGCTCAGGTTAGCTCAGTCATGTTTGCCCTGGTCTGATAACCTCTTTAATACCTCTTAAAAGTAGCTATAAACCATTAACATCCTGCCTAATACCATTAAATCCATGTCTGAGCAGAAAAGGAGGAACTCCTTGCTGGGCTTGGAGCTGAGCCTGGACTGATCCTGGATCCAAGTAAACTCTCTTCTGGAAAGCATAGCTGCAAACTGTTCAGCAGATGTGTCCTTTTCCATCCACAGGGAAAAACATGGAGAAATGAAAAGATTGCAATTTCTGAGCCCTGCTTTGGTAAAGAAATGGGAACGTCAACTCAGAGTCCTTCCTTGATAAAGGCACATCCATTTAAAACAAGGAGAGGATCCATGGATCCCAGTTACTTCTTATGGCAAAGAACAGGAGAAGCAAGAGACCTTGGAACACATGTGAAGTCAAGGCTCACTTGAAGGTGGAGTTGTTGGAATAAATACAGGCAATGATACGCAGAGAGCAGACGAAATATCTGCACAACACTAGATTTTGTTCATCTTCATGGTTGGACTGAAACAAAACACTTTAAAAGGACAAAATCCACTGAATGACGGAGAAGAAGCATGAGAGAGATGATTTCAGTGAGCCAGAAGAGCTGGGACTCAGACTACTGGGGTCTTCAAGGGCAGGATTCATGTCACAAATTGACACCTACGTTTAGTTATCTGCTTGTGAGTGAAAGGCTCAATTCCAGTGCCCATGCAGAAGTGCCTTGTGCTGCTTGGCATGAGACAGGACATCCAAAACTTTCACGTGGGGCTGGAAACTCTGACATGGGACCTGCCACTTCCTGGAGTGGAAATTGGATCTAACTGGGACTTCAGTACACCTTCAATGAAAACAGCAAGACATCCCATGCAGGGAATGAGAGTTTAGGCACCCACTACCCATGGAAACGCCTGGGCATGTGCTCCCAGCTTCTGGAGCATTACTGCCAAGGCAGTTTTCCCCAGTTGCATATTTACTGTCAGCTCGAAGCTTGCCTTTGAACATTCCCCCCACTGGAACAAACACTTCCACGAAAGCAAAAAGGAGTGACTTTGGCCTGTGCAACCAGCACAAGGCGTGGTGTGGGAGAGGAACCTTCCCAAAGTCCACTCTCAACTGGTGGCTTGCACACAAGCCACCCTGTTTTGAAGGCTGAGGTGGAGGCTGTCATTTGCCAGCTGGTTTCACCAGCTGGGGACTTCCCAGGCATTTAATGTACTGGGATAGACACTTCTCTGCAATTTTGGGATGTAGGTGGGAGTCAACTGTCTAATGATATGGGCATAACATGCTGGAAGAAAAGGCTGAGAGTGGAATAATGAAGTGTAACAAACTGATTTATAGGGTTTTCCACATGGATCTGACTTTAAGAGACACAGAATAAGTGAGTTTGGGTATCTCTGGAGGTATCTGCTCCAACCACTACTGAAAACATGGACCAAGCAGGTTTTCTGTGTAAACAGCAGTGCATGGTGTTGGTGCCCATCTTTCCCATGGGGTTCCAAGTGCCTGGTGAGAAATTTGGAGCTTTTTCTAAGTCACTAAATCAAGCAACGCACAGCAAAACATGCCATGGTTGAGAGTGGCAAAATTCCAGCATCCCAAGAACGACACTACGTTTTTAACAAATGACAACACTCAGCTGCACCAAAAAATTAGAATCAAATCAGGCTTTATATTTAGTCAGTTTTAGAGATAAAAAATTACTTCTGAATAACATATACCCTAGGCTCATGCATTTAACCTACACATGATAATCTGTACTTCTTTGAAAGTTAAGCTGCTTGGAAGCATCTGCTAGAAAACCATATTCTCAGACAATTCACATCCTAAAACAATCAGCTCAACTTGAGGGAAGGGTGAGGATGTGTGTGTTGTGTGTAGGGGAGCTCTAGGATGAAGAAAGTCAGGTACAAGACTGGGACAATGGGGCTGTTGGGATAGAGGAGGCAGCAAAGGCTGAAGCTATTAATCAGGAATTGGATTGAGGGTGAATTTATATCACACAGTTTATACTTGCACTGCTGTTGGGGGGGAAGAGTTTTGTCCTCAATGACATCTGTACAGAACTGACTGGCAGTGATGCAGATTCTGCCTGAATTACACAAAGCAGCAAAAGCAGATTTGCACACTGGAACCAGTTTCATAACACCAGGACAACCAGACGTTCCCATGTAATGGAAATACTCCACTGTGTGCTCATTTTACGTGCCAGATCTATTTTCTCTAACCTGAAGTCAAGGGAGGGACAAGATCATCCCTTAAAACAATTCCCATCCTCAATCATCTACAATTACACAAAGCCAGTGGTTCAAATCCCCGTGATTTTAATGTGACAAGATGGAATTGTTAAGACCTGGGTTTGGCAGAACATACCAATCCATACTCAGGAACAGAGTTATCTGGAAACCCAGATGCCTGGTTTGTGGGAAATTTTGGTGTTTGATATTTGTTTTCTTTCAAAAAAAAAAAAAAAGAGAAAAGAATGCAATAAAAAATTAATGAAAATTTCCAAGGAACCATGAATTTAAAAAAATTAATTTTAAGAACCTCCAGTGCACACTGTTGTCTAAAAGGGATGTATCTCTGGAAACCTGACAATTACCAGATGATGTGGAATCACTTCTTAATCTGTGGAGACAACCATGCCAGTCATCAACCACCCCTAGATGGATCTGCAGTCTCCCCTCTCCCCTTTCTCAAGCTTCCCCAGCCACAGGGTGCAGAAGATGAAAAGTCCTTGGCCAGCTCTCCCTGGACAGAGCAACACAGGAGTTCAGGCAATGGGAGCCCTGCAATCCTTGGAATTTATGAATCTGGGAATCTGGAGTGTCTTAATGTTCCCCAAATTAACATACTTGTAGTGGGAAGCCCTGAAGTACGAGAAAATCCTTTCTGGAGCCAGGATGCTCCGGGGCTTCCAGGTTACTGGCGCTGGATCCAGGAGTCAACCCTGGGTTAGCACAGAGCTGCCAAGGTTTCACTCTGATGGTTCCATGGCAAGAAAGCCATGGAAACTTGGCATGGATGGACTGCCCTGGAGCCATGAGTAGTGATTGAAGTGGAGCTGCTAAACCTGGGACATTTCCGCTTGGTTTTCCAACTGGCGTTTCCCAACGAAATCCTCCCCTGCTGGCCAACGTCCAGGCCAGATACTTTGGAATCTTGTAAATTCAGCTTCTGCTTAAATGTTTCTCTTAATTTGGGCCACCACACCCAGGAGAACGGCAAGTGTTTTGCAGGTGTGCAGGAGGTTGAGTCCATGCCCCAAATATTACAACAGGAAGGTCAAACGTGACCAATTTGTATTTGTTCCTGACTCTGGACTGACACTGGAGAGCTCAGGACCTTCTGGCATAACTGCATCAATGAAGGAGAAGGGGAGAGGTTGCACAGATGGATCTCTTCTCCATTCCCACTTTAACCTCTGCCTAATGGTTTTCTTTTCTTTTTTTCTCATCTCTTCACGTGTAATGCACTATTTCCCAGTAATTCGATGCAAAGGATGCCATCAATCACCTGCAGGCAGTGAAACTGCCAGTTTTGTATCTGGAATAGTCATTTTTCAGGTTGGAAAATGCAAATGCAGGTCTGTGCAACCATGTTTGTTCTTTGCATAACTGTGAATGCCATCAGGCATTTCAGCCCTGCACTCCTGACGTCCATCACTTCCAACACTTCCATCTCCAGCCACGCTGGATGGGGCAGCAAGTTCAGCTGCTGACTCGAAAGTACAGAAGTAATGCAAGCTATGGGAAATAGTCTCTTATTCTTTTGATATCTGTTGAGAATGGAGGACAAAATGCTTCTATACTCAGACAATTTCACTTTCTGTCGGAAGAAAGTCCTTCCAGTTACTGGAGAAGATCAAAACATGCCTTGACAAATGGATGCTAATTTTCAGATTACCCTGAGGGAAAAATTCCCATTTGAGCTCTCTAATAAGGCAACTTTTGCTTCTTTGCAAAATCAAAGCAAGGAGGAATTCTGCTGAGTTGCAGAATATCCTACACTGACCCTCTGGAGGATACAGTAAGGGATCATGGCTGCTTTCCTAAGCCACAGTTTCCGGATGATTCCCAGCCACTGGAGTGACACAGCATCACAGAATCATGGAATGGTTTGGGGTGGAAGGGACCTTAAAGACCATCCAGTCCCACCCTCCTGCATGGGCAGGGACACTTGCAGGTTGCTCCAAGCCCTGTCCAACCTGGCCTGGGACGCTTCCAATGATGGGGCAGCCACAGCTTTTCCAGGCAACCTGTGCCAGGGCCTCACCACCCCCATTGTAAAAAAAATATATCCTTAAGTCCAATCAACCTACTCTCTTCTCTTTTAGTTTAAAACTGTTGCCCCCTGCCCTGTCACTACAGGCCTGTTAAAAAAAACCCTCTCTCCATCTTTCTTAAAATCCCCCATTTGGTACTGGAAGGCTGCAATAAGGTCTCCCAAAGCCTTCTCTTCTCCAGGTTGAACAGCCCCAACTCTCCCAGCCTGTTTCCACAGCAGAGGTGCTCCAGCTTTTGGAGCATCTTCATGGCCTCCCCTGGACATGCTCTAACAGCTCCACATGTTTCTTTTGTGCAGGTGCCCCAGAGCTGGAGGCAGCACTGCAGGTGGGGGTCTCACCTGAGCAGGGTGGAGGGACAGAATCACATCCCTCCACTCGCTGCCTGCAGTGTGGGATGAGCCCAGGGTGCTGCTGGCTTTCCAGGCTGTGAACACACACTTCTGGGTTGTGTCCAGATGTTCCTCTACCAGGGCCCCAAGGGCTGCTCTCCCTTCATCCCCCAGCCTGTACTGACATCCTGCCCTGTTCTTGCACTGGGCCAGTTAAAAAAGATGAGGCTGAGTGACATAAGATATTCCCCTGGGTGGTGGGTGACAAATCAGTCCAGAGCCCACTGATGGACTCTGTCCTCATGGAAGGAGGAGGGGTTGGACCAGCTGGGAGATTGCTTCCTGGAGGACACCCTGGGGTGAAGGTGGTCTCTGCCCTCCTCACACTCTGGAAAATCCATGATCCTTTGTTCATTCCTTTTGACCTCCCTTGGCTGTGTTCCCTCACAGACCTCCCTGTGGAATAAAGAGGTCTGCTATCAATTATAACCATGAGACAGCTGGTTACAATCTCCCCTTTGATATCCTGGCACTGAGAAATCCCTGGATGCTCCCACTGAGAGAGGGACAGTCCAGTTTACAGGCTGGCCCTGCAGACTCTCAGGACTCCCTTGGTCCTCGACCTGGAAACCTCCATGGTCATGAACCTGCCCTTGTTCCTCATCTCCTGTGGCACAGGTCTCCCAGCTGTGGCCAACACGAGGAGGGGTGGGTGATACCACCCACCCCAGAGCCCCAGGGAGGGATTTTGAGGGAACACTGGGAAGAATTTTTCCCTGAGCCCAACCTGGTGCCTGACCCTTAGTGATGCTCCCACGACCAAGTGCACTGACAACTTGCAGACCAACAATGTCAAAGTGACCTCTCCTCCCTGGATTTTGAGACAGCTCAAGGGTGATTAGTTTTTAAGAGCTGGTGACATCCTTCCTTGCTCTCTACCACTGCTAATAGTCCATGGTTTTACTTTGAAAGAGGTCACTTGCTTCCTCAACATGGCTTTTGGGATATACAGAGCAACAGTGGTGGATTTCAACCTGGGACTTGTTCTGCAAATCCAAAAAATTGGTACAACCAAGAAATATTGTAGTTGTTCATTGCAATAAAAAAGTCTGCTTCATTATACAGCCTTCTTAATCACTTTTTACACAGAGATTCCCAAGAGCTTTCCAGCAATACCAGGATCTCTCTCCTGACACCATTCTCATGCAGCCTGCCAGAAAAAAAAAACTCATCTGATGATAGCAGGGCAAAAATTTATTGGTTGTCTCTTTCATTCACAGATTAGAAGAGACAAACACAAATTTTCATGTAGGACAAACTCACCAAATTATTTTGGCCAAAGGAGATGAGAGGGAAAGAAAGGATTTGGAAAACAAAGGCAAAGTTTCAATATTGAAACTTTTCTAAGCAAAACTTTTCTTTTGGGGTAGGGAGGAACACATCCTAAAGTGCTTTGCATTAAAATTTGCTTATATTTTAGTTTACAAACCAAATATAATCAAACCTCAAGAGGCAATAGGACACTATGGGTCAATTTGAAAGAGAGAGTTTAATTTCCTTTTGTTGGCCCAACTCTTCCCTCAATTGATCCTAAACCTGCTGATAAAGGACCATTATCACCCTTTTGGATCTCCCTTGGGTGACTCAACAACATCATTATCCATCTTTTCAATGAAAACATACACATTTCAGTGTTTGATATTCTTCTGTGCATCTGCTGTGGACCACCTGTGGTAGTTCCACAACCTAATGGTGCCCAGAGGTCAACACTTTGCACAGTTAAGCTTACAAAACCAAAGCAATAAAGTCTTTAGAGTGAGGAATTGCCATGTTGTAACGGGAATTCCAGCTCCTATACTCGTGCTCCTGGATGGAGCTTCAGTCCAAATAGATTTTATTAGTAGGAATAACAAATAATGGATTGTTCCCAAATGATCACATTCTTGCATTCGCTATTGTTTTGCTGTTTGGTTGTTTTTGGTTTTTTGGGGGTTTTTTTCTCTGTTTGTTAATGGCAATAAACAGCTCAGTTTGCTTTTCATTTGTAGGCCTTTTCTGTGTGGTTTTGCAGACATTCCCAAATTTAATGGAAACATCTGTCTAGTGGGATGTTTTTTACTCCTTACCACTATGTGGGGTAACAGAGGCACAGCTTAGCACTGTGACTGATTTGTCAGCCTTGGTGGTTTCTGACAAAGTCTGCAGGACCCAAAACTCCAGTTTACCTGTCAAAGCCTGCCACAGTGTTTCTGTTTTGTGTAGGGAATGAAATGGAGCAACATGAAACAAGGATAACCTTGGAGAGGATGAAACCAAGGAAGACTTGCTGGTGCTGAAACTTTCTTGAATGACCAGCCCACCAGCACCAGAATTGGTTAAAAGAGACATTCGGAGTGGGATGGAGACCAACAGCCCCTCAAGGAGGAAGGACTCAACCTTGTGAAGGAAGAAAACAAGCTCTGAGTACAAGGACCTGTATAAGTATCAGGGTGACAACAGTGGTGACCCCAATGCAGACACCTAAATTCAGTGTCTTATATTTTTAAGAGGCATTAAAAATGCCCAAACCATTGCCTGGGTGCCTGACAGATCCCTCAGGAGGATTTTTACTAACACCAAGAGACAGAGATGTCCATTGGTATAAGAAATGGAGGAGGGAAAAAAAAGCTGAGCCCCTTGTCTGAAGGGTTGGGAGGTGCTTGCAAAGGTCCCAGAGGACATTTTTGGCACTGGAGATGGGAAAGGATGGGACAGCAAGGCTAAGCATAAACTAAGGGTTAGCTAAGAAAAGAGATTCCTAGATTTTTCATCCAAGGAAGTCTTCTAACCTTGAGATTCTTTGCTCCTGTGACTGATGCAAAGATGTTTTCTCCTTCTTGAGTCCTCAGTGCAGGTGGAGGTATGATCCGTGATCACCTGTATGGAAGAAGTGCAGCCCAGGCTAACTTCCAGTGCCTGTCCACTTGAAGATTCTACTGATGGACTATTTGATGGGAAAAGAGGAAAGCAGGTCCTGGTATCACCTATGGCTGGCTCAGTCCCTCTGTCTCTCTCTTCACAAGTAAAGTGATTTTTCATGGGCTGTGACACCTTTTTCAAATGCACGTGGTAGAACTGAACATCATAGGATATGTTGAGTTGGAAGGGACCCATCAGGATTATCGAGTCCGACTCCTGGCCCTGCACAGGACACCCCAAGAATCACACCATGTGCCTGAGAGATGGGATAAAATAAAGTCTCTGTGGTCCCCTGTGGACTTGAAGTGCAGTCAGTCCTGGGCTGGAGAAGGAGAAGGGTGAGAGGAAGTAATTTGGAAGTGTCAAGAAATAAACAGGGAAAAAGAAAAATGGACTTTCCCAGATAATTTTCTGAGGTGTTTGACATGGTCACCATGGTGACCGTAAGTTTGAGAGGCAGATGACTCACATCTGGCAGTGGAGCAGCATTTCTTAATCCACATTCCAGCACTGGCTGATGGGGACCTCGAAACTTCAAGGTGGGACCCGTCCAGTGACCTGGGGAGATGTTTCCAGCTGATTTTGGAAGGAGGGTCCTTTGGAGAGTCACAACAAAGCAGCAGCAAAAAAGACGAGCTTACAAAATGGTACAACCCTAAGCATGAATTTGGGTATGGCAGGTAGCAACCATTTATTTCTTTAGACACTTTTCCTTGGAAATTTCTGTGGCATGACCTGGAAGAGTCCAAACCCAGTGCCAACTTAACAGCCAGAGCAACAAACTGCACAGCTTGTGCCATGGCAATCACAGGGGACATCCAGCAGCGCAGTCCAGGTGGTTGCCTTCTCCACCTCTTCTCCAGGTGGGAGTGTGATCTGCCACAGATATTGTTAACAGGGACATCAGAGTTATTACCACAAAGCAATACTTGCTCAGACACCCCTTTGTCTGGTGTGTCTTCAGGAACTTGAGTGTGAAGTTGGTTGGTCTCCCAAAGCATCCAAACCACCAGTGATCTAAAAGGGAGTAAATCCAGATGGACCAGGGTGGGGAATATGGATGATAAAGGCAAAAGGGAATTCATTAGGTTGTTTAATGCAACAATAAGAGGCTACAGGGGAAGAAGACCCCTGACCAGCTGTTTGCCAGAAGGGTGAAAGCCAAGGAAAAAACATAACTACTTAAGGAAGATGGCACGGACACAAAACTAATTTGCAATGAGACACTGATATGTTCCCACTGCAAACAATAAAGTTTCCAAGGACTGGATGCAACAATGATCCAGAATGGCCTCTCCAAAGGCACAGCAGCAGAGTTTCAGGGACTGGGACACACATGAAGCTCAAGTGATTTTGAAGGGGATCGTGGTTGATCCATTGGGATCTGTAGTGGAAGTCAATCCTGTCTCAAGGGGGTGACAGCTGCCTGTGGTATTTGCACACCAGAGCCACAGAGGGATACAGATAGGAGAATAAACAGGAAGAGGAAGAAGAAGATGAAGAGTTAGGAAGGAAGAAGGCACTTGAGGGATTGCCAGTGCACGTGGTGGGATGGCAGACGCAATCACACTTCTGCAATATTGCTCTCCAATTCTCTTATCTGAATTCCCCTGTGAGCCACCCAGCTCTGCTTTGAGCAGTAAATTTGAGTTTGAAGCAAATTATTTTTGTTCCATACGTTAGGCTAATGTTAATTTAATCACCTGTGGTTTCTTTGACTGCAGGCTGCTGGGTTTGCGGTGAGAGTACACAGGGAGAAGGAACAGACCTTTTCTAGAACGTGTGGAATACATCCTGACAGGCTGATGGCCCCATTCAATGTAAACACTCTCAACTCAGCCCTCTTCCCTCACTGCCTTTGACTCAAACAGCCACAGACACTGGGAAAGTTCTGTTTTCAATGTAAATACTTTCCCTTGCCCTGTCCTCGCAGCAGGAAAATGAAACCACCCACGTCCTCATTCCCCTGACCTTTGGGAGAAGTTCATGGATCCTTCCTGTAGGAGAGCAGTAGCCACACTGCCTGCTGGGGTCCTTAAGGGATGCTAATGAATCCCAGGAAGAGGCTGAGCATCTTGTGTGTCATATAGAAGAGTTTGGGTTGAAAAGGATATTAGAGAACATCGAGTTCCAACCTCTGCCACGGGCAGGGACACCTTCCACTAGACCAGGTTGCTCCAAGCCCTGCCTAACCTGGCCTTGAATGCTGTGTGTTTCTGAGCTGGTTCTCATGTCTCAGCATTGGCAGGTGGGCAAAGACCTAAAGCTGTGATGGGAGAAGCTTTGTGTGCACCACCACCTAATCCAACACCTTCCTGTCACTACATGTCCTAAATGGAGAGGCCAAACCCACCACTGACATTCCATGTTTTCCATCTGCTTTGAAAGTCAGTGGAGTCCAAGTTGTCCAGATAAACAGGCCAAGTGATGGAGACTACAAAAGAAACAGACCATTGAAGTCCCTCAGATGACTTTTCTTCTCCATCTCTGCCCATCAGCAAAGATTAAGCCCTTCCTTCAAAGACTTTTATATATATTTCTTACTATTCCTGCCCTGAAGCATTAGGTGTGCCCTTTAATGCTTGGCAGTGACATCAGGGAAGCCAGACTGATTCCTCACAGGCCATCTGAGAAGGCTGTAGTGACCCATTTATTTTTACTTTCAGGACAAAGCTTCGGAATGAGCCTGTGGGAAGGTGCATCTGAGGGAAAGGTATTGACATGACAAGGTATCAAGCTTCAGAGCTTACCCTACACTCCAGTTTATGGGATGGAGAAAGAAATGTTTGTGTGGGTGTGTTACCAGATGTATCTTACCCAAGAGGTGTCTGGTTTTCTTTTTAATTTCTTAATTCAAGCCATCTTAAAGAAGACACTCTGGCTGCCTACATGTCTTGTACCACTGGAGATAAATGCCCTGGGATGTCCCTCCTGGTCTCTGGATGTCCCCATAGGAGAACACAGAGCTCCCTGAGGTTGTGTCTTGCAACCAGAAACCTCATGTGGTTGCTTCACCTACCTTATGGGATCTCGGGCATGTTCTAGGGAAGTAAATTGCAATCCAAACCTGGACAGCAATCAACCTCTGCAGGCATGGTCAGTAATGGGAGCTGACACATCCACCTACCCACAGACAACTACACACAGAAATCTTCACCTGTGAGTCTGGTCTTAATTTCTTTGCTTACCTGCACACCAGAAATAATTACATTCCTTGTTTATCAGAGCCATGGATGAGAAAGGAAGCACTGGTAAGGGGATATTCAGGAAAGGGGACCCAGGGAGGGAGGGTGGTGGCCAAGGAGGTGATCAGATGCAATGAAAAATGGTCCCTTCTTCTCAGGGGCATTCTCAGAAGCTACCTGCCAACACCTGCACCACTATTCCCCACTCTTTTGCCCAAATGCTGGCAAAACTGCAGTCTGCCTGAACACAGGTACCACTGGCTGCTCTCCTGCCTCCCACATCCATCTGGATCCACTACTTTGAGCTCCTCTGGGCTAGAAATAACACTCCTGTTTGTACATCCCCTGACACAAAAGAGGCTGAAGCACATGACTGATGGGCTTGTGCATCATTAAGGATCTCGGGTAGGTCTGTCTGCAGAGAGCCCTGAAGTGCTGTAGCTGTGTGGTGTCACTGGAAGGGAAGTACCTCATGATTTAATCCCAAACAATTCGGCTCTTGCAAGGCAGAAGGAAGGGAGAGATGCAATACTTGCAAAACTCTCTGCTTTGCTCCTTCTTCTTCTACCTCCTTACTGGGAAGGTTGTGAAACACTGGCACAGGTTGTCCAGAGAAGCCGTGGCTGCCCCATCCCTGGAAGTGTTCAAGGCCAGGTTGGATGAGGCTTGAAGCAACCTGAGATAGTGGAAAGTGTCCCTGCCCATGGCAGGGAGTGGAATGAGATGGTATTTAAGGTCCCTTCCCACCCAAACCATTCCATGATTCCATGAGTCTACAATTCTGTGCTCTTCTCTGAGTGAGGAATACACAGAAAGCAAACCCTGTGATGTGAAGTCACTCTGTTTTGTTTCCCCAAATCCCCACAAGCCCATGGCTGGATGCCAGTTGGAACAACACACTGCATCCTCACAGCTTTCCAGATAATTCCTATGGAAGGGACCCTGGGAACTGAAACAGCCTGTGGCTGAAAAACCTTTCTGGTGACCTTTGACAAGTGTCTCTGCGAGAACTTGGCTTCAAAGGCTGAGATTCAAGAGCTGGCAGCTCCTCTGAACCCAAATCCCCTGCTCTCTGCACTCAAACCAGGACATGAGCAGCTGGTGGTGCCTCCACTGCTGTGTTGTGTGTGTGTGCCCCATGCCCTTCCAAACTGCATTTCTGAGAACACATCTGGGGTGGGAATACAGGGGTGTCAGGTGCCCTGCATGGGACTCAGGTGAGAGGGCAAGAAATAACACCACTGCCAGCTTCATCTGGTGACCTGGGGGATCAAAAGTGGGTCTGAGTCCCTGGATTTTGGGGTAACTGCCCTCCATGACCCTATGATTACCCACGGGCTGTTCCTCAGTGATTTGTGAAGCTGTTCTGAGGAACTTTGCAGCTGGAAAACTGACAGGGATGAGACGGAGGTTCCTATCCCTTTCCTGATCAAGTTACCCTAACCTCCTCTTGCCTCATTGCCACAAGAAAGGAGCATCATGCCATGAAGATATTCCCATTCCTCACTGTCTCTATGCTACAAATCATCAGTCTTATGCTTAGGATATGAACTTCCCTCTAAACAAGTTTATTTTTTATCTTTTCCCTACCTAAATGCTTTCACAAAGGTCTTGTCCATGTCTCCTGGAGTCAACTATGGCACAGCCCTTCCAGCAGAGTCTGGGGCAGGATTCTTTTGTAGTGGGAGTTGTTTCCTGCTCAGTGTTTGCATAATTGATCCTTTAATTGGAGATCTCTTTGCCTTCCTTATTTTTTTGTGTTTTTTTCCCCATCATGGACCTCTTTTGCAGTCTGGCTCTTGGGCTTCTGCATCCACTTGCAACAGCCTTGCAGGGGAATGCAGCCAAGAGTTCTTTAATTCAGGAGATCAGGCAGGATAACCCCTGTGATTTGTTCCAGCCTTTGACTCACTGGGGGAAGCACAGATCCCATTAAACGTGATAAATAAACAAACTCCTGAACACAAGAGGGGAAGGCCTGATTCCAGGTCCTGAACCCACGTGGCACCAACAACCTCATGTTCCTACAGCTCCAGGCACATTTCTCAGACAGATTTGTGTTGGGGAGAGCTGGCTGGAGCCAGTCCTGTATTCCCTATATCCTGCTGATCTTCCTTAGCTGAATGTCATCAATGTGACAACCCACTGCGAGCAACAGGAAAGGCAGCTTGGACTTGTCTGGGGCAGGGATTTCTCCCAGCAGGAATCCCTTGTAAAAGGCTTTTTTTATTATTTTTTTTTCCCCCCAGTTACTGGAGGGAGTAAAAATAAAAGTTGCATTTCAGAGGCCTTAATGACTGAGTTGTGAATTCCCTCAGGTTGGAAACTTCCCAGGAGCAGGAAATGCCCTCTCTTGATCGAGCTGGCAGTTGGTTTTCTGCCACCAGACCTGGTGGTTCTCGGGCTTGGCTCCAAGTGCATCAGCTACGAGCCCTCTCAGAGAAAGGCTATTCATTAGGAGCAGCTAAAAAACCATATCCTGTTCCAGCCACTCCAGTAAATCCTTCCTTGGGCTAATCTCACCCGTAAATAATGGTGCAGGGAGAAGTACACCCTTCTGTTTCCATGGGACAGTTTCACACAGCACCAGATCTGAGAAAGCAGGGCAGGCAGAAACAGAATCATGGAATCACAGAATCAAGGAATCATGAGGGTTGGAAAAGATCTCCAAGATCATCAAGTCCAACTGTTCCCCCAGCACTGCCAAGGCCATCGTTGAACCATGTCCCCAAGTGCCACATCCACATGGCTTTTAAACCCCTCCAGTGATGGTGACTCCATGGGAAACCTGTTTCAGTGCTTGACAACCCTTTCCATGAAGAATTGTTTCCTAAACATCATCCTAGTCAGAGAACAAAGCTGATTCAGTAGAATCACAGAACCAACTCAACACAACAAGGGTCAAGTTATCCCATAATGAATGATGGAAATAAATCTCCTGCTCAGACACCTTCAGAGGACTTGGAAATTTTGTGTGTAAAGAGGATGAGGAGATGGAACAACTTGGGTTGGTAAAAAAGTCTAAACATCTATTAACTGGAAAACTGGATTTTTCACCGCACACATTTCATGACAGAAACTCTTTACAGCCTTCTTTTGTCCAAACACCAACCAACCAAACCCTGAAATACTTTCTGTTACCAATGACAATTACATTCTTCTGAGAGGTGCAGTTCAGTTGCTTTCCTGTTACTACTTCTCTGGAGGTTGGTATGACCTGTGAGGCACCACCTGAAAGAGGGGAGTTAAATTAGATATTAAGAGGAAATTCTTCCCTGTGAGGGTGGTGAGGCCCTGGCACAGGTTACCCAGAGGAGCTGTGGCTGCCCCTGGATCCCTGAAAGTGTCCAAGGCCAGGCTGGATGGGGCCTGGAGCAACCCAGGATAATGGAAGGTGTCCCTGCCCATGGCAGGGGATGGAACAAGGTGGTCTTTGAGGTCCCTTCCAATTCAAACCATTCCATGATTCTTTGGTGGTTCTATGAAATGAGCACCACAGGGGACTGTAGGGCAGCAGAAATGCCCATCAGACACCATCAAGTCATTGCTCTTGAAAGCCTTTCCTCAGCAAACTCCAGTCTTGCTAAACTTCCCAGCCTTGAGAACTCCTCAGAAATGTTCTCTCTTTACAGAATTTGGCCGTATTGAACCAGCTTTGTCTAATTCCTGCCCTGTCCTGACATAAAGAATCTCTAACCCCACTAGAGTGAAATGTTTTTGCTCTGACAGAGCTTTTTACACTCCAGCCTGTCCTCATAACACTCATGACAGGAACCAAAGGCTGTGTTTTTCCTGTCATCCTTCTCAGCTCTGGCCATCTCATGTTGTCTCACATTTGTCAGAACAAACTCAGCTTGTTACAAAGGCACAGAATTGAAAACTTTACCTAATAGTCAATGTTTGGCACCAAAAATTGGGACTTTACTCCAGAAGGATCCCATAATGTCAAAAGGTACTATCAGCCCTGCCTACAACAGAGCACAGTAATCACAGCAAAGAAAACTCCTGGCTGATCAATTAGGAGATAATTTAGGTTGCTCTCCCAAGGAAATACACTCGTTTTCTGAAGTGCCTTGGGCAAAAATGCTCCATGTAATCACAAAAGTGAGCACTTGTAATTAAAACCCTGCAGGGATCATGAAGCCTTGACACTGTTACTTGCTAACGTGACATACCTAATTCGTGCTGGAGGGTTTTTTTGTGGCAAAACCAATTAAAAGCAAGCTGGCAATAAGAGATCAGCCAACCACCTTGCATGACCACACAAAAGAACAGCCCACTCTTTTGCTCATTTTTTGTTACATCATGTAAACCAGATTATAAGGACTAACAAGCAAATATTTACCCAAATACAAATTAACAAGGATAGATCAGACTAATTAAAAACTCCTTCTCAGAATATTCAGGACGAAGTTTCGTCAAATATAATAAAACCATCAGACCCAGCTTGACACAGATGATTTTAAGGTTATGTGGTGTATTTTTGCATTGGTTCCAAAACCCCCGTTGAGAGATTTTATAACATTTTGCCCACTGAATCCCAGTAGTTTTAAGTTTTTCAAGATCTATTTTTTTCCTGTTTGTGGTACATCCCTTTAGCAACTGCCTCCAGATGCGTCAAGACTGTGCCACATAAAAAGACATTTGGCTTTAAATAGTTTTGTTTGGTGGTGCAGTGGATAGACTGGAAGCAGAGTAATCCCACACGCAGGTCGTGGGAGATTTGGGTCCTAATTCCAATCACTGCATTCCTTTGGCCAGGCAGAGGCAAAGCAGATGTCCAAATCTGGGTGCCCAAATAATTATTTGAGGTCCAGAATGAGACGTCTCTTATAGCAGCAATAACTGTACTGAGCCCCTCCATCCATCTCTGGCCTTCCACACAGGTAATGGGCAGGAAAGGAACCCCACACACTCAGCTGGGCTCCAAATAGTTGTTTTTGGCTGGCTATTTCCAAACAAACACAGGCTGTCTCCCTGCTGTTCTGCACCCTGGTGGCTTCTGCACTGGGGCCACATGGAGGGAATCAACACTGCCTGATGCTTTAGCTGCATAACTTACTCACAGGCTTGTTATCCATGTGCCTGCCTGTAATTCTCTCCTGTGCCCTTCTGCAGGACATCAACGTGTTTTCCCTGGAGAGAAGCCCAGCTCCCAGGTTGCTTTTTCCTCAGTGTTTCTCTAGACAGACACAATCACTGCAGGTGACTCCTAGCCAGGTGCCCTGTGCCTGGACTGTTCCTCCAGTGCTATCCCAGTGGGATGCACACTCCCACGTGTCCCTGTGCTGGGTCCACCATAGAATCCCTGCTGTCATGCCCTAGGAATGACACTCTGGAAGGCTTCAGCACAGCCCTGGTGTTATTGCAGACACCCTGAGTGGGAAAAAACAGAAGCAAAAATCACATTTGAGGGCTGTTGAAGCAACAGCAAAATTTGTCTGGGAAAAGCAATTTCCCCTCACCTCAATGCTTTAAGAAGAGCCTTGAAATGGCTCAGGAATGATTTGGGGCCAAGTGGTCTTTCCCTGGGAAAAGCAATGGACTTCCCCTCACTTCAGTGCTTTAAGAATAACCTTGAAATAGCTCAGGAATGGTTTGGGGCCAAGTGGTCTTTCCCTGAGAAAGGGAGTTGGGCTGGAAGACCCATCCACCCATCGATCCATCCATTCCCTATAATTTAATGAATTTATGCTAATTTGGCATGAGCCCATTTCATGGAAACGTCCTGTGGTGCCTCTTGTTTGGATGATGTCCAATAAATCCAACCAGAGCTTTTGAGGCTCCATCCATGTCTTTGCTGGTGTTTTTAATCAATGTATGGTTCCCGTGAATCAGGTTCAATGGGGGACATGTGGCAGATGGAATAGTTCATCCCAGTTGCTCTTGTTCCAGGTTGATCTGATGCTCTGGGCCATACATAATTATTTGAAAGCAATTGGTATTCCTTTTTCCATGTCAATTTTGCCACTTCCACCACAACTCAGAAAATTTCTGGAGACACAAGAAACTGCCCTAACAATCAAAGTAATTAAATGTTCTATCTTTCAGCCTCCTACTTTCAAATTACCTTTCCTATCAGGTCCCCCTGTGTAAAAACACACTAAAGAAATAGGGTTTTTTTTCTGGGATTGTGTCTTGTGGTAGATTTTTAGTGAGTATTTTCTGATGTCTAACCAGAGGCTGAGCTTGGTCTGCAACCTTCCTTCTGGGAGGGAGAGTATAAAAGCTTCAACTCCTTTACTCGTCTCTCAATTTTTATGGTAACTTGGTATATTGAGGACTTTTAGCACTTTCTCAAATGTGATTGAAGCTGATGATGGGTTGCACCAAAAACAGGGTGACCAGCAGGTCAAGAGAGGGGAATCTCTCCCTCTGCCCAATTGAGGTAAACCCCCCCCTGCAGAGCTGCCTCCAGCCCTAGAAACAACAGCACAAGGACGTGGAGCTGCTGCAGAGAGTCCAGAGGAGGCCCCGGAGCTGCTGCCAGGGCTGGAGCCCCTCTGCTCTGGAGCCAGGCTGGGAGAGCTGGGGGGGTTCCCCTGGACAAGAGAAGGCTCCAGGGAGAGCTGAGAGCCCCTTGCAGGGCCTAAAGGGGCTCCAGGAGAGCTGGAGAGGGACTGGGAACAAGGACATGGAGTGATGGCACAAGGAGAAATGTTTTTAAACTGCCAGAGGGAAGGGTTAAATTAGATCTTAGGAAGAAATTGTTCCCTGTGAGGATGGGGAGGCCCTGGCCCAGGTTGGGTAGAGAAGCTGTGGCTGCCCCATCCCTGGAAGTGTCCAAGGCCAGGTTGGACACGGCTTGGAGCAACTTGGGCTAGTGGAAGGTATCCCTGCCTATGGCAGGAGATTGGAACGTGTTTAAGGAGTGTTTAAGGTCCCTTCCAACCCAAACCATTCTATGATTCTGCCATGAAAGAGTTTATCAATTGGTGAAAACTTCCACGCTCTCAGGTACAGAGAAATGACATAAGCCCTTTTTTTTTCATCAGGAAACCATGCTAAATGCTCTTATATCAGAGTAAAATTAGGTTCTCCACGTCTGCCAGAACAGACCTGGTCTCATCTGAAATGTTCTTCTACCTACAGTGTCATCCCCATCATTTATTTTGCGAGTGACAGCTCCTGAAAGTTGAGCACTGCTATGCCTCTGTGAGCCTGTCTTCTCCAAAACGCTTTGTGAAAGGACTCCTGCCCTATGAAAAACAGCATCTACAAACACATCTATGTTTTGACTCAAAGGAGACCTTTCTGGGCCTCGTTGGTGTAGCATCTGCCTTTCCTTCAGGGTGCAGGTGAAAAAGCCAGGACGGTGTTTTTCTGGCTCATTCCTGGAAATGAGCACTGGCTCTGCAAGCAGGTAACAGCAAGTTACCAATCCAACTATGAACATGGAAGGCTTTGCTCATCCTGAGGGATCTCTTAAGTCATTCCTCGTCCGGGTAACCTGCTGCTTGTGGAAGGATGGAGTGAAGGGAGCCTTGGGTTGTGGCTCCCTTGTGTGGCACTAACTCAGGTGCTGCTGTGCTTCCTCACACCGCTCTTGATTTCCAACCAAATCCAAAGAATAACAAATATGGGAGCCCTTCACCCAGACTAGACAATGCTTCTTAAAAGACAAGGGCCACTGAGGTGTGTAAATCACCATCCTGGGTACCAGTTAGTGCATCCTTGATCCCAAGGGATGCTTGTTTTCTCTGGGGTGGTGATGGAGAAGGTCTCTAACTGCACTCCTGAGATGGCCCCACTTGGGGACCCACACTGCCTTTGCATGGTCCCCAGCTGAGGAGTGGGTGGGGATCAGGGCTCCATCCCTCCTCCTCCTCTTAATTAATTCCCCCTGGATCAGGCTTCGGAAAGTAGGTGACTATCTATCTATAGGTGTTGGGTAGGGGGTTCTGGTTCCTTGACCACTTTGCACAGGTGCCCCTACTGCAAGGGCAAACCCAGCACCTAACTTTTAGCAGAGTTTTCCATTAGCAGAAGAGCCAGTGAAGACTCTATAGAATCATGGAATTGTTAAATTTGAAAAAGCCCTCTGGGATGATCAAGTCCAACCATTCCTCAGCACTGCCAAGGCCACCACTAAACCATGTCTCAAGTGCCACATCCACACAGCTTTTAAATCCCTCCAGGGATGAGGATTCCAACACTGCCCTGGGCAGCCTGCTCCGATGCTCCAAGCTCCATCCAACCTGGCCCTGAACACTTCCAGGGATGGGGCATCCACAACATCTCTGGGCAGCCTCTGCCAGTTACTCACCACCCTCTGAGTAAAGAATTTCTTCCTAACATCTAACCTTGCTGTCAGTTCAAAAACATTACCCCTTGTCCTGTCACTATCTACCCATATAAAAAGTCGCTCTGCCTCCTTTTTATAAGTCCCCTTTAGGTCCTGGAAGATGCTCTAAGGTCTCCCTGGAGCCTTCTCTTCTCCAAGCTGAACACCCCCAGCTCTCTCAGCCTGTCTCCAGAGCAGAGGGGCTCCAGCCCTTGGATCATCTTCGTGATCTGACACAACCAAAGGGAGATGAATCCTGTCCTATAAACCAGCCTTAAACTCCTTGCCCACACCTCTGAAAAGTCTCCAGTTATGTTCTCTAGACAGGTGTTTGCTAAGGGAAGAGGAATCCTGCCTCAACCCCCCCCCCACCACCCAGGATCCCGAGACAGAGCAGTTTTTAGAGCTCCACTGCACACCCAGCAAGAGCACCACCCTCACACGGGGAATTAGGATTTCATCTCGGGTTGAAGAACCTGCTGCTTGAAGAGTCTTATTAGCCACAAAACTGTTAATTTTGTTTAAACTCCTGGTGATGGCATCCCATGCATCACATACCCAAGAGCGAGCTAAATTATTCAGCTGATAAAGAGACCATGGAGTTATTGGGGAGTTTGAGATGATTTAAACAGAGAAACAGCTGACAGCGTTTAACACACACACACACACACATAGATTGTGTTATTCAAAATTACCGGTTATTTCAGCTTTTCAACCCTGACGTGATAAATATTGCTCCTGTGTAACTAATGTGGAAACTATTCTGCAGAGAGCTGCAAAGATCTGTGCAGACTCACAGACACCGACGACGGAGCCAGCGTGGAAGTTTCTGAGTGCTCAGGGAATGCTAAGTAGAGCTGAGAGCCTTTTTTCACTTGACAAATTTTCTTATCCCTAAAAAGTATAATCAGATGACAGCGAACAGTGCGAGCCAAGGATGATTTCTTGCAAATTCATGTCAAAGAGGGAAAAAACAGTCAAAACATTTGGATATTTTCAGAAGAAAACAGATCCCTTATTCACTTCATTTTAATGCAACAGCTCACATTGAAATGTCTCTGAGCGCTCATTTTTTAATAAACTCCCATTTACTCAAATTGAAACAATACATTTCACTTCAGTTTAAAGTTATTTAGTTTCTCATGAGAATTTAATTTTCATTTAAAATGCATACAATTTCCAGTTGGTCCCAAATTATTTCACCTATTTTTGTCTAACAAACAAATAAAACCCATTCTACTTAAACATTTACAACCTTCTTTTCAAGGAGAATTGGCCCCAGTATGTTTAAGATTGTGAATTTACAGTGGACTTTGCTGATTTCTGTGAGTTTCAGACTCATGTCCTGAGCTGTAAAATCCGAGATTAGAAGTTTCTGTTCTCCTCCCAGATAGCCCCTGAATGATTCTGAGATTTGAATAGGAAAACTGCAATTAATGAAGGGTGGGGAAATGAGAAGCAGAATATTTTGTAGTCATAAAATAAATGAAGTTTTGCCGTGTTTATGTTACACATATAATACAGCAGGAAGTAAAGATCAAAGCCGTGTTTATAAAGGACTTGGCAAGTTGTGTGCTTGGAGGGCTCACGGGAGGTACTTCAAGAATGAAGTTTGGATTTTTAGCCGGTGGAAATCACCGTGTCTCCTTTGACTTCTGCACAAGGGTAGTGATTTACACCAGCAGAGAAGCTGGCTCAAGGGTTTCAAGGGAGAACAGATACAGTAAAGCAAAATATTTTTTTATTTCTACTGAAAAGTATTTGCCTCATGTTTGTTCTCTATTTCCAAGTACTGGGAGTAACTCAGAGGAACAGGATCCCATTTCCCAGCTTCATTAGCTGCAAGGTTGGCAGGGGGTTGGAACTACATGATCTTTAATGTCCCTTCCAACACAAACCATTCCATGATTCTGTATTTTAAGGTGTAAAGGTGTGAGTGAGGTTTGGAGCTGGTTCTTGCTGGTTCTGGTTGAGGAGGAGAGTATCAGACTGGGGCTGCCCAGAGAGCTCAGCCTTTGGGTACTGGCATCTACCCAAACCCCACAAGTCCCAAACTATTTATTTGCAGGCTACGACCCCCTCCCATGTACCTGCTCAGTGAAAGGGAAAGTCAGGCGTGGTCGGACAGGGCAATTAATCTCAGGTCTTGCAGAGAGAGCAGCTCAGTGCAACCTTACTGCTCCCTGCTCGAGTTTTACCACGAACTGCAACACTTACATACGGTGAAAACTCTCCACAGCAGCGATTTCACCCCTGTGGAGAGCTGAGATAAACTTCCCAAATACCACCCTCCCCCAGACAGAGAAACTGGAGCAAAGAAGTACAAGACAGCAGCGTGGTGAGAGCAGACACGCACAGCCCTGATCCACCACTCCAGGGACACCTCAGCTCCTAAGACACCATCAATCCTGGTGATTTATCCCACTGGAGGGTGTCTCATAGCCCTGGGCTCCAGCTGTCCCCAGGGGCACAGCCCCAGCGCTGGAGGGAGCTCAAAACCTCCACAGGTCAAAATCTGTCCCGTGGTCACGATGCTGTTTCCACTGACTTGAGAGGGAGCCTCGAGCAAGAGGATTTGAAAAACCCTGAGAAAAAGTGCAGAACCAGCTGTACTGCTTCCCTGGCTGCAGGGAAGTCCCTGGTGGGCTGTGGGACACGTGGGTCCCCCCTGGCAGATGGAATGACAGACCTCTCTGCTTTGCTGAGCTCTGTGCAAAAGGCTGCTGCTGACATCCACAAGTTATTTTAACCTTTATTTTATTTCCCCTCCTCCAGGTTTAGTTACAGCATTCCAGGGGGTTTATCAGGTCCCCTGAGCTGGATGCTCCTTCAGTGAGGTGGTGAGGAAGAGCACTGGCATCCCTGCACTGGTGCTGGAAAGGAATGCTGCTTTGGACATCACACGTCCCCAGCACATTCTGTGCCTGCTTAGTCTCTTCTGCATCCTTTTCACAGACAACTTGCCAAAACTTTAGAGCACAACTTGTCAGACAACCCTAAAGGAGTGTCCTGGGAAATCACATAGGATCTTCTCCCATCACCCTTAGATAATACCTGGTCCTGCTCCAGGTCCCTGCACAACAACGACATCCTGGGAAGTCAGTGAGACTTATGCTTCAGACTCTGACAGTCCCTGGAGAGATCAAACCTCACTCATCTCCAGCAGAGGTGGGAGCCCTGGACTCACAGAGGCACATCCAGGTGCCTTTCCCAAAGTGGGAGGAAGGGAGGACAGCAAAACTCTTTGGAGACCACTGTGCCACAATGACAGCCTGTTTGAAACAGAGCTGCTTGCTCCTTAGCCTGAACTTCATTATTTAAAATGCTGAATGCAGAATGAATTAATTAAAGCAATTATTATGCTGCTATTTTATTCATTTGCTATTTACTTTGACTGATTATATGAGTTTGGTTAATAAATATTGAGTGTTAATTAACTGAATTAATTCACTGCTGGTTTATTCACCTATCAGTTATCTGTCCCTCACATCCGTGCATGGTTGTGTCCTGAAAGTTTGTCCCAAGGAGCAGGTCCCCAAGGGTCCAGTCACAGGAAGTGGGGCTGAGAGGGGGGACGGGGTCACTTACCAAAAGGCAGGATGAAGAAGAAGGGGAACCAGCAGAGGATGAAAACACCCACGACGATGGCGAGAGTCTTGGCTGCTTTTTTCTCACGGGAGAACTTGAGGAGCCGCACGGAGAGGGAGCTCCTGAAGTTGTGCCCCTTGCTGCGGGTGCTGGAGAGAGGCTCCTCCAGGACGCTGCGGCAGTGGATGCGCAGAACCACCTCCATGGATTTATTCCTCTCCTTCTTGACCCCTGCCTCCAAGCTCCGGGTGGTCCGCCTGGCCACCACGTAGATCCTGAAGTACATCACCAGGATGACCATGAGGGGCAAGTAGAAGGAGAAGAGGGAGGAGAACAGGGCATAGCCTGGCTCCTCTGTGATGCTGCAGATGCTCTCATCCTGCGGCGGCGGCTCCTTCCACCCCAGCAGGGGCCCGATGGAGATGACCATGGAGGAGAGCCAGACCACCACGAGGATGACCCCCGCCTTCCTCTCGGTCATGATCGTGGGGTACTTGAGGGAGTACTTGACGCCGATGTACCTGTCCACGGAGATGATGCACAGGCTCATGATGGAGGCAGAGCAGCACAGCACGTCCACCGCTGCCCAGATGTTGCAGAAGATGCGCCCGAACACCCAGAAGCCCAACACCTCCAGGGTGGCCGAGAAGGGCAGCACGGTGGTGCTGAGCAGCAGGTCGGCGATGGCCAGGTTGACGATGAAGTAGTTGGTGACCGTCTGCAGGTGCCGGTTGCAAGCCACCGACAGGATGACCAGGATGTTCCCCACGATGGCCGAGAGGATGAACACGGCCAGGAAGACCCCGACGCCCACCGCCTGCACGTCCAAGGCGAAAGTCAGCGTGGTGCCGTTGCCGTCGGGGCTCTCCTCACCCTGCAGCCCCCAGGACCGGTTGGCACCGCTCTGGCTGCCCTGTCCCGTCCGGTTCCCACTCAAGCTGCCATTGCTCAGCTCGGGGAAAGTCATTGTAGAGAAAGTCCGGGCTCCATGGAGGGCGAGGAGAAAGCGGTGCCGAGGCGCAGCTCCCCCGGCATGATCCCCGGCCGGCAGCCCCCACCTAGACCCGCTCCGCACCCCGCTCCCCCGGCCGGGATGAAGGGATGGAGGGAGGGATGGAGAGAGGGATGGAGAGAGGGATGAGAGAGGGATGGAGAAAGGGATAAGAGAAAGGGATAAGAGAGAGGGATGAGAGGGTGGGATGAGAGAGCGGGATGAGAGAGCGGGATGAGAGAGAGCTTCACGCCGTGCGGCCGCGCTGCCCCCCGCCCTGCCGCGGGCTCTCCCCGCCGCTCAGCCCGGGGGGGCAGCGCGGTCGGAGCCCCCCCGCCGCCCTCTCATGCTCCGGGGGCTGCGCTGGGCTCAGGCGGCAGCGCCGGCGGCTCCGCTCCCTGCTCGGACCGGGAGCGGCGGGAGGGGCGGGACGGGACCGGGGCGGGGGCGGGCGGGAGCCCCGCGCGTCAGGTGCCGCCGGGGGAGGAGGAGGAGGAGGAGGAGGAAGGGAAGGAGGAGGAGGAGGAGGAGGCGGCGGGGCGGCAGCAGCGCTGCTTTGCTGGACGAGGCGAGTGCAGGGCAGGACGAGCTGCGGCGGAGCCGGCGGGCAGAGAGAGATGGGAGATGATGGACGGGGGGTTTCAGCCACGCAGGGACGGGAGGGAACCCACCCGCGAAGGGGTCGCGCAGCAGTGGGTGCAGACCCCCGGGGCGGGTGGGGGGTACCCGGGTGCAGCCGTCCCGCCCGTCACCGCCGGGCGGCAGCAGAGCAAAGGGTTTGCCCGGCGGGTCCGTGTGTCCCCCCGGCACGGGGTCCTGGGGCTGAGGGGGAGCTGCACCTTCCCACTGGAGACCGCCCGTGCCGTGGTCCCCGGCACAGGTATCCCACCGAGAGGATGCTCTGACAGTCTGGCATGCCCCCCTCAGCCCCAGCGTCCTAGCAGGTGGATGCCCTACCAGGCTGGTGTGTCCCCCCAACCCTAGAATCCCACCAGGAGGATGTCCTGCACGGCTGGCATGCCTCTCCACCTCCTCCTCTTCCCCCTTCTGCCAGTCCCACCATCCCACCAAGAGGATGCATCCCAGAAGGAGGATGCATCCCAGAAGGAGGATGCATCCCAGCAGGGCTGACAGGACCCCCAGGCCCAGCATCCCACCAGGAGGATGCTCTGCCAGGCTGCCATGCCCACCTCAGTCCCAGCATCCCAGCAGGAGCATGCCCTGCATGGCTGGCATGTCCCCCCAGCACCCACCAGGGGAGATGTCATTTCTATCTGGCATGTCCCCTTCCAACCCCAGCATCCCACCAGGAGGATGTCTTACCACACTGGCATGTTCCCCCAGCCATAGCATCCCACCAGGATAATGCCCAGCATGGCTGTCATGTGCCCCCCCTGCCCCAGTATCCCACCAGGAGGATGTCCCTCCAGGCTGGCAGGTTCCCCTTCGCTCCAGCATCCCACCAGGAGGATGTTCTGCATGGCTGGCAGGTTTCTTTGTTTGCCCCACATCCAGGGCTTCCAGCAAACATCCTTGCTGTGCTAAACCCTGGTCCTGACACCCCAGTCCAGGCATCCTGCTGGGGGTGCAGGCATGGGCTGCCCCTCACTAGCTACCTCCCAAAGCAGAGGGGACAGGCAGGGTCTTGCATTCAGGGACAGCTCTGTGCCTCTGACTGAGCCCTGCAGCAAGACTTGGACACAGCAGCCTGTGACTATAACATATAGACACATATTTCTGGCCAATTTTAAGGGGGTTGGGTTTTTTCCCACTGATAAAAGCAGATCCTGTTTACACTGGTTTCCTCCCCATGACCTGCCTCCATACATTGCAATGGGGACTGACCCTGGTGTGGAGCAGGGGCTCTCCCTCAGCTTCTTTCTACTGTACACAGGAAATATTTCCTTGGGGTGTGTTTATCCATGATTTTTCAACTTTTCTTTCTCAAAAAAAAAAAAAGTTATTTTAAAAGGTAGTCCAAGTGGACAGTAGAGTGATTTAACTGATGCTGTCAGAGCATAGGAGACCAGTGGGTACACTGGGCATGAGAGTGGACAAAAAATATTATAGCATATTTATTCCTTAATTTTCCTTGACAATAATTGCAGGAAATGACACATTTTTGATCTTTCTTATTTCTTTCATGCAGTCTCTTCTTCCTTAAAAATTCATCCTCCTTCCTTGAGCTGGGTTTTTGACCCTGCTGGGAACAAGCAAGCTGGAAAATACAAGAAAACAGGAACAAATACTGCACCAGGACAATGTTCATAAGGATGGTTTTGCTTAAAATAACCCGCCCCACAAACTCTTTACTGCTTTTTAAATGTGAATTAAAAAAAAAAAGTGCCCAAACACCCAACACTTGAGTCCAAATTACTCATTCTCCTTATGTTTTGATGAAAACATGTCAACCACCAAAATGAAGGATCGTTTTCCACTCGGGTGCTAAACTCAGCATGGGATGATCTCAACCCATGGAATTCTGCAGCCATATCTTTGCAGCAACAGAGATTGTTGTCTAGATAAATATATCTCATCTAATCTATCCAGTGACATCCAGAGATAAAGAAAACATGTGCCTCTCTCCAGAGCTAAGGCTGGGCTGAAGCTTCTCACGCACAGCAGGATTTTAACCACCTAGGAAGAAAAGGGAGGTTTCTCCCAAGTGACATGCTAGGAAATGCCATCAGGGTGAGGGTTGCACCTGCCCTGCATCTTGCCCTCCCTGGGTGAGCTCTCCTCCTCTCCTGCTGTCTCCAGAGACAACTTGTCCACGCTGCTGAGAGGTTTGACAGCAGGGTTTGAGCGGGATGTAGGGATGGGATGGGTGAACTGAAGGGTGGGGGTAAGGCTGGGAGCTGCCACCTCATGAGCTGCTCAGGATAGATGGACCTGCCCCAACCATGCTTAAAACCCTTGAGGCTGCACAGAAGCCTTTCTGCCCCCAGCCAGGGCAGGGAGAGATCATGTCCAGTGCTGTCACCTCAGCTCAGCTAAACAACATCATCAGCTCATTACAATCCTTTTACCTCCTTGCTTTTCATCTGTCTCCCTGTTTGTGTTTAAATCAGGGCCATTATGGTTAATTTAAACTAATGAAGAACAGGTTTACACTGATGCACTTAAACCCAAATAAAAGTGTTGGGGTAGGTCTCTTTGGAGGAACTGAAGGGTTTGAAGTAAAAGCACACAGAGTTCTGTGAGTGCCTTGACAATCTGCTGGGCTTGAACTGGAAAGAGATACAGCTCCTTCCCTCTTGACATTTTACATTTCTTTCCTCCCTCTATTTTTTACACTTTTTTATCCTTTCGGGGCAGAGGTTATCCTAAGATTTAGGCAGATCAACTCCAGGCACTCCAGGGTTTATAACAAGGAGAGACGTGCCCTGGGTGGAAGGTGTCTCTGCCCATGGCAAGGGGTTGGAACTAAATGATCTTTAAGGTCCCTTCCAACCCAAACCATTCTATGATTCTGTGATTCTTCCCTTGCTCTGCAAAGGAAGGTCGGCCATGGTGCATCTGCCTGCAGCATTTACCAGGTCCAGAGGTGGGAAAAATGGATCCTGCTCACTCACAGTCAGTGCAGAACAGTGGCAAAGTGATAATATCTAAGTGTTTGTAAAGGTGAGGCTGCCTTGCCTTGGTCAGAACATCCAAAAATCCTCTGGGAAGCCAGGATCAGTCTTCACTGCTTGTCCTTCTGAGGTCAAGTCCAGCTCTGCTGGCTCCTGTGTCCAGCTGACCCCAGGTCTTCCAGCACACTGAAAAACAGACTAAAAGTGATTGCAAGGGATGACTCAAACCTGTCCTGTTGTACCCTTTGTTTCCAAACATGGGACTCCTGAGAAATTTGAGATCAGGTCACTAACTGGGAGAGGTAGTGGGCAGAACCTGGACTGGACATTGCTGCAAAGCATTAGAATTAGGTGGAATTTTGATTTTAATTGTGAATGTGTGAAAATTTTCCACCTTTGTTGGATTGTCTTGATGTTCTTTTTCAACCTAAATGATTCTACGATGTTATTTTTGACTTTGCTGTGGTGAATTATTTTTTGTTGATGTAAGTGAGGTCAGCTGTCCCCAAAACAGATGTGACAAGGACAGTGGGGATCTGGTCCAAGCCTCTTTCCTGCAAATGGATTTGTCTATTCCAAAATCACCCTTCATGGCAGCTTTCCCCTCCTGCAGTGGAATCCCTGTCCTCTTGGTTGGAAGATCTCCTCTGGTCTAGTCTAATCTTTCTTTGCTTGTTGCCAGCTTATGCAGAGAGCAATTTATTAGCTTCCTCTTACATATTTTAATTCAATTTTGGAGCAACTGAATAGAAAAAAACCCACAAAATATATGGAAAAAGAATCACGGAATCCCAGAGTGGTTTGGGTTAGAAGAGACTTTAAAGACCATCTCATTCTACCTCCTGCCATGGGAGGGACACCTTCCACTAGCCCAGGTTGATCCAAGCCCCATCCAGCCTGGCCTTGGACACTTCCAGGGATCCAGGGGCAGCCACAGCTTTTCTGGGCAACCTGTGCCAGGGCCTCATCATCCTCATAGGGAAGAATTTCTTCCCAATATCCCATCTAACCCTGCCCTCTGGCAATGTGAAGCCATCCCTCCTCATCCTGTCATTCCAGCCCCTCGTCCCCAATCCCTCTCCAGCTCTCCTGGAGCCCCTTTAGACCCTGCAAGGGGCTCTCAGCTCTCCCTGGAGCCTTCTCTTCTCCAGGGGAACCCCCCCAGCTCTCCCAGCCTGGCTCCAGAGCAGAGGGGCTCCAGCCCTGGCAGCATCTCTGTGGCCTCTATCAGTCCACATCTTCCTTGTGCTGAGGTCCCCAGAGCTGGACACAGCACTGCAGGCGGGATCTCAATTCCCTCCCTTGGGTAAAGGGCTATCAAGCTCGTTAACTCCTTCTTTCTGACCACATTCTTAGTGCAGGGCAGGTGGTTTCACAAAGCCCATCTGTGCTTTGCAGTGAAGACACTGAGGAGCAGAAATTATTTTGGCTTTCTGGATGCAAGACCTGATGCAGCAAGAGGAGGAACGAGGCTGAACCTAAATGGAGCCCCTCCAAACTCAGCCCCAAAAAAAGGGGCATTAAAACAAGGTGGCAAAGCATCTTTCAGGCCATCAGCAATCAGTGCCTGTCGACACAGGTGGGCTGTGGGCATTTTAGGAGGAGCAAATCTCCACTTCATGTCTCAGACACAGCCTAATCCAGTGGGCAGGAGCCAAGCAGAGAGGCCAGATAATTTTGTGAGCAAGGGGAACAGCTCTGAGTGCTGTGCTGCTTTCTGGGAGGCTGAAGCAGGTGGTATGGGTAGATAGAACAAGCAGATAAATGTGGTTTATAGGGCTGGTGGGACATGTTTGTTGTTTCAGTGGGAATGTTGATGTGTTCAAAATGAAGCATTCCTCGGGGATGTTCTTTTTTTGCCTTTTGCTCTCTTAAAAGCCATATAATAAAACACTCCAATACCAAGTAGAACATTTTAGATCAGCATTTCCAAATACTTTTTTTTGGTTTTTTTTTGGGGAGGAATGAGCAAAACATAAGGCCAATTACTTCAGAAATTACTAACAGAATTAGCAGTTAGCAGAACAATTGCTAATGATGATGTAAAAAGAACAGTCCCTGATGTATAGAATACAATAAATAACAGCATAAAAGATAAATCACAGCACAACTAAGTATATAAATAAAAATGCTACAAAAGGTCAAAATTGCAACAAAGAATTGCTCTGTTATCACAGAAAAATATTTCTGTTGGCAGTTTTGTTTCTCTGCAAAATTTTGCTTCACCCAAATGTCAGTGTTTATTTGCCATTGCTGTATTTTTTCCTACCAGTTTGAAATCCAGGCCATCAGCTGCCTCAAATGGCGGGTGTGGTTGGAGCTCTGAACCTAAGCCCCTCTGATTTGTGAGGGTCTGCCTCTCATGGCTGACTCTTTTGCTCATAAATTAAAGTCTGAGGAGCAGTTTTTTGGAAAGGGATTCTAAACTAGGACTTCATGGAATCACGGAATATCCTGAGGTGGAAGGGACCCACAAGGATCATCCAGTCCAACTCCTGGCTCTGCCCAGACACCCCAACAATCCCACCCTGTCCCTGAGAGCATTGTCCAAACCCTCCTGGAGCTCTGGCAGCCTTGGGGCCGTGAGCATTCCCTGGGGAGCCTGGGCAGTGCCCAACCACCCTCTGGGGGAAGAACTTCTTTCTAATATCCAACTTAAATCTCCCCTGACGCAACCTCAGGCAATTCCCTCTGGTCCTGTCACTGATCCCCACAGAGAAGGGATCAGTGCCTGCCTCTCCTCTTCCCCTCATGAGGAAGCTGTGACTGCAATGAGGTCTCCTCTCAGCCTCCCTCATCACATAGTTCAGCTTGGCTTCTGCAAATCCCCCTGTTAAACCAGCAAGGAGCGTCCTCAGGAGTGATGTTCCAAGTTTCCTAGTCTGGAAATATTATTTCCAATAAAGAGGTTGCACCTTTGTGTGCAAATATCTTTGTGTAAATATCCAAATTTGATACTTATTTGAATAATGTCTCCAGCTGCTGGTCCAAATATTGAACCTGATGCAACCTGCAGGGCTAAAGGGGTAATGAATTTAGGAACAGGTGTAGCAATGGCCATGTGAAGGCATTAGCCAGATGTTTGCTTTTAGCAGGACACTTGTAGGTGAGGCTTGTTCTCTTCCCACAGGCCCTGGAGTGACTGCATGGCTGCATTCTGATTTAGAGGCCAGAAGGGAACAACAGAGTTGCCTTGGCTGATAAAAGCAAAATAAGATTGCTGATAGCTCTCTAGTTTGGAGGTGAACTGGGTCAGAGAAGCCCCATTAAGACACATTTTGCTGAAGAAATGACCTTACTGCAATGGCTCCATTATTTGGGTGGCAGCATCAGTTTCTTATTAGCTGTTCCAAAGTGATTCTGTGCTGTTTTGTCATTGCAGCCAGTGAACTTGGCCTTCCAGGGCAGGGATTTCTGTTGGCAAGCAGAGCCAGGGAGGAGAATGGGCAGTGATAGATAAAAGCATTCCTGGGTTTCTAAAGCTTAAAGAGCAGCTGCTTCAGGAGCCACGGGCCATATGCAGATGTATTTTCCAGGTGAATGCCCATCCCAGGATGTAACAAGGATGCTCTTGCCAAGCTTAAACAAGATGCCTTGAACCAGACTTCCCAGATCTCCACTCTCAGGATGTCTCTCCAGATGGGAAATGTTATAGATCTGTAGCTCCCAAAGTTCTTCACTTCATGCTTTGGTACAAACCTTTTTTCTGCAAATGAGCTTTGGTGGGGTTTGGAAATGTTCCACGTGGTTCCCAGACCCTGTGGAAGTTCAGCAGTCAATGGCTGAGACACCTGGCTGCTGAGGAGAGGGGGAGATAGTGACCTCCTCTTCCTCTGTGCTGCTCCAGGGGGCTTTAGACAACACTGCTGGGTGAATTTTTAATCATGGTGCTTCTGAAACTGAAACTTTTTAAGCAACCACCTGATAATTGTAGCATACACCATAATTCCTGACCTTCCAGGGAGGAAGGTGGTAGATCTAAATCCCCCAAAAGTGGGATCAGATCTCCCTTCCCACTGGTGGAGAGGTTGCTTTTTTAATTGGAGGTGCCTTTCAAATTACACATCCCCAGTGGAAGGAAGAGGGTAGAGGGAAATTTCAGATATGTTTTATATCTTACTGTTAAAGGCAAAGAAACAAAGGTATGAACCAAGATCCTTCAGGGAAAGGAGCCAAATTTGCTGTCTCCCCTGGATCACCATTGCCCCAGAAGATACTATCCAAATCAGTCTTTCTGTACCTGGTTATTAGGGATCTTGAAATCTAAAGAGTCAATTAAACAAGAGAGATGACTCCCAAAGGTTCATGGAAGCTACTTTGGAGAAGACAATGAGTAATCTGCTTGCGTCAGCTACGTGAAGAGCTAAATCAAGCCAAGGAATCAGCCATTATTAAAACTATCATCATCACTTTTAGTAGGAACTAGAATAAAAATGTACAGAGAGGAAAAGAAGAAAAATACATCTCCAGAAAAGCCTGTGTTATCAACAATTTGCCGGTCACTGGAGAAAATGGTACAGAGGCAGCAACCTGGAAAGGGAGGCAGAGACAAATGAGTAAGGCCACATTAAAAATCAGCAGGAACCCAACACAGATATTTTTTTACGGCTTCTAGGTTGGAGCAGTGGCTGATTGCAGGCCACAATGCAGGAGTGAAAAGGGAAGTGCAGTAATCTGATACAGATGTTCCAGCAGTGAGTGAATCCTTGGTTTTGACAGCAGTTCTTTGGCATTCAGGAAATTGCTGTGGTTAGAGATTAATGCTTTCTCCTGCTCTGCTTTCCTTCCAGGATGAGGGAAAATAAAGCATGAAAAATGAACACAGAAGTTATGGAAAGCTGAGGGGGCAGTGGTGGAGTTTGTTTTTCCCTCCCCTTGTTTGAAGGCGTGTTTGCTGGAGAAAGTGTGAGAAGCAAATGTTTGCCTTAGGTTATATTTGTTTATGAAGAATTTAACTGCCAATTCCTAGAGCCAGTAAAGACCAGAACTCAGGTCCTCACCGTCCAGGGGTGCCTCCTCATTTCAAACAGTTCCATATAACAGGAGTACCTTAACAGAGCAATGAGGGATCAGGAGAGAGGGTGAACGTGAGCAAAATTAGCATGAATGTTAATAGTTTGTTGAGTGCTTGGAAAAGAATTTGTGTAAGAGAGCTCTTAGCACCCAGTCGTGTATTTTCAGCATGAAAATGTGTGAAAATCCCTTTGTGTAACAATGACCCACCTCTGATCACTTCTTGTTTTATGAAACAGTTGGGTGCAGTACTGTATTAGTGAGAAATTCTGGATTTTCCTGCACAATTTTCCTGTACTAGTGAGAAATTCTGGATTTTCCTGCACAATTTTCTTTGGCAGTGTTGGCTGTGCCACAGCTGCCAAGTTACATATATCTGAGGTTGAATATTCTCTTGGCTCCAGATTAGCTGCTAAAGCAAAGTGAAGCCAAAATTACCAAGAAATGCACTAAAGGAGAGGAAAAGGGCTGGTAAGGACACCAAAGACAGAGACATGTAACAAGAGAAGATGTGGCTGCCCCATCCCTGGAACTGTTCAAGGCCAGGTTGGATGGGGCTTGGAGCAACCTGGGATAGTGGAAGGTGTCCCTGCCCATGGCAGGGGGGTGGAATGAGGTGGTCTTTAATGTCCCTTCCAACCCAAACCATTCTATGATTTTATGTTTTTGATCTTCAAGGTCATTGAATCCAATCTTTGACCAAACACCACCTTGTCAAGTTAGATCAGAGCACTAAGTGCCATACCCAGTCATTTCTTGAACACTTACAGGGATGGTGAGTCCACCACCTCCCTGGTCAGCCCATTCCAATGTTTAACCACCCTTTAAGTGGAGAAATTCTTCTTGAATTCATCCTCTTTTCACTGTGTTGATGCAATGAAACTCAAAACACATGAAACTGATAAAACAGGGAGCTGATGGCACAATTTAGTGTAAAAATCCCTTCATGCTCATTGTTCATGTAATTGTTTTTGAATACTTCCACAGGTGTTGTCTAATTCTTTAAAAATAACTCACTGGATTCAGATTAATAAAATCCCTCTGAGTTCATGGAGGCAAAACTGATTAACAGCAGGCTGGAAAACATGAAGTTGAATGGACTGAGAACACTGTAATACATCCAGGTGGAGCAATGCCTTCAGGTGTCAGTTCAGGGACTGCAGGAATTAGATGCTTTCACACAAGATACCTAAAAATGAGCTCTTGGTGTTCTGATGGGTAGTTCCAAAAATACCTAGGATTTCTATAAAGCAACTCAAAGCTCAATAGGGAAAAAAGTAACAGCAAGCACCACGAAAGTTAGCAGTGGAAAAGAAAACAGAGAACGTCGTGGCACTCCATAAATCAGGAAATTATGAACTGAATGGTGAGCAGAGGGAATGCACTGTTCTGACTCTCCCTAACTCAAGGCTGACCATTTTAAAGCCAGCTCCAGGAATATCAACAGAGAGTCTTTTTCAACAAAAGGCACACCTTTGGTGTCTCTCTGTCACGGTGGAGAACCTTGTTGTTACCCCCAACCATTAGGGCTGATGTGCCCCACTGACTTGTGGTGCCCCATCTACCCCAAATAATAGTCTGGGGCAAAAGGGATGGGCTCAGTGCTCCAAGGCTGTGGATGCCAGCACTGGCAGGAGGGGAGATGGACCTGCCATAATACTGGTAGGACTCATGACCCTGTGGTAGGCTCAGTGAGTGCTCAGCTCTCTGTGCCAAGCTGAAGGAGGTGGGAAAGACGTGGGACAGTCTTCTGGGAAGCACACTTCAAGATCTGTCGCAAGACTAAGGGTCCAAAGCTCTTACCTGGAATCTGCCTTGGTCCTCTTCCCTTCTCTGGCTCCAAGTGTTGTATTTTCCCATAATGACTGGTTTGGGATCACCAGACTGGGTAATGACCTGGAATAATTTCATAAGAGGTGAGCCCAGGCTGGAATTCAGCCAAGAAACACAAATGGTTCAAGTACCTGATTAGGAGATGAGCTTAAGCCAATTTGCAAGGAAAAACAAGGTCTGTGGGATTTAAGTCAGTTCTTATCGTGGTCATGATCTCAGGACATGAAACATAAGAGAGGTGGATCCCCGTGTGTTTGGCAAAGATTAGTAAATGTGCTGTTTCCTTCTCATATGACACACTTAATTCCTAAGTATCTGCTGGACAGCTTGGGTGGATTCCTTGCAGGGCTGACTTTCCCAAAGCAATGCTGTATCCTTCCAAATAATGTGTCCAAAGCAGCATGTTCCTATTAGGGAAAACTACACAGCTGAGAGATTTGCTTAACTGGAACTTCTCTCCAGAAACAAGGTTGGCTCTGCAGTGGCAAATCCTGGTGATGGTCGTTGAATTGTGTGGCCAAGGCAGGACATGCCAGGGTGTGATACATACTCAGATTTCTGGGGTGTTTATCCAAATGATGTTAAACAATCTGACCAGCCTGATACTTGCTCATTTATACTGGATAATTGTATTTCATTATCGCCTCTAAGTCTTAGCAATCACTGTGAATCATTACAGACACCCCACTCAAAGTACTTTTTCCAGGTAGATGCATTCAGATCAACTCGTAAAGTCGCAAGATTTTATCAAAATTCACAGGTGGCGACACTTTGCTAAACAGAAGTTGCTGGTGAGGCCCTGGCACAGGTTGCCCAGAGATGCTGTGGCTGCCCCTGGATCCATGGAAGTGTCCAAAGCCAGGTTGGACAGGGCTTGGAGCAACCTGGGCTAGTGGAAGTGTCCCTGCCCATGGCAGGGGGTGGGACTGGATGGTCTTTAAGGTCCCTTCCAACCCAAACCATTCTGTGATATCTTTATCAAGTGCCACAACCATCTTCCAACTCTCAGTGGGAAAGATTCACTTCATAACTTTGAATCCACTTCTGGAAAATCAGCTGAATTAGTCACGGTGGTGACTATTGGTAGCAAGTGGGGGATGTGTGAAAGGAATTCTTTGATCCAGACATGTCTGGAAAGAAGACTACAGCAGTATACATAAAGAACCCTTAAAACTCTGGATTTTATTAAGCCATAATTTTTGATGGGCAACTAAAAAAAAAAAAAAACCAAAACCCAAAAAAACACCTAAGCAAAGAGACAAGGAGACGTTATGACTTTTAATAGAACACATAGAAACAGACTGAGAACATGAAGGTAGAGGACAGCCTGGATAAGACTAAAAGAGTATGGATACATCTTAGGAAAAAAAGGCAAGATATTGATGATGGTCTTCAGAAAAATACATTTCTTCAAATGGAAGGAATTAAGGCCCAGATGATAACTCTTTTAAGGGGAAAAGTTGAGGAGAACTGGCAATGCCTTAAGAAATTCCTGTTAAAGGAAGACATACAGGCTATTCCAACATGGAAAATGGCTTAAGAAAGTTGTAAGAAACCTACTTGTCGGAATTAATATCACTGAAAAGAAACAAGAAGTCAGGCTATAATGGGAGGAAAAAAATATAGATCAGGAAGGTGTTTCAAAGGATCTGGACTTGACAGCATTATCCTGTGTATTTTCTGGGAGACAGCTGGAAAAACCCATGGAGATATGGTAATGATCTTTGAGAACATGGGGTGGGGAGAGGTGGAGAAAGACTGTATTAGTCTTTGGAAAGAAGGTTGGGTGATCCAGTGAGTTGGTATCATTTTGGTTTTCAGAATAATGTTTAAATAAATCCTCAGTCTGTAAGCATGAAGAAGACAACAGAGGGATTAATAACTGCTGAAACTTCTTTATTTTCTTCTAAGGACAACCTGTGCTGAAGAATTTTAATTTCATTTTTTGACAAAGCAGTAGGCCTGGAGGATAGGAAAAAATTGCGTAGATGTTGAATATTCTGACTTAATGTCTGGACATTATTTTACTAAATAGTGTCCTAAGGAATTTTGAGAACTAAGGATTAGATAATGCTAATATTTATTGTACTGGCATTTGACTGGAAACCAGCAAAGCATTATTAACTATTGTCTGAGAAATATCAGACCACAGTGCTGTATTAAGAAACAAAAGCATAAATCTCCATAGGACGGGTACCAGTCAACAATTTTTATTAATGATTTTGAAATTCAGCAGACTGGTCACATTTGCAGTCCATGTGATCGTGCAGAAGGACAAGACCGAAATCCAAAACTGTCTTGAAAGATTGGAAAAATTATCTGGAAAAAATGAAGTCCAATTCAATAAGGCCAAATGTAAAATTCTAGTCCACAGAAGGAATAATCAGCTGGGTGATACAGGAGAGTGGATGAGTGACAGCGGCACACAAGGAACATTTGTCAGGAATTCACAATGCTGTGGAAAAGTGCCCTGCAGAGATGGGAATGCACCAGGCTGTAAATAAAAATCAATCAAGTTCATGGCAACATTTTTTTCTCACTTGAATCATTCTAATGTGACATAACACTCTTAAATTGTGTGTAATCATATTGCTGTGAAACTACTGGAAATTAATCTGATATTTCCGTGTCCTATGATCTCTCAGGGTTTGGGATATCCTTATTTTCTTTTATTACACTTTTAATTTGGATAGTAGCCAAAAAAAGGAGCCAAGAGAGACGATGGGAAGGTCATCTAATGATGTGGTTGTGGCTAAGACTGATTTTGGCACAGAAATCCTGGTAACTTTGGTCTCTACAGAAAATCTGTGGCTTGTGATGAGCTCTGCTGTTAGTTCAGAGAGGAGATGACACAGCTGGTGGTAATTGGTGACACAAGGGCAATTTTCAGCTCAGTGATGTTGGAGGTCTATCTTTCTATGAAGGGACCTCAAATAGCTCAGGGTGAACAAGGATTTAAAATATGTGCCACTCTGGTATGACTCCATTTCTTAGGCCCCAGTCCCTCTACTGGGAATGAAGATACCTGGCCAATATACTGGTATTGATCATCATGGGAAACGTAGTTTAGCTGGAATTTCATGGACCCATGGCATCAAATTTTAAGTTGGAAGGGGCCTCCAGAGGTTGTCTAGTCTAATACTCTGCTCAAAGCAGGTTTCATCAGGTCTGGTTACTCATGGACATGCCCAGATGACTCTGGAACACCTTCATGGAGAGATTGTTTCTTTTATTACCTGTACCTCTGGCTTTACAATATTTCTTTGAGAGGCTGAAGGGGAAAAAACGAACGTGGTTTCAATCCTGTGATAATTCTAAAAGCCAAAACTCAAATGATGCAAGCTAAAGACTGAAAAGAATGAATTGCAAGTGCAAAATATCGCGAGAAAATGAAGAAATAGGAGGGCAAAGAAGGAGGAAAGAGTTAATTCCTCTTTTGTATGGGTTGCAATATGTACAGACAAAGAGATAAGAGGGTGCTAATGTCCCAAGTTCTTTACTATTTTGATTGGCATGAGCAACATAAATAAAGTCAGCTATAGTTAGAGCTTGTTCCTGCATGTCCAGACAGCTCTGTAAAATGCAGGAATTTAAGGAGGGGTGGATCCTGCCAGCTCTTACCCAGACGTGTTGAATGCTGAGTCCAACACTGCTCCTCTGGTGAGGAAAAGTTTTCAGGACGGTGTGCCAGGTGTGTTCCTTAAACAGATCTTTGGTCAGCAGGCTTTTCCAAAGCATATCCGATTCCCAGGCCCTTTGGAAACCTCACCTGGCATCAATTCCATTTGTGTTTACCAGTGCTGTAAATTAGAGGTGTCACATGGACTCAGATCTGCAAAAAAGGCTGTTATTTTTCATACCCTATGGTCAGGAATAACAAGTCTGCTGATGGGCCAGAAAGCATGATTTCCCATTTGGAAGAATTTAAAGAATTAATTGTTTGGCAGAACAAATGTCCTCGTAAAATTAAGCGTCAGAACACATTTTGCCCTTTGATTCCCTCTAAGATTCTCAGATAAACCAACTTAACCCAGATACACAAATCATATACATCAGCTGCCTGGCAGGGAAAAAGGAATGCAGTGTGTAAAGGAATAAAAACCCTCTGGATTTTTGAAGAGATGAAGTAACCTGAGTTGCCTGAAATCTTTTTTGATCCACAGACAATTTAAAAATGTTTGAAATATATTTTTCTTGGTTTTGCATGTGTTTCTCCATGGTCATTGAAAAATTTGTGTCTGGGATACATGAGAGCTATTCAGAGGGAATTTGTCAAGCATGACACACCTACATCCACTTCTAATCCAGGAATCCAGGAAACATCACAAAAACTTTGCAGAACCTGAATTCAATGAGAATCATTCCTACTCTCCATCAGCATGGTGAAAATCCCACCAGAGCACATAAGGAAGATTTATGTACATACCTATATCTATTTATGTATATATGCATTATAAAGGGAAAAGAATTACTTTGGATTGATGGATTTACACTAGATTGCATCAAACAAAATAATTTTTTTTGTGAAACTAAGAAAAAGAAGGCAGAAGAGGAACTGGAATTCACTGAGATCAAGAACTTTGGCATCTGCATCACATTGTAGAAACACAAAATACTCCCAAGACAAGGAGCAGCTCGTTTCTGGGATGTGTCACCCAGTTTACAGCTGCAGCAGATATATCTCTATATATTTGGAGAGGGACTTTTTACAAGAGCATGGAGTGACAGGACAAGGGGAATAGATTCAGACTGACAGAGAGTGGGTTTAGATTGGATATTAGGAAAAATTCTTCCCTGTGAGGGTGGGGAGGCCCTGGCACAGATTGACCAGAGAAGCTGTGGCTGCCCCTGGATCCCTGGAAGTGTCCAAGGCCAGGTTGGACGGGGCTTGGAGCAACCTGGGCTAGTGGAAGGTGTCCCTGCCCATGGCAGGGGGTGAGACTGGATGATCTTTAAGGTCTCTTCCAACCTAAACCCTTCCATGATTCTGGGATTCTGTGATACCTAATAGTAGAGGAGAGCTTTCAAACATGCCAGTGATTAAAAAAAAAGGTTTCTTAGTCCATTTTTTTTATGACACATCTCTAACCTGGCCAATGATGCAGAAGTGACATACTGCCTTTTTCTTTTATTTACAAAGTAATTGAGTGAGCCATGTGCTCCCAACATGGAACCTCCAAAATGATGTCTGTATTTAGACACAGATCAATGCATCTGCACCTGGGGGTTTTTCTCCAGCTCATAACTAATCAGAGTGGTTAATAAGGTAATGATTGATGAATCAGGTGCTGATAGCCCCTGTTACTGTGATTACAGTTTAGTTAATTCTGGATTTTTTTTTTTTTTGCATAATCACCCATCCCCAGCCCTGCTGTGCTGACACTGACAGGACTTGCAGAAGCACCAGGAATAAGCAACTGATTGAGTTACTGCAGCAAAACACTTCTGTTGGGTAAAACTCCTTCCAGGCAGGAGTCAGGGTCAGGCTGAAAGGCTTTCCAGCATTAAGTCAGGACACACACACACAAAAGTGAAGCACATTCCCCTGGGGGCTTTAAGCTTTACCCTAAAGCTCTCCAGGGGGGGCATTTTAGTGCTGGTGGCAGCAGTTTTATTTGTAGCATCCTGAAAGCAGAGTGGGTTGGTGATGAGGGGAAAGGGAAGGCGAGGAAAAATAAAATGTGATGGCCTGGGTTTCTGTAGTGGTAATGAGGCTTTTAAGAAAAGCAGAAGTTAAAAAAAGCACTCTGAAAGCATCCAGAAATCTTAGCACCTCATCTCAGCTCACAGTATGGAGAGAGAGAGACAGAGAAAGGCAGAGGGTACGAAAAACAAACACAAAACTTAATGCTGTGCTTGCCCTGGGATAGCTAAAGAGAGGGAGGAGAGGGGAGATGAGACCAACTTTTTGCTTTTCTGGTGCAGAACAAGGTGAGAACAGTCACAGCTTCTCTCTTACACTTGACCTCCCAGTTTTGTACAATTTAGGATGCTTTCTGTGAGGGGGAAAAATGTACATGTAAAAGGAGTTGTAGCAGAGATTTTTTATGGAGAAGTTACAAGACTCACTCAGGAAATACAATTGTGGGCAGTTAACAGCGTGGAAAATTCAAAAGAGCTGCATAAACGTGTTTGATTGTGCAGCAAACAAAAGGCTGGAGAACAAAAAGTGAGAACAAGCTGCTTCTTTTAGTTCAGTCTGCTTTACACTGTTTAGTCCAATATAAGCTATAAATAAACTGCACATCTTTGTAGAGATCATTGTGTGTAACAGAAATCCAAGAAAGATGGTAAAGGATACACATAATTTGAATTATCCCTCACAGCTTCAGGAATGGGACATGTGATAGTTGGGACACAGGTGGTCTGGAGCACTGGAGCTGTGATTTGTGAACGTGGCCCTCAGACAGTGCAAGGCTGTGCATGGCAGAAGTTCCTGTGGGGTGGCAACACACCCAGTTATGTTCACAGGTTGCTTTCAGTTCCTAAACTGGGGGCAGTGACATTGAAACTGAGGCACAGGTTGCTGCAAAGGCTTTTGCTCAGAATCAATTAATGGAATCACAAAAATCGTTAAGGTTGGAAAAGACCTTGAGGTCATCAAGTCCAAACATCAGCCCAGCCCCTCCACCACATTCACCACCAAACCGTGTCCTCAAGTGGCAAATCCACATGTTTTTTGAACAATTCCAGGGATGGTAACTCCATCAAATCTCTGACTATTTCTTATATTGCCACTGCACTTTGTTACCAGTGCCTATGACAAATAGAATAGAACAAAATTGTCACTGAGAAAAATCAAATACTAAAAATTAAACATTAAATTTATTTAGCTTAGGTGTTTCTTTTTTTTTTTTTTTTTTAGAAGAATAACCTTGCAGAAGACATCTGGATCTACCAGAAGACATCTGGATCTACCATAGAGATGGGGAAGTTTCACCCAGCATCTGGCACCCTGAGGGCACTGCTGGCAGTCTGCAGCTTGCCAAGGGAGGGATTAATTCCTGTGCTGATGTGGTGGCTTTGGCATGGACCAACATGAGGGATTTCAACACCACTCATCCATTAAACCTCACCAAAATTATATGATCTAGAGGCAGACAGACTGTAGCACTTAGCAGCAAGTCACCAAGATTTTATACACCCCTCTGACTTGCAGAGAAGTTCTGTGGATCTGTTATTGCTCCCTGGGCCCACAGTTTTATTTGGCAAACTGTAATCACGCCAATATTAATTATCCATAATGGTTCAGTCATGCAAAGTGAAACCTGACCACTGGGGAGATATTAGAGGTGATGTACTTATTTTTTATGTGCATACTAAACTGCTAACTTTAAATCTAAAGAACAGTGTTAGCCTGAAAAAGCAATCATTACCAAAATTAGGCTGGAAGTTATAAGGCTGAATGATCTCCTGTGGCAACAGTGATTTACAAACATTCATTATTAAAAACAGAGAGAGGTTATGTTTCAAGACTTTAATTATTGTGCAAACGGTATCTGATTCAGTTGCATTAATCCTGTGTTTGCTTGTTTTCTTGACCTGTGTGAATGGCACAGGAATTTATTAGCATTTGTCATTTATATCCATCTATCAAAGATGTTGAGGCGATGGAGTAACTGAGGTTACAGTGCTGGGAGGGGAAGGAATTCTAATCAATGTCTGCTTTAGCAGAGTGTACTTAAGCAAGTGACTGAACCACAGCCTTGCAGAGGTTTTTAGTTATGTTAAACTTGTCCAAAATTGCAGCATTTCTCAGACTTCAGCGTGTGGTATCAAGCCAATGGCTCTAATACTACTGAAAACAGGTTTGTTATGTTAATAAGCCATTAAGCAAAGTAAACTATATATTTGCTGACTTCAAGCTATGCAAAGTTCCCCCAAAGACAAATAAGATAAGGGGTATAATCCTAAGTATTTTAGGAATCTTGTGGAAGCCTGCTCAGCTTATTCCAAAGGGATGTAACCCTGTTTCTTATCCGAGCCTCCTTTCCTGAGCAGATTTGAGATAACCCTCCTGGCTCTGCTCTCCAAGGGCAGAGCTGTGTCTAATCTGTTGCAAAGCTGTCTGTGCCTTTTACTAATAATCTCAGAGACTGAGCCAGCTCTGAAATTTGGAGTGTTGTTGATATTGAACTGTACAGTTATGGCTGTTAACATAAGCTGAAATAGTGCCATTTCATGAAGGCTGATGAGATGGAGGGCAGGGAGTGTCACAGTCCAGCAGAGAGCAACTGAAGTCCTATTTGAACACTTCAGTGTCAACCAATAACTATTAAATAGCCAAATACGTGGGAGCAATTTGCAGGAAAAAACCTGCCTTGTATATATAGTATTGAGAGTCTCAGCACACAGGAGATGAGAATGAAGGTGTGAAAGGTGTTAGGTCACAGAGGGCCCAATGTCAAGGCTGACTGAGATGCTTTCAAAAAAGTAAAATCTATTAATCAGATTGAGAGAGAAAAAGTGTAAGAAAAAGGGCACATGAGCAATGCAGAGCCACATCAAGCTGCCAGCCAGCATAATAGTTACACATTATAATAAGTCTTTTGCTCAAAGACTTGAAAGGCCAGGAGAGTTAAAAAGATGTAAAGGGCTTGTGGCAAAAGCCACATGTCTAGAAGGTGGGTTGTTGACTTTTAACTTCACCTGTGTCAGCCAATTCTTCAAGCAGCTCTTTAAAGGGCACACACCAGAAGGAATTCAGTGGAGTGTGCAGTAACCTCTTTATAGAATCAGAGAATCACAGAATTCTTTGGGTTGTAAAGAAACCTAAAAATCATCCAGTTCCACCTCCTGCCATGGGCAGGGACACCTTCCACTAGCCCAGGTTGCTCCAAACCCCATCCAACCTGGCCTTGGACACTTCCAGGGATCCAAGGGCAACCACAGCTTCTCTGGGCAACCTGTGCCAGGACCTCCCCATCCTCACAGGGAGGAATTGCCTCCCAATATCCCATCTAACCCTGCTCTCTTTCAGGTGAAGCCATTTAAAACACAGGTAGGAGTTGCAGTATCCCTCAAGAGCTCTTTTAATAAAGAGAGAGACAAGTTGAAAGTGAGAATCTTCCTACTCATTGTGGAGTGGACAAGGAGAGGCAGAGCTCCTGCTGGGCTTCCAGCTGGAAGATAAACACAAGTCTGACATTCTCCATAAGGTGGGACCCATGGAAGAGAGCACCATGACCAAGACTTGCTTTCCTCTGTTTTCAAGCAATCTTCTTGATACTAATAAGCCTGGCAACCATTTTCCTTAGCAGTTGCAAAGATGAGCTATGAATAAATCAGGTTCAGGTCCCTGAGGACATCAAGAGTAAATACTGGAACTAATATCATGGAGCAGCTGAGCACCAGGACATGTTATTCACACTGGAATCTGTTTTGGAGAAGTTCACCCATGTAGCACTTCCAGAAGAGTCCAAAGCAGTGAGATTTGATCCAGTTGTCTGGGCTGCAACAGCTCTGAGCAGCCCCCTGAAGGGTCAACGACTGGTTACATTAAAAATCTGGGAAAATGGCTAAGTGCCACAGAGCACCAAGCTGTAGTTAGTAGCTGTTTCCTCTGGAAAATGAGGCTAATTATTCAGATATGCTGATAATGAATGCCCCTGAAATAGCTTTGATCAACCAGTCCTGTGAAAGCTTTGACATGTATCCAAAGCTCTTTGTCCCTTCCATCAGCCATCACAACTGTCCCTTCAGCAGCTTAACCTTTCACAACAAAATGGGGAAATGGCCAGGCAGCAAAAATGCCCCCCAGAAGAGTCCCTGAGCTATGCAAGGACTCAGAATGTTGTTATGTTGAATTTTGTTTAAGCAAAAGCACTACAGACTTATATTACGCATTTGGGTAAACTCTGAAACGGATTAAAAAAAGGACAAATCCTGCAGGAAAACAATTTGAAAGCTGTGTTTCATCATTCCAGAGCAAGCAGGTGATAGGGTAATGCAAGTCCATGCTGACACATGATGGGATCTGCACTTCCAGGTTTCAGTGCCTGCTTCACCTTCTGCCTCCAGCACCTCTTTCCTTCAGTAGAAATGTGGAGAGAGATCACTTTTCACTTAATTTTTTGTTAGATTCTTTGCAAAAGTCTTGTGTTTGCTTTTCCAGAAGTCAGAATCGTTCTTGTCCCTGGTTTCAAATGAATATGTCTGCTTGAGGCTGAAGTCACGCCTTGGGAGTTTTCTGTGGGAAAAGCAGAAATTTGGAGAAGGTCTGAGTAAATAAAGCAGGAGAAAAGTTAGAGATGCAATTTAGGTGTTGTTTAAAGCCATCACTGACTCTTTTGCTCTTTCTTGCTGCCTCTGAGGAACATTCATCCTCAGAATGCTTTAAAGCAACTTGCTTTCATAATGCTTTTGGGTTTTCATGTTGATCTGTTGTGGGTTTTTTAGTCAGTGGATCTCAAAACATTTTTAAAGCAAATAAAACAAGATTCATTATCTCATTTAACAGTAGGTGAAGTGAATTGCCCCACTCATATATTTTGTGCCATTGTCAGAGCTGGAAATAGAACTGAGTCTCTTGTGCAATGCTCTGACCATTCTGCTCCACTGCCTGAGAAAGGAAAAAAAATACCCTTTAATCCCCCCGAAAACTTTATAAATAAATGCTCCATAACATACTGGCATAAAAATGGTCATTTGTCACGCTGGAAACACCCTTCTGGCACTGGGTGATTAGCAGGGCCATAATCATGTCCAAAAATCCTTTGTGTCATCGATGTCCCAGGGTGAAATGATCTCCATGTGCTGCCAGGTTCTGCCATGAGCAGGGACTTGTCAAGTAGAGCTGCAGCCCTGGAAGTGGCAGCAGAATTTGGGCAAAGTAGCCTGAAAATGAGCTTATTTTTGCACATATGCACAGACCCTGGGGGAGGCGACGGCTGGCCAGAAGTGGTCCCAGTGAATGTTTCATGGACCATAAAGATTGTGAGGGATCATTGCACATTTCTCCCATGAGTTCCTCTGCAACAGAGGGCAAAGAATAACTCTTGGCATCTGGATGATTTTTGGCTGTATGGTACAGCAGTACAGTGGCCCAGTTTGTTGTATTTTTAGCCTGCTGCTGACAGATATCTGAGGGGGGCTTTTCTGCTCATTTCCCACTTGATAGTGCTTGTCCAACTCCACTGGCCAGGCAGGATGCAGTAAAGAAAGTCAACCCGAAATTTGGCACAAAAGGTCACTTTGCTTCACTGCAGAGAAGCTCTCAGGGGCAGTTCAAACAGAGCATGAGGAACAAACCATGTTAAATACACTTTGGTTTGCTTTAAAACTCCAGTCGTCACTTCTGTGCCTCCCATTTAATCTGCCTCCAACTCCAACATGTCAATGATTATAAATAGCAAGAGGCTGCTCGAACAAAATGACGCTTTCAACGCTTCCAGTTATCTGTCAACAGCCTCTTCCAAGTGCAACAGGATTTTCTCCCAGAAGAGACATTGGATTTACTGGTGTTTGTGTTATTCCTCCTCTATTGTGCATCATGAGAAAATAAAGACAATATGTGGTTTTTGCTTTGCTTTATCCTCTCTTACTTCAGTAGTCTCCAGAGGCAGAAATGAGATACATAAAATTCTCAGGACAAGTTCTACTCTCTGCCAGCATATCATCAACCCTAAATGGCAAATCCTACCTTTGTGATTTTGGGCTGACTGTGTTTTTACAACATAGGTCTTGGGGCCAAAGCTGGAGGTAATAAAAAGCTCCTTGTTGAAGAGCTCAGCACCAGCACAGGCTGAAGTCTTCCATGCATCACTGTGGACAGCCAGGATTTGTTTCATGGCTCATCCATGTCTGTGCATTCCTGCACCATGCAAAGAGCTGGTTCAGCAGTGGGTGAGATATATCTGATGTCTCCAAGTCCCAGGCACAGCTTCCAGCCCTGGTTCACCATCCTGGACACCTTGGTGTGATTTTGCCCTGCGCTGGTGCTTTCCTGGACAGCACCGTTCCAGGAGATTCCATCTGCCAAGGATCATTCCCAAAAGGCAGCACAGGCAAGGTAATCCTGTTTGGGGAGGGAAAAAAAAAAAAAAAAAGGTGTGAACACAGTGTGTGCCTTGCAGCTAAAAACCAGGCTCTGAGTCTTCTAATTCTCCACGGTATGTGTCAGAATAATGTGTGAAACCTGCGTTTGTTCCTTCTTTACTACTGAGGCAGCAACTGGCACCTGTGGGTGAGTGAGTGCTCAGCACTGGCTGATCACATTTTGGCTGGAAGTTTATTGGACTTCGTGGCTCACTGTCAGATGCCTCACAGTTCATTCCATGGCATCTCCAAGCAGGACAGAGAAGGAAGCCTTACTTCTCAGCTCTGACGAAGGTTAGCCCGTCCACTAGGGCAGCTGCAGCTGCACTTACTATTTTAAGAGTGTTGGCTTATTCTGTGATAAATTCACATGCTGCTTCTGCACCTCAGTTTACCCAGAGGCAAAGCAGACATGATCCCAGGGTGCAAGGACTGTGTGTGCTGACCAGAATTGTTCTGCTTTGGGAATTCTCCAAAATGGTATTATTGATTTTCTGCATCATGTGGCAAATGTTTAGCGCAGCTCTTGAGTGTTTGAAGTCCTTTCACGCTTGGAAGAAAGCATGACTGTGGGAGTCCCATCCCCAGCAGAACAGAAAGGGCTTGAAAACTATTCACAATATAAAAAAAAGGCAACTTTTGGAAATGAAACCTTTTATATTATCTCCTTATGTTTTTAATTTGCCAGACAAGTGGGAGAGAAGTGCTGAGAAAGACATCAGCATGAATAACCAGGCAAAGATAAAAGCCACACTCTTCCCCTGCTTATGCTTTAATTTTCCTCAGCCTTTAGCTCACATTACAGTGTCTGGAGCATTTTGCCATTTTGGGCTGAAAAGGATCAGCAGAAAATAAAAGCTCTTTCTTCCTTAAAGAGCAATCCTGGTCATGTGGTTGAAGAGCATCTTGCTCAGAGGGAAGAGGGATACAAAGAGGGAGCCCAGATATTGTCCAGCTTTTTTGAGTGGAGAATATCTGAAGTGAAGCAAACTGCAGACTCCTTTAGTCATGTCACAGAGGCGCTGGGAACCATTCCCACATAGTATTTTTATGTAAATTTTATCTTTAATATGCCATGATATCTTTCAGGCTTTTACATTGCTTGTCAAATTTGTTTAACACTCTAAAAAGGGCTAGAATTGCTTTAGGGCTACCACAGGAAGGCAGATAAAACACACAGTGTGATTGTATGGCCTTATTTCCTGAGGAAAAGAGGCTTAAAAGGAAGACAGCTGCTCATAGTGCTTTATTCCTCAGCTTCCTTACTTTACAGGGATGCAAGTTTTCTATTATTTTCTGTTATTTTCTATTATTTTCTAGAGCAGTGAACAGAAGCTCCCTGGCTGCTGCAAATCAATACCACTAAAACAGACTTAATTTTATTTGTTCATTTAGCAGATGAGTGGTATCCTCACTGGAGCTATTCTGATTCGTATGTCTGTGGGATGTTGTTATAATTACTGAACATCTGGCCTTCCACAGGTCTGGGGACTTCACAGAGCCCTGCAAAAGTTTTGTCACAATGTCTGAGGCTCCAAGAGATCTCTTTAAGTAGCAATCATTTCAAACTTTTTCCTTGGATGGGGAAAAGATCACCCAGCTCTGAACATGATGGAGGATTTCTCTCCCCATCCAGGTAAAAAAGGATTTTGGCAGAACAAAGGCAATTTGCTTTTTTAAGAGTTATACTTTGCAGGTTATTATAACCCTCAAAGAAGTTTCCAAACATAGAGCCTCACACAGGGGTGAATAACAGTCCTTCTGGAGAGAAATCCTCTGTCATGTTCAGAGCTGGATGATGGACCAGAAAGTAGGGATGGGGAGAGGGAAAGGTCTGATCTTTAGAAAAGAGAGAGAAACTGAAGATGCTGTTTTATACCAGTGATCCAGCTGTAGGGAAGGCACTGAGCTCAGCCCTGGGAGGATACCAACCTGCACATCTCTGCCTGCAGACAGGGAAAATCTACTCAAAAAGAGACTATGAACGCTGCCCACCAGGCCAGCTGGCTCCCTTTGGCAAGTCTGGGTCATAGGTAGGGTTCTAGTTGTCCTGTCTGGCTGCTTCATCCCAGAAAATAGAAGAAAAGCAGGAGAGGTCTGACCTCAACCCAGCCCAAAGGAGGCAGGTGGGGCAGGTACCACCTTAAAAGTGGTCCCAGGTATCCCATTCATTGCACATCAATGAGCTGGGTTGGTGGCCCTGCAACAGTGGCATGGAGGTCACTTTAGATACTGTCACTCTGGAGCTTCTGGGTTACACCTCCTCTCAGTCAAAGGGCAGCCCACAGCCCCACAGGCCATGCCAGGGTGGTTTAATGTAGTTTTAAATCCTTCACAATTTTGAGAAAAAGATCACGAGTCCAAGCAACAGTTTATCCTTTTACTCTGTCCTGAGAAGAGGCAACAGGGAAAGGAGAAAAATGTGTGGTTTTGAAGAGACAAATAGATCAAATGGTTGGTTCCTGGGGCAGCAAGGGTCAGAGAGGAGAAAAAAAGGCCTGGAGAGGGTCATCTGGGACAGGAATGTGTTGTGTTGGGTTTGGAGAAGTATGGCTGAGATGGGAACAGAGCCCGGAGCCCAGTGTGCCCAGCATAGACCCAGCATCACTCAGCCACCAAGGCAGCAGGATTTTTAAACCTGTGCTGGCAAAACCTGGTGTTCAATGCAAAAACCTGACATTGCACCTTGATCCTCTTCCCCCAGAAAATTAATTGGGGGGGAAAACAACCCATGATTTTTTACCTTTTCCAAATATCCTTTTTCCTTTTGAAGTGGTGAAAAATGTTCTGATTTTATACTCTTCCTTAGAAAAAGACAATGAACCCTTCCTTCTCCTTGTAAAAAAAAAAAGGAGGATGCAAAATGTAACTGAAAATGACACACAGACAGACTTATTCTTAAGCATTTTGCATTGAAATCACTGACCAAAAAAAAGACAAGAAGGTAGATTTGGGGCTATTTTCTCTCGTTTTTATCCTCCATTTTTTATTGTGAGAAAACAAACGAGACCATCTGATCAAAAAGACACGTTCAGACGGAAAATGTAGGAATTTGATTCTCTTCTCACTAAGGTTCCTGTGGAAAAAGCAGGACCTCAAGGGATATGTCTGTGCTGGTAAATCAAAGAGGTCCAAGGAGCAATCCTGAACCTTGAGGTGAAGTGATGCACCAGCCTATGTCTGCACTTCGTGTTAGCCCCACCTTGACCAGGCCATCTCCACACCACAAAGCTTTTTGGAGGGATTTTTCAATAATTCCAAGCATGGGGACAACATTTCATATCTGGGTTGTTACCATCGCAGAGTCCCCCAGGATATTTAGGATGCAAAGACAAGCATATTGTTGGAAAACTGTACAGAGGGAGGAAGATGAGCCCCAAAATCTCCTCTCACTCCTGTTGCCTGCTGGGAGAGGTCCTTGCAGTGAAATTCTCACCAAACCAGGCTTTGTTATGGAGAGAAGTGGAATGACCCAAACGGCCCAGGAATCAAAGTAATGATTTTGTGGTGTGGGCAGCTGGGGAACGGGTCTGAAGTCCACTCCTTGGCAGAATTTATTTATCAGTATTGATAAAATATATCACACAAGGGCTGTTGAAAAGATGGTGAATCACTTTCTAGAGGAATCTCACACGTTGGATGGGAGATGTATGACACAGAGAGATAAAATTTAGTGTTGGAAGAAAACACTTAGGAAGATTGGCTTCCTCTCTAACCAAAATCTCTTTTGCTGCAAAGGAAATTAATTTGTGTCCAAAAGGAATTCCCTGGGCACAGAGAACAATGATCCATCTTTTTATATGAAGTTTTGTTTTTTTCTTGTTTTTGTTTTAGATGAGCAGACCATTAAATCCTCTCTTGTCTTCTTATTTCTAGACTAAAAAAGCTCTTTTTTTTTTTTTTTTTTTCCAGTAATTCATTAAAGTCACTTTTTAACACACCTGAAGCCTGGAGTTCCTCCAGTTCATTTCTGGCTTTCTTTAAAGAGAAATCCCTAGACTGGATGTGAGATTTCAGGTAAAACTTCACCCATTTCTGAGAAATGAGGATTAATTTCTTCTCATATCTAATACAAAGAAATTTTTAAAAGGCCAAGAAGGTTTTTTTTTCTTCCTTTTTTTTTTTTTTTTTTTTTTTGGCAACAGTGTAGAAAGAAATGGAAAGGAGACAGACAAAAGGAGAAAAGGAGAATCCTTTTCACAAGTCATCCTGTCACCTGTGGCACCCTCACTTTAAGATGCTGGGGATGCCCAATATTTACACAGCTTCAGAAAGCAAGGGAATGGAATTATGGAAGGAAAAATTCATTGAAGAGACATTTAACCAGGGTTATCAAAGTATGACAGTTGTCCTCTCTGAGGATGGTGTATCCTTATATGCTTGACCCATTCTCAGTCAGGGCACTTCCTCAGCTCATTGAGAAATTGTAAGTCCATGTTTTAGAGGCAAATTTAATGGTTCATCAGGGATGGTCCCTTTGTTGAGGGATGTTATCTTCATGCAGAAGGACACCAGTTTTCTTTGTGCCTTATTTGGACTGTTTGTTATGTTAATGTTATCACTGTCAATGATGCTGAGCTGGGGAGAGGGGTACAATAAAATGAAGCATATATATCTGGTGCTCTCTGACCTGTGCCTGCAGCCCAGTTGCTTTGTTACTTCAGGAATTTTCCTGCACAGAAGATGAGCAGAGACTATTAGTTCTCAAAAATTCACCCACCACAGGAATTCAGAGCTGGTGAATGATCTCTTGTTCCAGCTGCTTCCTGAGGAGCTGGGTTGGGCAGCATCTTCCCTTGCTTGCCAGGGGAGGCTCAGCCACTTGGATTTGTCACTCCAGCATGAGCAATTTTGTTCTCCTCACAAGTTTCACACTTTTCTGTCCCCATGTACCTAAAGGGGCTAAAAGAGAGCTGGAGAGGGACTGCTGACAAGGGAATGGAGGGATAGAACAAGTAGGAATGACTTCCCATTGCCAGAGGGAGGGGTTAGATGAGATGTGGTGAGGTCCTGGCACAAATTTCCCAGAGAAGCTGTGGCTGCCTCATCCCTGGAAGTGTTCAAGGCCAGGTTGGATGGGGCTTGGAGCAACCTGGTCCAGTGGAAGGTGTCCCTGCTCATTGCAGGGTGGGATTGGACCATATGACCTTTAAAGGTCCCTCCCAACCCAAACCACTCCACGATTCTATGATCTTTAAGGTGGTTCCTGATCTGAGGTCTCTGCCTCTCTTGGGGTGGTCTCTCGACTGCAGGTCAAATAAAAGTGATTTCTATCTGAAAATGAATGAGGATTGTTTTAATACCTTACAGCAGCGAAATGTCTGACGCACAGGGAGCAAGAAAAGTACTTCTGCCTGGAACGAGGTGACATTTTCAGTTACAAGGTAAAGAGAGACCAAGAAGCAGACACACATCTGATAGCAGGTAGCCCATGAAAATCAGTACAGGCTGTAAAAGACACTGAAAAAACCACTCAACAGCAATACCCTTCTGAATCCCAGACCTGTCGTTTCTGCTGGGGATTTTTCACACCATCAGGGGAAAAACAAAGTGCTTGGTGTTTTTCACAGAAGGTCACAGAGGGTAAAAATCAGAGCTTGTCCATCAATGGCAGGGGATGCAGGAGTGCAGCTGTGCCACGGGGGTTGTGATGCTCTGGGAGGAAGAAATGCATATTCTCTGCAGTATTCTGCTTTGAGTGAAGGTGTTAGAACTAGAAGTTCAACAGAGGGTTATGCTAATTTAGGTAATTCTTTTTTTCGTAAGTCGTAATTTTTGTAAGTTCATTTTTTTTGTAAGTTCCCAACACTTTTCTTGGTTTGCAGGTACCTCAGTGCTTTCTGCTGAGTAGTAGATTCCCGAATAGCAAACTTCAGCTCACTGACAATAGTTCTGATTCCTTAATTACTTTTCACGGGCTGCAAGGCAATCCAGAGACCATTTTTCCCTCTGGGATTTGTAGACGACAGCCTGAAGGCAACTGATAAGTTTGTTACAGAATCTACTGTTACTTTGAAGCCCTGGAGTCCCTATTAATAACCTAATGATACTGTGTATGTGCTTAGAGGGGAGGAAGTTCCTCCCACCCATTATCTACTCCAGAATAAAGCTGGTGGGACTCTGGTGCTGCTCGTGTCCCCGTGGAGGATGGGGCATTGCAGCAGGGGCATCAGTCCATGGTATGGCTGAAGGGTTTTGGGAGGTACACGGCTCACACCCCATCAGCCCGACCGGTGGCAGAGGAGGTGTGTGACTGTTTACCCCAAACACACAGTCAATTTTAACATTAGCATTTAACCACATGAAGCAATGTCACATCGAGCTCAACCTCTAGCCAACAGCAGAGAAAGGACTTCCTCTGCTGGGTCTTGAACTCGGTCCAGTCGTTTGTTTTCTCAATGCAAGAACTTTCAGCCACGTCACTCAGGCCGGATTGCAAGACTTCAGGGATGAAGAGGGTGTTTGCCACAGCCCTCCAAAACTCCTCTTGAACTCCTGCCTTAGTTCGCCCTCAAAAACTCTTGTTCTAACTCCAAACCCTAATTACACACCTTCAGAGAGTTAATGGGTAGGGTCAGTGTCTTCTCTCTGCTAATGTAAGAACATGCTCAGCGCTCTGGTTTTAGATTAAGAAGGTACTTTCAGATGCAGGGGGTGAATCTCTCACTCCCTACCATGAAGAGAATAATTTGCTCTATTGCAAAGAAACTCTGTTCTCTCTCCCAAGCACCTAATCCTGGCTTTTTACCCTCTACTTTTTGTGCCTTGTGGCACCAACCAGCACTGATACCAGGGAGTCAAAGCAACAAGAAACACACATGGAGGAAGAAAGGGAATGGATGTCCCTGACTCTGCTCCCTGTGTCAGATTCTCCTGTGCTTTGCACCTGGAGCAAGTCCCAGTCCTATTTACACCACCGAAAACCAGTTGCATTTTTAGGGTCGATATTGCTCTGCCTTTTTACCAAGGAGAAGTTGGTCCAGCAAGGAATGTAGCAGCATTCCCTGTTTCTCTGGCACAAATATAAGCAGCTACAGCAGATATATTAAGGAAGTGAGTCTGGCTCTCAGGATTTCAGGATCAATGCCTCTTTTGGGAAGATCTTCAGCCAACGGGAGTAATTGCAAAAAATGTACTTGGGGATTTCTGCCCCAATAAGTTTGATAACAAAATTTAATAAATGAAGGGTACAGGGACTGTGGTTGGAAGGAGGTCAGATTAGCAAGTCCTAAACAAAGAATCTTATTTCCTCAGGCTGCATCTCATGGAAGAGATAACATCTTCCCCCAGCCTCAGCTATTACTGGAAGATTTAATGAGAAAGATGCTTTCAGGACCTGGAAAAAAGACTATTTGCCGTAAACATGAGGGTTTTGTGTGTTTGTTTTTTAGCTGCACTAGTTGACCTAAAAGAAAGAGTACAAATCTCGCCTTTTCTGTGCCCTGTGGCCACTGCCTGCACTTCTGCCATCACTTTGCCAAATATGCCACCACCACCATCCTGTGGTGGACCCCCAAGCCGTGCCCAGCAGTGTGAATCTCACAACTTGGACTTGGCAAGCAAGTGGGTGAAGGAAAACCACTGCCTGTCCTCGTGTTAGTTCAGATTGTGCCGAGTTGGGAGCCTTTTGCCCAAGAAGCAGGATGCTGTCTCTGCTCTCATCTTTTCCCCCCTGTGCAGATTGAAAGCACGAGCCTTTGTCTGACACGGAAATGGATTCTGGAAAATGTGTCGCTGAGAGCAATTTTGCAGTGCTGGGGGAGGATGTCAGTGAGAGATCAGCTCTTTTCTGTCCGTGTATTCTATTATTCAACATCACAGGCTTGGTTTTTCTAAAGCTCTCAGGCAAATGCTCACCTGCTTGTCACCTACCATCAAAGCCAGGTTTTCAGAAGACTTCATTTGCTATTTAGGCTCTGGAACGCATTTCAAAAGAACTCCTCTTTGCCTCCCTCTCCTCTAAGCCAACCCCTTTGCAAAGCAGCACCAGTGCTGAATGGGAGGCAAGCCCAGCTGAAGAGCCTTCTGGAAGCCAAGGCAAGCAAATTTTTGTGTGTCTAGCACAAAATGTGCAGGGATGGTTTTCAGTGAGATGCCTCAGCCACTTGGAGGGGCAGCATTTCTACTCCATCATCCCCCCTTCATTTTCCTCCAGCATTTACCACATCCATGCATGTTTCTGGGGACAGCTGCGGGGAGAGGCGGGTTTCATTCAGGGTGAGCAAATCTCAGCCTGCTTTTCTGACAGTGTGGGAGTCCTGAGGGCTCTGTGACCCAAACCCTTCCTCTGTCACCTCAGAACAAATTTCTACTCGTAAGTTTTCCAACTGAAAAGTAAAAACCAATCTATTGCTCATGAAGCAGAAGCATGAGCCCTTGGTTTTTAGGGGAGTTGAAACAGTAGAAAGCATTGTCAGAGCATTGATAAGCCCACATCTGTTTACAGTTAATAGGTCCCAAAACACACAGTAGCATCATTAATGGTTAAAAAATAATAATAATAATAAAAAAAAAAACCAAGAAACCATCAAGCCCCAAACCCTGCTGCAATTAAAGGCAGACAGAGTGAACTACTTCAAAACTGCTTTGTCCACACACTGTGTCCTCCCCCAGCCTGAGAGGAAAATACACAATTTCTTGTATATTTTTCAAGAAATATGTAGCAATTCCCAGAATAAGGCCAGGGTTATGTTTTCTGGAGTAAATTTTTTTTTTTTTTTTTAAATATCACCAGAGGTAACCTTCCCCCTTCCATCTGCTAGTCTTGAGTACACATAAGAATGTCAACAGATCAGTGTTTCCAATTTTCAGAGAAATCCCTAATCATCCTTAGTGATCTGAATTTGGCCTGGATTCTTCAAATTTTGAGTATTAAGCTTTTATTTTTCAAAGGGAAGTGCTTGTGTACAGGCTAAAATTGCTGTGGTTTTCCTGGCTCTGCCATCACCATGTTTTCTCTCCTTAAGCAAAATAGAAACAAGGAGCTGAGTATCATCCTGAGGTTGCTTTTTTCTGGGATGATACAGTCTTTGAACTATTCTGTACCAAAACACTTTGAATCATAGTGAATAATTTTGGTTTGGTGGCTTCAATACTCTTCTGGGTCCACGGAAACTGCTCCAGGTCCTCCCAGGAGCCTTTATTAAGGTACATCTCACTGCAATTCTGTGATGTTTTCTGACCTCACAATTAGACTACACCTCCTGTGACATCCTTCCAACGCAAGGGCAGAAAGTCTTCCCTTTTTGAAGGGGTGGGCAAAGAAACAGAGGGATGTTTTGGAAAGCAAAAGGCCACCAGAGATCCTTGGCTACAGAGAAAACTGTTCAAAAGAGATGTTCGAATGCAAGTCTTGGCTGCATTTGCCGAATGTTCCAAAATGAAATAAAAAGTTATTTCCTACTAAAACTTGTCAGATTTTTCTGCCTGGGATGTTCTTTGTGTGATCATTAGGAGTTGGTTCAACCTAGAGTTGAAGTCAATCTGGCTTTTCCCTAACGGTGCATCTGCTCACAAAACCATCTCACTTCTGTCTGCTGAAAGACATTTTTCATTTGCTGTTTCCCTTTTGCTGAGCCAGAAGGGTTCCTGTTACCATCCTTTCCTAAAACTGGGGCTGCAGCGAACCCTGACATTCTTTGTGCAAAACCAGCTTTGTCACAGCTTGTTTGGTTCTCATTTGAAGGGTTTTCCTGGTCACCACTTCTTCCATTTGTGCTGCTGGTTGTACTCCAGGACTTTATAAATTACATGTTGCACGCATTCCGTGTAAGATTGGCACGGATTTGGTTTTCGGATGGAGGAAAAAAAATCACGAACATCTTACTAATTAAATCCTAAAGCCATCTGGATTTGAAGGCAAAGACCAAACTAACTTTAATACCTGCAGTGCTGTCCCGTGGGGACAAGGAACACGCTCTGATTTCCCCTCCACCCTTCCGAGGCCAGTCTGGAAACTCAGCCTAACTCACGGGGACACGGAAAGTGAGGGAGGATGTGAAGAACAGCCTTCCCACGAGGACAGACTCACTCTCCCATCTGGCCCTGGCACGTACGGCTCCCGTGACCCAATGTCCATCCAGCAACTGGGAGGGAGGACTAGCAGGGATAATCCTCTGCCCAGGGGTGGCCAGGCTGCACAAACTGTGATACCCAACAAGTGACAGTGAGGAGAGGGTCCAAAGCCTTGTGAATCTGTGTCAAGTCCTGGAGAGAGCACGTGAGGCTGAAGGGATGATGTGAAGTTTTAATCCATGTTGTAAAAGCTGCCTGGCGATGTTTTTTTTTTTTTTTTTGGTTTTGTTTTGGTGGTGCCACACAGAGAAATGGGGATTATTGCTTGCCTGACAAAGGCAGAGCAGCTGAGTGTGCACAGGGTGGTTTTCCCACCACAAATTGCACTTTGCTGGAAATCTCCAGAGTGTGGGGATTCACAACAGCGCTGCAAAGCAACGTGAGTTCTATTGAATGCATGTTGGTACCTGAATATTCTCTCTCTCCTTGGGTCAAACTGTATGAGACATGGGGGTGGATGTGAATACAAGCTGCCACAATCCATCTGTTCCCAACAGCAGCACACACCCCGCGATGGATGAGAAACTTGTGTGCAGAGCTTTCCTTTTGCTTGGTTGTATCAACTGGGATGGCTAAAGGAGGGTGGGTAGGTTTAGATTGATTATTAAGAAGAAATTACTGGCTGTGAGGGTGGGGAGGCCCTGGCACAGGTTGGGTAGAGAAGCTGTGGCTGCCCCTGGATCCCTGGAAGTGTCCAAGGGCAGGTTGGACGGGGCTTGGAGCAACCTGGGCTAGTGGAAGGTGTCCCTGCCCATGCCATAAGATGAGTTTTAATGTCCCTTCCAACGCAAACCATTCCATGATTCTATGTTTCTATAATGAACTATCCAACACATAGTTTGCTTCTGACACAAATAACCACAAACAAACAAACAAACAAACAAACAAATCCACCAAACAACAAAAACCCCAAAGGCAGGATTTTCTTCCTTGGTTTATGAATTACCTGCAAGCATCCTTAAATACTTTTTCTTTTTGCTTTTAAGTATTAATTTTTTTTTTCACTTCTGATTTTGTACTCACGCACATCTCATGCCAGCGTGGTGTATGCATTGGCCATAGCATAGTTTTATTGCATTGTTATTTTATTTACTTCTCGCACTGAGCAGTATGTTGTCAAATAAACCTCTTACCTGATCTCTTTGGTGGATGTTTCTTGAACTCTCCCTGTTTACAAACATGGCCTGGCATTCAACAAATACGATGAACAAAGTCAAAGAACCTGCAAAGAGCATCACACCATAGTCAGTCCCACAACCCATACACTGAGTTGTCACCAGCTTGTTTTCAGTTGGTTTTTTTTGTAAGCTCAGTTTTTCAGGACCTGCAGAGTGCTACTAAAAGAGTTCTAACAGCACGAAAGTATTCAAAAATGACAATTCACATAGGAAAAAATGTGATAATTTCCGGGATGTTTCAGCAGATCAATAAGGGTCTGTGATCTCTGATGACAACAGTTACAAGCCTTCTGCCCATGGCAAAACCCCTGATGCCTTGCATGTCTGACTACACAGAATCAAAGAATCTTTGGGGTTGGAAAAGTCCTCTGAGATCACCAAATCCAATCATTCTCCTGGCACTGCCAAGGCCACTCCTAAACCTCATCCCCAAGTGCCACATCTACACATTCTTGAATCCTTCCAGCAACAGTGAGTCCACTTGCCTGTGTTGGTTTTCCTGTTCCTCTCTTTGACTTGTCCTGAGTCTGAGTGGTCTGTGCTACGTCCTCTTGGTCACTTTACAGATTGGTCATTTTACTGATGTTTTGGTGCTCCTTTGTTCTCATGTCATCAGTGGATTTCAGAGTGCTTGATCTTCACAATAAAATAAGAACTGTGGAAAGGCAGGGCTGAAAATCCACTGCTGTTTGGAGCGAGCTTGGTTGGGAAGTACCCCAAATCCTGGGGATGGGATTACTGGTTCTGTGGCCAGCCTGGGCCTAGGACTGGCCCAGGATTGGTCTGTGCGTTGGAGTATCACTGTTTTAACACCAGTGGATTAATTTCTGGTGTGATAAGAGCAGTTCTGTTACAATAAAAAAGGACTTGAGCATCCTGAAGCAACTCTGATGGTCTGTTTCTTCAAGCCAACACTGAGGACATCCATGTTTGTGGAGAGTTTTCAGCCTCTGGCATGGAGGTCTGGACTGCCATAAGGGTATTTACAGAGTAACTATCTATGTTATTCAGGATATCAAGCAGTTTGGAGGAGGGATGAAAAACATCCATGGGAAACAAGGCCAAAAATCTTGGATACCTGTACACAGCACGACAGTGGATGTGGAGTTGCTTGGGCCATAACCAAACCACCTGGCTCCATCAGGGAGTCAGGAACACTGGATTCCCAGAGAAAAACACCCCCCTGAAGCTGTTTTGCCACTTTTCTACCTCTGCAATCCTCCATTAACCTTGTGTGGCTGCCAGGAATCAACCTGCTCCCTAAATCCCGGCGAGACAGGAAGGGTATTCCTGTGTGGAGTTTCATTTCTCCACGTCACAGACCCTTAGGGAGTGTGCCACTTGCTTTCAGCCCTGACTGCAGGGAGGAGGCTGCTTAAGGAGCAATTTCCTATTCAAAGTGGGTAACAGAATGGGATCTGACCATTTAGCCTTTTCTTCTGTGAGGGAAAAAAGGTGCAATTTGGAACATGCTAAGCAGTGAGGTGAATTGTGGAATAGGAAGTTATACAAAGATATGGAAAAGTTCTCTGTGCCTGCTTAGGTGGGCCAGTCTGGCTCTTTACAGCCTCATGGAGCAGTCAATGGTTAATACATAGTTTATTTTTACATGATGGACATGGCAAGACAAGGTTTTGTGTTTTTTCTTCTGGTCCTTTTCTATAGAAATCTGGAATTCCAGCAAATGGCACAGAAGCCCAGGTAGAGTAGCATGAGGTGTCAGGGGAATCAGATCTTGCAGAGGATGAGGAGCAAAAAACAAAAGCTTCTTTGGCTCCACATGAGAAAAGGGAAGGAGTGAGGACATGGAGCAGCTGGGCAGCCAAGAGAGGTAAAAAAAGGTGATTACACAAAGGTTTTCCACACTTGGGGAATGATTTGGCTAAAAGTTTCAGCAAAGGCCAATACGAACACAGGGAGGGAACAGGTTGATGAAAGGGAATGATGAAGCCCAAAAAGAGGCAAATCTCAGGGCTTTTATTGATCACCAAGTAAGAAAAGTCAGTTTTATCCATCCCAGAGATGTGGAAGGACTCCCACAGGGAACTGCAAATGGAAAGGTACCATAAACCAAACCTGACCTGTGCAGCATAAGTGAGATTTGACAGGACATGGTACTTCTGACTGTGGTGCTGCTTCTATTACCCTGCTGTGCTCTGCAGTATTAAAAGCCTGAGACATCCAGAGGCAAAGGGAAGAAGATAAGTTCCATTGCCTTCACTTTGTTGGTGTAGACTGGGAAGGCAGAGGATTAGGGAAACCACTCAGTCAGTGGCTGAGTTGGTAACTCAAATTTTACTTCACAAGTCAGTTTATTGACAAAAAGGGCTGATTTTTTTAGTTTTCATAGAGCAACTCAGAAAGCCTCACACCAGCCTAGTGCTGCATCTCCTCTAATAAACTAAGCAGACACAGAAACCTGCCTATTATTGACCAAACAGTCTAATTTTTAATGTTTCCTCACACATCTTCAGGCTATGGAAGACTGATACTGGGGAAAGATAAACCTGACCTGCTTTGGGGCAAGAAGCTCTCAGACTGGTCTTGTTTTACTTATTATAAAAGGTGAAAAAGCAAGGGTTTTGCAAAGGTCTCACAGTTATTTAGCTACCCTGATGTGATGTTGCTAAAGCTGAAATCTAAATCACACACAGTTTAATTTTCAGAAAAGACTGATGAACCCAGGAGGATAATGACCTGCAGCAGTAGGAGCTGCTGTTGTCCTGGAGGTTTGGAAGTCTTCTTCCCCCTTGTTTTCTTCTTTCTTTTTTTTTTTTTTTTCTTTTTTTTTTTTTTTTAATTTCTCGTTCCTTTCTTTTTCTTTCTTTTTTTTTCTTTTTCTTTTTCTTTTTCCTTCCTTTCTTCCTTCCTTGCTCTCTCTTTTTTCTTTTTCTTTTTCTTTCTCTTTCTTTCTTTCTCTCTTTCTTTCTTTCTTTCTTTCTTTCTTTCTTCCTTTCTTTCTTTCTTTCTTCCTTTCTTTCTTTCTTCCTTTCTTCCTTTCTTTCATTCCTTCTTTCTTGCCTTTTTTCTTGCCTTTTCCCCTTCTTTCCTTCCTTCATTTTTTCCTTCTTTTCTTCTTTCTCCTTTCCTTTTCTTTCTCTCTTTCTCTTTTTCCACTTTGGAGATTATATATGAAAACCTTTAAGGAAGTTCTGGTAACTGGTGCAGAAGATAAGAACAAAAAGCTCCATCCCAGCCTGTCAAGGATGTGAGACCCTGTTTTCTTAAGCAAAAAAATGCACAAGGATGATGTGGTTGAGCATCATCCCTAGGTCATTCCTCATTACCCGACCTGCCGTGCAGATTTCTGGTTATATATAGACAACACACAAAATCAAAATATAAAATTGTCAGTTTAATGGTGCCTGACCATTTCACGTTCCCCCTTACAAGGAGGAAATTCCTTCAAGTGGAATGTTCAGCAAGAGCACCGAAAATAGGACGTTTTTTATTCCCTAACCAGCCTTGGCTTCGAGCTTCAGACTCCTCCCAAGCATATTTCATGCAAGGCTCCAGGCAGTCTCGCCCCACTAACTGGGCACTTGATTGCTTGGCTGGGCTGCCTATCCCAGGCTTGTTTGGAAAGACAACAGGTTGACAGACAGGTCCAGGACTGCCATCCAAGGTCCATTCCAAAATCCAGGGGAGCTGATTCCTCAGCCAACATGTGGTCTGGTGACATTAATGAATTGTGTTACATGAAACGAAATGAAAACTAGTCTTGTTTAGGCAATGGTTTCAAGAGATTAGATCATGGGTGACTGAATACACCAAGGGTGACTCACCAGGGTCTCACGCAGCCCTTTGCATCAGGCCCACATAGCTGGGATGGCAGCTCACATCTGCTGAAATGAACCTGCTCCTGGGCCAGCTCCTTGGGTACAACTGGTCCCTGACCCTGTTTATGAAGCCATCTTTGTCAGACACAAGTTTTGCCAGTCCCTTCAGAGGCTGAATAAAGTATTTTTGCAATTTCTGCTACCCGAAGCCATGGGAAAGGTTTTTCTGGAGGGATGGGAGCACCAGGTGCAAAAATGAAATGTGCAGGATTTGGAGAACTACGAAACCTGCGGAGAGGGAAGAAGTGGAGAACTTCTGAAGAAGAAAGATCATAGAATCATAGAATATCCTGAATTGGAAAGGACTCACAAGGTTCATCAAAGTCCAACTGCTGGCCTTGCAGAGGAAAACCCCAAGAATCACACAATATGCCTGAGATTTTTGTCCAAACACTTCTTGAATTCTGTAAGGGTTGATGTTGTGACCATTTCTCTCGTGAGCCTGTTCAGTGCCCAGCCACACTCTGGGTGAAGAAAGTTTTCCTGATACCCAACCTGAACCTCCCCTGACACAGTACCATGTGCAGTTTGGGATGCTACAATATCAGAAAGATTTGAAGCACCTGCGAATATGAACAGGATAATTTTTAACTTTAACGCATGTAACTCTTTTCCTTTGGAGATAGACTGAGACTGTCAGAGAGCAGAAGAATCAAAATCCACTGTAACAGGTTCACTGGAGTTCTCAATACTCACATCCCTCAGCATGAGAGGTGCTAAGGGTGCTAATGTGGCACTACTTAGAGCCAGGATGCTCCAAAGCACAAAACCAACCCTAACTAAGGAGCTGTGTCCTAAATGCACTTGGGGAAAAGCAGGGCTGAAAGGGGACTGCACAGTAGTATTTTCTGGCTTGTGCTGGAAAAGAAAATCCTCTGTTGTAAGAGGTCCATGGGTCTACATCTGTGTGACACAACTGCACTTCTTTTGCAGATATTCCATGCAGATGGTGGGAAAATCATTGGACTGAGGAACTGAGGAAATTCACATAGCTGTACTGCAAACGTGTGTGCAAACAACCAAAATGCTGATTTTATGACTGTATATTGTTTATATTGTATACACAAACCTGAACAGTTTCCCAGGAGAAGAGGAGGGGTGAACACAGCACCCTGGTACATCTGTATCCCTATGGTTGGTCTGCCTGTTGGAGCTACATAAGTCATCTCACTTCTGTGGGTGATGGGAGAGGAGAGCTGTGCCTTTGCAAGGATCCTACAGGTCTTCAGGAGAAGCCCTTAGCCATTTATTCCAGCCTTGGTTTCCTGGATGTCAGGAAGTGCTGCAAAGCCCAATCTGGAGGTAACCCTTGGAGACTTGAAAAGTATTTCAGCCTCTTGGACTGTTACAGAGACTTATTGACAGATGATTCTCTGGGTGGGAGGTGACAAGGAAGAGATGGTTCAGTATAAATGCATTGAAATGTGTCCTTGAACTCCCTTTGAGCAAAGAAAAACTGTTGGTTGGGCTGTTGGTTTAACGAGGATGCATTGTAGAAGTAAAAGAGGGTTATCCAAAATGGACAAAACTGGCTCTAGCCACCTTGGGAGGAAGAGGCGGGTTGTCCCCATCATCTGACACAGACGTAGGAGTGTAGCAAGGTCCTTTTCTCTTCTAGAGGACAATATTTTTCACCTTGTTCTCAGATCAGGAGCAGACTTTCCTCGTCTCTGTAGGTATCAAGGCCCCAGTCTCTGGTGGGATTTCAGAGCCCTGCTGCACCCTGTAAGCAAACCTCATCTCTCATCATGACGGAAGGTATCGTTTGGAAATTTCCACCTCTTATTGCCTCTGCTGGTTGTTTCTATATATTTTGTCTCCAGTGAGTGATCTGAGCATCCTGACAGCAGTTGAGATGTGAGCTACGAAAAAAAAATGTGTCTTGGGATTTCAATCTTCCTTGGGACGTTTGTTTGCAAAACATCTGCCTGTTTGTGCAATCTGGCTCCTTGCAGCAGAAAATTTGTTCTTCAGAAGCATTTTGATGAACCCTGGGACGAGCTTGACTCTGGCATTGGTGGTGTGTCTGTCCCCAGAGCAGGGGGAGGGATGGGAAAGGGGGGTTGACTCTGGCAGATGCAAGGAACTAGCTGTGACCTTCCTGTTGTTTCAGGGTAGGATATTAGCAGAGGGTTTCCCTTGGGCTTCATCCACACCATCCCTGCCTCTTTGTATTGACAACAGTACAAATAACAACCTCTCTGAAGTCAGAAAACTTGCAGCTGCATCCTCCAGGGGAACAGGTCGGTGAAGTCACCTTGCAGGTTGTTGTGGGCAGAGAATCACAGAATGGTCTGGGTTGGAAGGGACCTTAAAGACCATCCAATTCCACCCCTTGTCATGGGCAGGGACACCTTCCCCTATCCCAGGTTGCTCCAACCCTGTCCAACCTGGCCTTGGACACTTCCAGGGATGGAGCAGCCAAAAGTTCTCTGAGCAACCTGTGCCAGGGCCTCACCACCCTCACAGTAAAGAATATCTTCCTAATATCCAATCTAAGCCTACACTCTGAGGGCAGCTGAAGCAAGACATGTCTGGCCAAAAGCAGGGCTGCTGCCTCCTCATCCCACTGCAACTCAGCTCCCCCTCAGCAGGTCCTGCCAGCTGCACTGTCCACTCCCCTTCCCAGTCAAAATTCACCAAATGATACAACAAAAGCAACTGCTCTTCATCAGAGGGGTGGAAACCTCTGTCAGCAGAGGTTGGTGAGATTGGTGAGAAGGCTGCTGAAGGGGCAGATGGGCTGCTGTAGTTGTTCTCCACCAGTTCAAGGGATGATGTCCCAATAAGGACAAACTGAGGGATCTCCTAAATCAAGGACATAATTAGAGGAGGACTTGAAGACTCCTTCTCACTGCAGTCCTGGGTATCTTGATTTCCAAAGCCACTGATGAGGTCTAATCTAATGAGCAAAACTTTATCTGCCTTGATGAAAGCTGGGGTGACACCTGCATTACCAAGACACTTCATTACCAAGAATTTCGTGATGTCCCATGAGGGTCTCTTAGTGCCTTCAACCACTCACTGCTGAAGGTTCCCTGAGTTGCACAGAGCCATTATTCTCATTTTACAGATATGGCACCAAGGAGAGGATGCATGGGACCATCCACCTCCCTTAACCTGCAGAATCTGAAATGAGATGTCTCACTCTAAGCCAGTTACTGTGACCTTCCATTAAAGTGAAAAATGAGAAACTGGTGCCTCCGGGGGAAAATTCTCCTGACAGACTGCTGATAACCCAGTTTAGGAGGAGATGTATCACCCTCTTCCATGTCTATATAGCTCTTCATGGATGCATAAAACAATCTGAGGGTGACTAATTAGTACCATGCAAATGGACGATTCTCGCCCAGACTCACCTGCTGAGTCTGGAACAGACCTAACTATCCCCAGTTCAACATCCTTATTTTCCAGGATTACTCAGCTTCATCTCAGCACTCAGCAGAACGTTGAGGATTTGAGACAGGCATTTAGGCTCTGCTCCCAGCTGAGTCAAGTCCATGGCTGTCTTTCATCTGGTTAAAAGAAACCAAACTGAATACGATGCTGGAAATATGGAGAGCAAGGACTTGGGTGGTCTGCAGTGTTGTGTCAAACTGCTACAAACAACCTATTCCAACAGAAAGTGCCTGCTGCCACACAGCTGAGCAGTTTTCTACTCTCTGTCAGAGAAACAGGGGCTGTGTTTCCCTTTTAATATTTTCTGTTTTCTGCTCAGTGGGATGTGTTGGTCTGACAGATACAGACCAGAGGCAATTCCTCCTCCCCTTAGTACAGGATGGAGTTGTACCTGTGCCAGTATCCCCCCATGACCTCAGAGGTGCCTTCTTAAAAGAGCAAGAAAAGGCCCCTAAAATAGACCCAGCCAGGTAGATGTATCAAAATGAGAGGCAGATTCTGTCTGATTTGGTCACAAAATCACAGTTCCTAATTTAGCCTCACATTTACAAAGTGCCTCCAGCTTCTGGTCTGTCTTCCTGAAGTTACTGTTGATTCTCACCAGATCCTTCTCCACTAGCTTGGACTTAATTCCAGAAGTCTTTACTTCCCTCTGTGTCCAAACTCAGGGGTGGGGGATGTCCATGTTGCTGTGCCTGCTTGCTCCCTGCCTTGGCTATTATCATAGACTCACAGAATTATAGAAAGGCTTAGGTTGGAAGAGACCTTAAAGAGCACTTAGTTATCCCTGGAATATTTAAAAAAAAAATAAAAAGATAATTTAATCCTTAATATGAGCTCCTTGAACCCTCTTTCCATTTAGAACAGCTCAAGAGGGTGAATGAAGGCTCAGAAGCCACACAGCTAAATGGGCAACAATTTCACAGGCCAAAAATGACAAATCATGCGAAAATTTAAATAACTAACAGCTGCTCCTCCTCAGTGGTTCCCTCTTGCTCCATCTTCATCTGACTGAGGTCCACTGGGAGTCACTGCTGAGAGGAACTTGAGGACAACTAAACAGCCCAGGGCAATGCCCTTGGAGGGTGGGTCAGGTCTGGGACACCAGCAAGCCCAGCAGGAACAGTTTTATTTGCTGGGAAGGGTTTGGTGACAAAGGGTTGAAGTGAAAAAAATGCTGGAATCCAAGTGTGGCTGTCTGATGCCCTGGTTGAGTGGTGGAGCAGTGTGCCTGGAGAAGGGAAATGATACACACGTTTTCCCACTGGAGGAGTGTTTTATAGTCCTGCTCTACTTCTGTGTATTTCAAAGGGCACTGCTGAAAACACCAAATTACAGATCAACCTGGAAAACCTTAGGATAAAACTTTTGATTGTTATAAGCTCCCTTTTGAGGTTAAATTTCACTTTTAACCAGGTTTCCTCTTTTATGCCGGTTAGTTTTGCTATTTCTAAAAACTCAACAGTATATTTTTTTTTTTTTTAGTTTGTTACATATTTGGGGAAAAAAGAGGAATGTTTGTCATTTACAAATCTGAGTTGCTGTAAAACCAGTTCATGAGGACTCATTAATCTTTTCAACAGATGTGGACAAAACATGCACTTTCAGTAGAAGTATTTGACTATTTGTTTTCTTTAATGCACGGCAGAAAGCATCTGGCCAACATCAGAGCATGCAAACACTGCTCTTACATTAGGTTCTGGCAAGGTAGACTTATTGCACAGTGTCACTCAATTAGCAATAATTAAATCTGAGTGCAGATTTCATTATTTATATGCTGACACCAGCTTGGAATGAAAATCAAAGACTGAGGCTATTCCTGTTGTATCTGGTTGGTGTAACTGTTCCCATCAGCTGGGGATGAGTTGTCCACCTTGACAAGAGAAGCTCAGTTTGATCAGTTGAGCTCCACAGGGCAAGGAGCATCAATTAAGGAGGAAATCCTTGATGATTGTTCAGCTGACTTGCTGTATGCCCAGGCTTCCCTGCTTTCTTCTGTCCAGGTAGACTGAAAGGTCTTTATAGTGCAGTCCTTCCTGACAAATTATTCTAGAGGCTTGTGGGATTAGATCTGGAATCAGTTTGGGTCATTTTGTGGTAGTGCTGTGCCATTGGTATGGCTTCAGGAAAGAACCAAAAGCACTATAAGAAGCTGGTGCCTGAGTGTGTGAAAGGGAAGACCTTCTCAGAACTGGAAGAGAAACAGTTGCCCACTCCCAACTTTTCTCTTAATATCCTCTTAGAGCAGGGGAAAAACTCCTCAGAGTGATGGTTCTGTGTTAGGTGACATGGGGGTTTGTGGCAAAAAAAGGTTCCTGCTTCCATGAGGAGCTCTCAGGATGATGAGAGTTGCTTACCCTGTCTCCCTTTACTACTGGCTCTTCTATCTCTGTGCTGCTTTATGTTATTTTTTTAAGCCCAACCAGAATCAGCTTTAACCAGCTTTGCCCACCCACAAGTTGTAATTTTTGCTTAGCAATGCTCCAAAGCTTTGTATACAAAAGGAATTGCAATCTGGAGCTGGTTTTTTTTGGCAGCATGGCATTTTCTGCTCTGTCTGGATACAAATATGACAACTCTCTTTCAGAGGAACCTGCACCAAGTGCTGGCTTGGATACAGGCTTTGTGCTGGGGGTGCTTCCTCTGACACACAAGTGAATGGTGTGCTGACAATGACAAGCTGCAAAATTGATGAGTAGTCAGGGTTTGCACTGTGAGAAGAAAGCAGGACCTTCACCTAGAGGCAAAGCAGAACTGAGCCAGAGGAACCATTCTCATCAAATCCCATGGACAGACAAATGGTAAGATGAGAAGTTGCCCTATAAGTTGGGCTCTGGTGAGTCTGCTGAGGGCTGCCTGTGAGGTGGGATAGAGCCTTGGATGCTTGGGACCTGTCTCCTTTGTGAGACAACTTTGAGTTGGTGAATAGGGGAGGTGTCTGAGTGGGGCAGCCTTCATGGATCTTCTGATGGAATCAGAGAATTACAGAATAATTTAGGTTGGAAAAGCCCCCTAAGATGATGGAATCCAACCACTCCCCAGCACTGCCAAGGCCACCACTGACCCGTATTCCCAAGTGCCACATCCACATGGCTTTTATATCCCTTTCAGGGACTCCACCACTGCCCTGGGCAGCTGTGTCAGGGCTGGACAACCCTTTTGGTTCAAAAGCTTCAGTTATCCATTTCTACATCTTCTTGGGGGCAGTAGCCAGTTTGAGTGGGTCCCTGGTGTATCAGGTTTAGAAGACTGGGGTGTACTCATACTCTCCAAACACAACCATGTGCTGCCTGATTTGATATCACACTATTCCCAAGCCATTTCCACTCCAGCATGATTGTCCCTACTCTTTATGTGCAGCAAAACTTCCAGGGAGGCTTTTGCCCAAGGTGACTGTGGTATTGTTTGCAGTGCAAGGAGGATTTTTTCAGAAGAACTTGACCTTGTTCACTAACCCCAGAGGATGTGAGGAAGGGAATTTGGATGCCAGTTGGAACTGGGCTGATCCATCCTGAACTAAGGTGGATGTTGGAGCAGGAACCGATCCAGTAGCAATGCCCTCACCCAAGGTACAGTGGGTGAGGTGAGCACTGCTCAGCCCAATTTACAACCCACTTGGGCTGCAACCTTTTCTCTCTTCAAAAGTTTGTTCTTTGACCACTTTTCTTTTGTGTTTTTTCACATTTCAGAGGATGAAACCAGTTGCACACAGGGCTGGAGATCCTCTTTTATTTTGTGCCACCCCAGTACCTGTGGGTCGCTTCATGCTAAGTTCATGATTAGGAAACCAATTTCCTTTGGCCAGTGAAAGGGGATTGAAGGGCTGCAGGTGTTGATTCAGAGCAGATGAATCAGACTATGATCCTCCCAAATTCCCCATTTTGAGGAATAATTTTCTTCCACAAACAACATGGAATACACTACCCACATTTGCTAATCGCCTACAGTGGGTTCTGTAGAATATCCCCAAGAAGGGATTTTCTTTCCCAGAAAGAAATCTTCTGGGAAAAAAAAAAGTTCCTCCAAAGCATTATTTCACTAAAATCCTTTTTTTTCGTTGTGGAAACCCCACAGCAGAATTGATGATGCAATGTGCCAGAGGCACTGTAGTCTGGCTGGTTCAGAACAAAGTTGTTCATTGATTTAGTTTGTGTTTCGGGGTAGCCTGGGGGAGAAATCCTCAAACAGACTCCAGCATCCCTCTCCCGCAGACGTTTTGTACAATAAAAATAAAATAAAAAAAGAGGCAGAGCATATCTGGCTTTGTGCTCCCCTTTTCAACCCTTTGGATCTATAAAAACTGAAATGTTCACAAAGCTATGGACTTCCCTGGTGCTAAAGGAATAAGGGCTGGCAACTCGATCCCCTGATTAACTGACCATTGCTTGGGTAACATTGACCTCAGATGCTCCATAACTGTGCAGTGGAGACTTCTCTGCCTGGCAGACGTTGCTCCTTGATTAAACACATTGTGTTGAGCAGCTCTGTGTACAAAGAACCACGAGAAGGCAAATGATGAGATCTTTCCTGATACAACCAAGGAGACACAGCCAAGTCTGCTGACGTAGGGATGGAGCACTATCAGCTTGCCCCAGCTGAGCATCTGGACCTTGTAATTTCCAACCCTCTTCATCTTTGGCAGCTGTAAAATTGTATTAGTGGGGTTGGAGGCATCTGTGTTATGAATTTCAGCTGACTAACAATGGGCAAGGATCTTTCCCACACCCACCAGAGAGGTCCATGGACCACAGCTGGAATGACTGGTAAGTCAAGAGTAGTGGTTCTCTACTTTCACTAATCCAAACACATGGAAGACTTCCAATTTCTCTTGGAGTAAACAAAGGGAAACACCAAACCCCATTATTTTCTATGGCTCTTTGTTCACGGAGTATTTTTAGTCCAGTTGATGATCCTTTTATATATCCATAATATTTGATTAAATACATTCATCAAAGTGAAGACTCCAAACATTACTCTGTTTAGCATGTCATCTCCTTGCAGTGCCAATTTTACATGTCACTCTGAGAACCCAGGCACGGTTTTATGATGTTATTTTGCCATCAGAGTTCAATAATTTACAAAAAATTGTCACATCCCTCTCTCAGTTCTGGAACCAAAACTCTTCCCATCCGTGGTCACTACTACTCTTCCCACCTGTGAATACCAGCAAAATGTGCAGAACTAGAGAGAGGAGACACCATATCTGCTTAGAAAAAAAATCCTGTACTTTCAGGATGCATTTATGATGCAAGAGGTGCTTGTCAGGTCGCTTGGTGCTTTCCAAACTCTGTTTCAACCCCAAATCCAGTTCATCCATTCTTCAGACTTGAACAGTTTGCTGAACTGAAGCTCTGTAGGATACAGAACATGTTTCATAATGCCCGTCGGATGTCAGAGTCCTGTTAGCAAGAGAGAGGAAAACTCTGCCTGGATCTGAGGCAAAGGGAATGCATGGAAACTGAGCAGGAATGCCTAGAGGAACATCAGGAAAAGCAGCTGGCCAGTGGCTGAAAATCAGCTGAATCTTCTGCAGTAAATCCACACTTAAATATTTATCAAGGGCTGAAGGGCAGACACCCCATGATATCACCACAACCACAGATAGTGCTTGTGGTAGAGCTTGTAATGTACTCCATCCCAAATTGGGGTTTCTCCATCCACACAATTAATTTATCTTATTCCTGCTTGCAAATTCATTGGATCAGATTTCGCAAGGGCTATGTCAGGCATATAGGGAGTTTGCCTGTAGTCTGACTTATCAAATTCCAAAATGAAGAGCAAGAACACCCCTGTTGGGCAGCAGAGGTGCCCATATTTTAGTACCACAGCTGTTGCCAGGTTCAAGCTTGGACAGAAACACTGGATTAAAAAAAATATCACCTTTTTTTCTATTTCTATTCACCTACTCCAATCCTTACTGCCATTCATGGGTTCTTCACCAAACCAGCTTTAGTATCCAAAAATAGGCCATGACATTATTGGAGTTTTAAAAGTCCTCTATAGTTTCCTTTTGGAATCACTTGAAAACTAATTTTTAAAACTCCAAATCCTGAAGACCCGTCTCATTCCTTGAGACTCTGCTTCTTCTAAAACAGTGGCATGTGGACAGTGGTAGGGGAGAAAGGGGAGGACTTCACTTCAACATAATCTTGCTGACTGCACTGCAACTGTGGAGCAATCCAAGCTAAAACACCCCCCCTTCCCTCCTTTTTTTTTTTTCTTGGAAACCACAAAGCCAGGCAACTAGTTTTGTTTGAGTGAAAGCAAAAGATTTGCTCTCTCCTGAGTTCAACCTCCAGGCTGTTTGGAGTTCTGAAACTCCAGGCTGGCAAAAGGCCAGCTCTAAAAAATGGCTCATCATTTCAGCTTGTTTCCAAAGAGAAAAAAAAAAACAAAAACAAAAACATAAATAAACACAACATGAAAGCTCCACCCATCCTTTCTGTAATTCCAGGCATTGAAGTATTCAGGGCTGGCTTCTCCAGAATTTCCAGGAGGTACAAGAACAAAGCAGATACAAGAAGAGGGGCCACTGATACTCTTTGCTCTTCCCTGTTTCCCGGCAACTTCATATTGAACATTAGAAGGTGCAATGGGCTCTGTCTTCTTTTGCCTCATGTGGAGTTCAGCAGGTGGATGACAAAAACACAGCATAAAGCCCAGGTTCAGGAAAATCTTCATTTACAGCTCTTAAAACTGGTGTCTCCTAGAAGATGTCTGCAAGGGAACCAGACCACTTGTCCTTCTACATGTTGAAGCACCTCATCAGAAGGTTGAAACTCCCCTGAGCCCCCCACTTCCCTGGATCTTGCAGAACTCTCAGCCATCAGCTGGGATCAGGTGCTTGTCCATCCCTGCCACCCAAACCCACCATGTACCACCTTGAATGACCCCAAAGTATTTCTCAAGCTGTAAACGGAGCAGAAGTGCAGCCACCCTGGGGTTAGGAACTCCAGAGAAGGAAACAACAAAAAACCCTCAATCCACCTAAATCCTAAAGTCTAGATGGAAGAACAAAATATCACATACTACGGTGAGTTTTATTTTCATTTCAGAGAAAGGTGCTAGCAGAGGTGGATGTTGACTGGGTCTGCCAGGGATTTCCTGGTGCAGCTCTCTGCACAGAGTTCAAAGCTGCAAATTGACTTTACAAATCACAGGCCAGCTGCAAAAGAGGAGGAAAGATGGTTCTGCTGATCTCTGTTTCAACCTTTAAAAGTAGATACTTATATGAAGCAGCAGCTGTTTCTTCATGAAAGTTTGCTTTATATGAGAAGATGTCAGTTTTTCTTGTGGAAGTGTCAAAGATAGAATGTGTAATATCACACAGTTTTCCTCATGTTTTCTCACAGATTTTCTGTTTTAAAAACAGGCAATTCACTGAAATCAGGTGCTTCCTGTAAACAGCTTTGATTGCAGAAAATTTGTGTACTACTGAATAGAAATCCAAAATAAACTTAGTTTATCCAGTGGCGTTGTTGTCTTTGGCAAAGTTTGATCAACTGAAACGTGGAACAAAGGATTAAAAAAAAAAAGGCATTCAGTTTTGTGCAGAACAAAATCCTTCTTCAGCAATAAATGACCAACCTGAATAATTACTTACAGGGCTGGAGTTCAGGTTTATGCCCCAGAATTGGTAGTGAGTTGAGGTCACCAAGGAGGTGTTGTATACTCTAAAGGAGCACAGTGCTTTACCTGCAGATGTGTAAGGAACCGAAGGCTCACCTGGAATAAGGAGGCTGCTCAGATTTACAGCAGCTATAATTTTTTTGTCCTTATCTTTATAGATTTACACCATCACTCATCTATATTTTCTTTCATGGTTTTGTCATGTGATTTCAGTGTCTGGTCTTTTCAGAGGCCTCTTAGTATATTGTGTTTGAGATGAACTGGGATACTTTGCCAGCCAGGGAGTAGTCTGTGGGATGGAGGCTGGCACAGCTTGTGGAAGAGGAATGGCCCATGCAAGGACATGAGTGGGACAAGATGAAACACGAAGAGTCTGAGGAAGTACCCAAGGAAGTGGTGGAGTCACCATCCCTGTAAGCTTTAAAAAACCATGTGGATATGGCACTTGAGGACCTGGTTTAGTGGTGAATGTAGTGGTGGTGCTGGGTTGACAGTGGACTTGGTGATTCTGGAAGTCTTTTCCAAGCTCAGTGATTCTGTGGTTCTGTGACTTGAAGCTGGTCAGGTTTACCAGGCTCCACAGGGTGAGACCTGATGGAAGGGGAACAAAGCAGCAGAGGGGATGTATGAACAAGGAGGAATGTGTCTGGGAGCACAGCAAAGATGAGACAAGAGGATATGGCAGGTTTAGGATAACACTCTTGGGATGGTGAGGCCACTGCTCATTGGAGCCGAGGGTTTGTGTTCATGAACCCTGGAAGTGCTCTTAGAAAATTGGAAAGGGAATATCAGAGGAACTTAGACTGTCTAGAGATTGATATATGTGCTTGCATCTCTCTACCTGGTTAGGACAGAAAGTCAAAAAGTGCAAGATCTGTGGAGGTTGCTGTGGGACCAATGGGAAAAAAACATTCTTGTTTTGTTCATAAAAACAACTGCTGGTTGCCAAAGCTGCTGCCTGCCTCCAGATCCACTCCAGCCCTCAGGGATGAAGCTCTTTCTCTTCTCCTTGCTTTGCTGCAAATCAAGGTATCTCTTCTTGGCTTTGCAAGATCCCTTTGGGGGACCCAGGTGCTTCCTCTGGCAACAGCAGAAATACTAATGTTAGTAATTCACAAGCCTCAGCTCTGTCCTCTGAGCAGCTCCTGGGGCCCATCGTGTCTACAAGCACAGAAGTTCATCACCAGCTTGTGTTTCTCCTTTTGCAACATGAGAGGATGAACACAAATCTCTTTTTCTGCCACCTTCTGCAGCTGGGGAGGGTCAACCTCGTACACCTCAGGCATCGGTTTGTGCTGGGGCCACCCAGCTGGGAAGCAGCTTGTCAGAAAAGGACCTGGGGATATTTGTGACATCAAGGTGACCATGATCCAGCAATATGTCCTTGTGACAAAAAAGACCAACAGTGTCCTGGTCTGCCTTAGACAAAGCATTACCAGCAGGGCAAGGGAGGTAGGTGATCCTTCCTGGAGTGTTGTGTCCAGTTCTGGGACAAGTACAAGGAAGACATGGGCTGTAATCCAGTGAAGAGCCACAAAGCTGATGAAGGCACTGGAGCACCTCTGCTCTGAGGAAAGGCTGAGGGAGCTGGGACAGCTCAGCCTGGAGAAGAGAAGGCTCTGGGGGTCTCATCAAAGTCCATCAACACCTGCAGGGAGGATGCAGAGAGGACGGAACCAGGCTCTTCCCAGTGGTGCCCAGTGACAGGACAAGGGACAATGGGCACACACTGAGACACAGGAGGGTCCCTCTGAACATCAGGGAACACATTTTTACAGTGAGAGTGACTGAGCACCGGTACAGGTTTCCCAGGGATGTTGTGAAGGGTCTGTACTTGGAGATATTGTAAAGCTCAGGGAAATGAGCTCTTGGTGACCACGCTTGGTGGGGGGTGATGGACAGGATGACCTCCAGAGCTCCCTTCCACCCTTAAACCACTCCATCACCATGGAAACTGTGATTCCATGGCAGTTTCACACAGCATTTCCAACCCTCTTCCTTTGGATTGACAGATGTCCATGCATTGACACTTGCAGAGCACAGAAATGAAATAATGAGACATTAACAAAGAAATTGATGCGCTTGTTCCAGTCTCAATTCCACTGGCACAAACCTGGAATTGAATTACTGAAAACTGTGCAACAAAGAACTGAGATGAAAACGGAATCTGACCCATTTGACTAACATCTACCTGGTCCTAAAAAGATGCAACTATGTTTTTCTTGCCAAATCTGAATGCTATTTTCTTTTCTTCTCCTTGTTCTTCCTCCCCCATCATAACCTGAATTTCTGGAGTGCAGGTAAGAAAGTTCAGAGAGACAGCTGTGTGCTGTGGGTGGGAGTGTGGGTGTGATATATGCACACCACACAGGCAAACAGGTATATGAAAAATAGTATAAGTAAAACACTGACAGCCTCTTTTTGTAGCCTCCTCCATCACTGCGTCTTACAACTCAGTGAGATTATGTTGCACAATGTTTGACATCAGTTTGATACACGTTGTTCCCATGGCAACAGGTCTTTCTCACACTTTTTGTTTTGCTTTGGTTATTTCTTGAAATCTGTTATTCTTCTTCAGGAACTAACATTTTCTCAGGGATGCTTATCCCCTCCCTCATCTTTTCAAAGGAATTAAGCTCTATAGTGAAAAGTTCTTAACCTAAATGTTATTGCATTCTTTTAGAATTTTCTAGTGTTCTTCTGCTTTTATTTGACAATACAGAGTAAGAAGACAAAAAAATCCCTAAAAACTTGGCAAAAAATAAAAGCCTACTTTATCCTAGTGCAGGGGAAGAGCTCACTGAACACCATGTGCTGAGGCAATAGAGTGTGTTGTGTGTGCTGTGGGGTAGGACTTGTGGAGAGACACCAAGACTGCCAGAGTTCAAAAAGAGTTTGGACAACACTCTCAGGCATATGGTGGGATTTTTGGGATAGTCCTGTGCAGGGCCAGGAGCTGGACTTGATTATCCCTGTGGATATTCTTTGATTCTATTATTGTGCTACCCCTCCTCTGCCACTGATGGAGAGCAGAAGAAATGCCTTATTGCCACCCAAAATCTGGATTTCAGCTCCTCAGTCAGGGCAGGGAATCACTTCTCTGCTTTTTTCATGTTCTGACCATGCAAAGCTTTCTCCTTAAATGATATCCCACAACATCACCCTTTCACACTTCGTCCCCTGGTCATTATTAAAACCAAATTCAGCCTCAGTGCAGACTGCACAGAGATGTGGGGTATATGTGAGGAAGTTTATTTCATGACCCCTGATGTTTTTGATAACCTACAGGCTCTCTCTGCCTCCCTTTTCTGTTCCATCAGAAGGAAAAATACAACAGTGGGACCGTCATGTTTCTGTGAGGAGAAAAATACACAGCTGAGAAACACAGAATTTGGCGGTTGGTGATTGTGTCTGTTAGCAGGAACACCAGAACTAAGCCAAAGGTTTTTATTTAATGACATAAATACGAATTTGGGATCCATCCTTCCCAGATTGCCATGACACAAGCATGTCACCAAATGGCCAGGCTGAGGATGCCCAGGGGTCCATCTGAAGCGTGTGAAGGGGGTGGATACCAGAGGGAAGGGGAAGGGGGAAGGTGTCCCCAAGGGAACAAACACACAGTGTATCAGGAAATGTTTCATAGCAGTGAAAGCTGTTCAGCTGCAGAGCCAGCTCCCAGAGGAAGTCCTCTTGGAGGGTCTCCAAAGGGTTGCATGGAGGGTGCAGAAGCTGTATGAGAATACACTTTGGGTAATGTTATTAATGATCATGGTTTTCATGGTGGCACTAAATAAACCAGTGCAGTAAAGATAATTATTAGAAACTTCTGCATGAACACCAGGGTTAGAAAGAGCCACTGCCAGGCTGGACAGGGTGCAGTAACACAACCCCCCTTCCCTCATGCTTTGCCAGGCTTGTGAATGCACTTCCCCAAAGAGATCAACACTCATATCTCTGCCCCCCCCCCCCGCCCCCAAAAAAAAAAAAAAAAGCAGGTTAGAGAGGTCTGGTGGGGTTTGTAGAGCTGACTCCTGGCACTCATGGCATGACCTTCCAGAATACAGCCTTGGGAACCTGCCAGCAGCATCCAGGTCTGTAGGATGGGGTGACTGAACTACTCTGGGAAGTGATGCTTTCCAGCTAGCAAGCACAGGTTGCATGTGGGAATGGGGTGAAATACTTAAGAAGAAAAAAAAGATGGGATTAAAAAAAGTGTTTAAAGATGGGAGTAATTGCCTTGCTGCAGTAACTGCCTGGGCAGTTGGAGACCTCCTTAGCAAATGTCCTATTCTTTGCCTGTTATAGAATCATAGATTGGTTGATGTTGAAAAAGACCTCCAAGATCATCAAGTCCAACCACCCCCCAGCACTGTTAAGGCCACTGCTAAACCATGTCCCCAAGTGCCACATCTACCTCTTTTTTTAACACTTCCACAGGTAGTGACTCCAGCACTGCCCTGGGCAGTCTGTTCCAATGTTTGACAACCTTTTTGTGAAAAGAGTTTTCCCTAATATCCAATCTAATCCTCTCACGGCACACCTGGAATTTGTGTCCTCTTGTTCTATTGCTTCTTACCTGGGAGAAAAGGCCAGCCTGAGCTCATTTGGTGGCTGATTATAACTTCATCCCCAAATTCAGTCCCTCAGATCTTTGCTCCAAATAAGCAGCTGCAGAGTGGGTAATGAGTAGAGGCATTGGAAAAAGATTTATTAACAAAAGACACTAAAAAAAAAAATAAAAGAAGAACTCCTGTGAATAGTAAGTTTTGCACTTTTGCAGGCTCATTGCTCTCCTTACTAGTGATAAAATCAGCTGCTTTGTTCAACCCCGGAATGAGGAATTTCCACATAATTTTTGAAAGCTCACAGGGCAGTCATAAGACAAGAAAAACCAAAAAATTTCTCGCGCTGATCTCCAGGAAAAATGTCTTTCCTTACAGTCTCAGCTCACTTAAAGGGTCTTCCTGGACCTATCCCATCAAGAAGCTTCCACATGAAGAGGTGGAAATGAAGTTTTTTTGTGGAATAACTTTGTATGACAAATGAGGCACAAGCAGATGAGCAAGGATGTGATGGGACAGGAGCTCTGTATTCAGCAATCTGTCTTTTTTCTTATTCTCCTCCAGTTTCAGGCATTTTCATTATGTATTGCAAAGAGTGGCTCAGAACTTGGTATAGTATCTGCAATTTTTCTTTTTTTTTTTTTTTCCCCAGAAAAATGAGAAAGATGAACTTTGGAGGCTGAAGCTATCTGGATTTGAACCTTTCAGTGTTCAAATGTTTAATGGCTTAACACAAGAAATTTAATTGGTGTCCTTATACCTTCCCTAAATGCAGAGTTTGTCAAAAGAGAAACTTAACAGAAGACATGCTCTGTGCAAGTTGTCCTTTCATGTCCCCCAGGGCTTGCTGCAAAATCCATTCACCCATACTCAGCACTGACAGGATCCTCTTAACAATGGGGATGGCCAGCACTCAAATGCCATTTATCCTTGCAACACTCCTGCAAGGTAGAGCAGGCACTGGAACAGAGATATCACTGAGCACTCTAGAAACCAAGGACAAAGTCCCTGGCTCCCTAAGGTATGTGGCTAAATTTTGCCTTTTTAGGCAATTAAGAGGCCAGAGAGGACTTTATTGTTTCTTCTTCTCCTCAGAAAACCTACAACAATTTAAATTCTGCTTCTCAGCCTAGCTGGAGATGTGATTGAGGATCTCCACAAAACTATCTCAAGGCTGGGATTCAGGGAGCAGTTCTTTCTGTCCATGCAGCCCCATGGGTGTGATCATATCACGTTTAGAGAGTGACAGCACTGAGTGGAGCCAAGAGCAGTAGCCATGTTCCCTTTCCTTCATATCCAAGAGCAAAGGCACTGGAACCTTTTTTTTTAAGCAGTGGTTTGGCTCTTGGAGCTCTCCCCTCTCTGGGAATGTCTTCCTTAAATCTGAGCTTCTAATGTCTGTCTCCAAAACTCCAAAAACATTGTCCAGGTCACTGGACAACAATAGGTTGGGGCATCCTTGTGATCCTTTCCGTCCTTTAGAGTGGGACACCAGCCATGGAACACTGAAAAGGAGAGGAAGAGAAGCTGCAGGCATTGGACCTGTCCCTGGCTTAGCAGTACACTGTAGTGAGCCCTGAGCACCTTTGACAGAGCTGGCACCAAAAAAAAAAATCAATGTCTTTTTCCATCACTTCACTGACAACTGCACATTGTCACAGACACTGCTCAACAGCTGGTTCTGGTGAGCATGGAGGGATGGGGACACTTCGGGAGAAAAATGGCCGGGAGAGGAAAAAATAAATAAATTTTAAAAAGCACCTTGTTAGCATGTCCAGGTTTTATGGATAGGGAATGCCAAGCAGGAGTTTCTTTCAGTCTGTTCCTACCTGTGAGTTACCAGCCTTGCTCTCAGCAACTTTCTCCCAGGGCCCAGCATGATTTAATTAGGAAGCCTCCTCTATGTGCCCACACTTATTGGGCAGAGTTTTATAGCAACATGGAAAATAGGTGTTTTGCAGCCCCCTCCAGATTGCATCTGCCGTGGTTCAGGGAATCACAGAATGCTTGGAATGGGAAGAGACCCTGGGCAAACATTTCCTGTGCAATTAAACGGAAATAGCTCAGGTCCAAGTGAGTTGAACAATTCAACTCTGCAATGTGAATATAACCAGCAAGCTCATCTTAGAGGCAGTGATGTGTCCTGACACATTCTATTCCCTAACTCCTGTTCACAGATACATCATAAAATTTGCTGAAATCGTCCTGTGCCACAGTGAAATAGAGTATTTGCTTTTCCCAGGTACTTTAGGTCTGATCTGCATTTTTGGGGAGCTGGCCCAAATAGATTGGTGATGCTGCTATTGCAAGGTATAAGGTAAGAAAATAGCTTTAGCAGCTGCCCTCTAAGAAATCATTTGCCTTTTATCAGGACAAGGAATATTAGCAGTTTATTAAGACATGCAACCTAGGCTTTTGCTAATTCATCACATGGATGTGAAAACAACATCAGCCCATGATACAGGACATTAAAAGTATGTGACATTATTGTGACTTATTACAGGTTTTTATCTTCCTCTGAAGATAGCACTGATCAGAGAATGAAACCTAATAACAGTGGTGGGAGTCTGAGGAGGAGAAAAGAGAGCCTCCATGAATTAATTACGCTCAGATCAGTTTTCCTCCGTGATCTTGCAGGCAGTGGAGGTGTTGTGTGACTTTAAACCTCCTCCTCCTAGTGTCCCACCCTTCCCTGCTTGGAAATTCCTCATCTGCAGAAACCTTGATAGGTACACAGTGAGATGGCTCAGGTTTAAAGATCAGGGAAGGCAATGTCTGTGCCATTTATGGCTTGAATTCTACCAAAATGAACTTATTTGTCTAAATTAGGTGTACAGTCAAGTATAAATAGATCCTGTCTAGACAGGCAATGTAATAGAGAAGTGAAATAAAAGGTTTTAACTGTACCAGGCTCCTGATCTTAGTATACCAACTTAGGGACCTTTCCAGAACCAGGCCATCAAGAGGGGAAAGTGGAAACGGTTCACTATGAATCCAACTGATAGTTTTCTGTTCCTGGAATTGAAAGAGTCTGGCAGATTAGACCCAAAATAGAGGTGGATGACAAAACCAGTGCAATAGCAAAGGTAAACAGCCCACTGGGTGACTGGTTCTATGCCCAAATCCCCATGTCAGGAGTCATCTCAGTGTAGTACCGTGACACAAAGAGCACAGTGAAGAGACATTGCATTGCAATGTCTCTGCTGATTTAAATCACAACATTTCAGATGCTGGGCAGCTGAAGTGAGAGTGAACTATCAACAGGTTGATCAACTGTGGAGTTCAAACACAGGTACGTTTTCTTTGTCCATCCTGGATCACCTTCCCAGGCAGTTTCAGGGCAGGAAGTTTCCCATAACAAGGAGAAACAAGAACGGTAACATCATCAACAAACATGGTGTCACTGAACCCTTAAATATAACAAGAGTTCATAGGCAGTAGGATCCAGCTTACACCTTCTTCCAGCTTATCTTCCCCCCTTTCCCAAGGAGAAAGGATACTTCCTGCACTTGTGACTTTATTCCACTCCTGAGGGAAACAGTATTTTTCGACAAGGGGCATAAACATCAGCATTTTCCTGTGTCTGCCTGGCTGAATGAATCCTCCAGGGATTTAAAAGCGCAGCACTGAAAGGGTCAATATAACATCTCCACAGGGTTATGGTGGAGGAACCATTGAGCAGCATGAAGCTGTTGCATGTATGGCCAATGCCATGCTCTGACATACTGAGAGAGGATTTTCAGATGGGTTGTATTATAGAATCATAAAATCATAGAATATGCTGAGTTGGAAGAGGCCCACCAGGATCATCAAGTCCAACTTGTGGCCCTGCACAGGACGACCCCAAAAATAACACCAATGTGCTGAGAACATGGTCTGGATGCTTGTTGAACTCATTACATTGAATGCAGCCTTAACTGAACAAATACTTATGTTTTTACTCAGGCCTGATATTTGTATTCAGGGAGAATATTGGGGAAAAAAAAGTAAAGGGCTTTTTAAAAAGTAGCAAGAAGCGGCTTTTAGGTTACAACTTTTATCAAGATATTTAAAAGCTTTCTCTTCAGCTTCACTCTTAATGAGAATCAAGACTTGACTTGGCCTCATTTCTAAGAGTATTTCTATAGAAATACCCTTTCTGGGACAATACAGCTCTTCTATACAGGAGAAAAGGATACTGTGGCAGGTGGAGGTCAGGGTATAATAAACTTCTGGAGATATTCAGACCAGAAACAGAGAAAAGATGTTTCATTAGTGAGAGAAATCCACCCCTTTAACAACTTCCCTGGAGGCTTCATGGTTCTTTGTCATCTGTTTTCTTTAGATCCTAAGGGATGGTGTGTTTTAATAAAAGGTGTGGACTCCCTCAAAGGGAAACTGTAGGTATTTTGTCATCCAGCTGTGCTGTCTGGGTTGGGACAGGCAGTGTTGGCTTGGATGAAGATGCAGATTTTAAAACAGAGGGATTTGCACAGGCCAGAAACTACACTGGGTGATCCAGGAGAGTTGACACATGAGAAGTTTGCATGGGTCTTGTCTGAGGTTAGGAGTGCTTTGCTCACTTGTGTCTAATGTTGAGTTCATGCAGGCCTGGAATTGGTTTTTCTTGCACAGATAAGGATGTGAAACCAAGTTTGTGTTGCCTTTCAAGTATGTGAAGACAGATTTCTCTTTTGGAGGGAAGCAACACTGATTAACCAAAATAAATGAGATGCAGTTCAAAGACAAAGAAAAGAACAAAAGAGCCACGGAGGAAATGAAGGTTTATTTCCTGTTAGTTTTTAACTGCAAATCAGAATCGTTGATTTTAAAAAGCGTATTGGACTTTCACAACACACAGAAAGACAGAAAAATCTCCTTTTTCTGCTTCAGCTTTTAGCCTGGGCAGCCAGGAGTAGTAAAATCACTTTCTGCTGTGACCACAGTCTCCAGATTGCAGGGTATTGTGCAGATAAGGTGTCAGGCAGGATGACTCACTCATCAGCCAGTGCGTAGGATTGTGCATGCACAAACAAGTGATAGTCCCAGAAGACACCCTGGAGATGGAGATTTAAAAGTCAGTTTATTTCCATGTAAAGTATTCTCAACCAGGCTGTAAAAATAGTTCCATACCTGGTCTCAGCGGAGCTCGTCAGAAACCCAAGTGGGCTCACTAACGTCATCCTAAAGTGATTTACTCAGAAAGTTTTCACCCTGATGGCAAAATTGCTTTGAACTTGTACAGTAATTAGGAGATGTGGGGTGGATACTCCACCACCACAGCAGGCACTGCTCCATTTGGCTGTTGAAATCATTGTTACTTCTAAAAAGAGCAAATAGTTTACAGATCCCCGATTGTCATAACATTGTAGGAGACCAGAAAGTGGTTGGTGTGGGGGACAAGCTGGTTCTGGGCATTCAAGAAGAAATTTTCCATCAAGAAAAATGTAGCCTGCTTTTAAATTATTCTGGAATCTTAGTTATGGGACTGAATCTGGACAAAACCACCAGTGATTATTATTCTGTTCAGCAAGATGGCAGCTTACCAGCGAAATCATTTTAAGTTTCCAAAAATCAGCTGAAATAGTGTCTCCAAGGAACACATAAGAGTTTTATAATTGATTTCATCCATAAAAAGATATGGGATTTTGAAACTAATATAGGGAGTTTAGTTGTTTGGCAGAAACGGTTGAGGAAAGCCTGTGTCCTGCAGGACTCTGTTTCCCAAAGCAGTTATGGAAACTTGCAGTGCCATCTGGAGTGTGCAAGGTGCTGATAATTGGAGGTATTTGAGCTGTTTTCCCAAGCCCATACATATTTTTTGACCCAAATCTCAACTGAAGGAACTCCAGTGCCTGAGCTTGGACTGTGTTTGCAAGATATCAGAGGAAGGCTGAAAGCCTCAGTCAAGCCAAGGATACCCAAAATTCTACAGCACTGAAAGAATTGCATGGATTTAAGCCATCTGAGCATCTGAAAATAAAAAGCTCTTGTTGGAGGTGCCTGTTTTTGAGGGAGCTAAAGGTTCTGTTGTTATTGCTTAGCACACATTATTTAAAGGTTGGAGAGGAAACAAAAAGGACAAGATGATGGATGAAATTCTGAAGGTTTGGAAATCCTTCAGAAATTCTGACTCCCCTGGAGACAGGATTTTACCTCTGATATGCTAGACAAGAATCTGATTTTATCATGAAAAATTCCATCAAACACTTTACAAAACTTACAACATATATCCTCTTTCACATCTGATTTTAAGGCATTGCTTCGCTCAAAGCTGTGCCTCCCACCCGAAATCTCAAGTGCAGAGGTCTTCAGGGTCTTTTCTACTTCCCCCATAAACTTGATGAGTCACCAAGCAAGGCCTTTTTGGGGGTGGCAGGATTGAGAGGTAAGATTTGCCACTTCAAGAAAATACTCCACTCCCTCTGTTCAGAGGGAGAAACATTTTCCCTTTCTTCTGTTTTGTGGCAGGAAATTAAAAAGTATTTTGTATTCATGTCTCATCAATGGGAACCATTGAAGTGTGGCAGGGTGCTTTTAGGAAGGCCGAATGTTTAATTTTAGAATTCTCTGTCTAAAAATAACCCAGTATGTTTGAAACACTGCACAGTCCTGTCAGGATTCGTAAACAAAACACTTAACCCTTGTGATACAATTTCTAAAGCAAAAATCATAGGAAAAAAAGGCAGCCCTGGCTGTGAGCTGATCGTGACTGAAAACTGGACAAGCAGCAGTTCAGTGTCCCAGACCAGGCACTGAGCACGAAGTAAACCAAGGACTGCCCAAGTCTGGCCTTGTTTGCCCTAAGAAATCCTTCCTGTTGCCTTGAGACTGTGTTCTGTAACATCTAAATTTCACAGGAGGGCTGAACGACTGTGATAAACGGCCCAGTGTGGCAGCACCTGTGGAATAACACAGTTAAGAAGGTGAAAAAAACCCACTGTGGAACAGCAGTGGGAGGAGAGGAGTGAGAATGTGTGGGAGGAACAGCCCTGCAGACCCCAGGGCGGAGCAGCAGGAGGGGCAGGAGTTGCTCCAGGAATGGGAGCTGAGGTTCCCCTGCAGCCCGAGGTGCAGCCCATGGTGAGGCAGCCGTGCCCCTGCACCCAGGGAGGCCCAGGGGGAACAGAGATCCACCTGCAGCCCATGGAGGACCCCACACCAGAGCAGGGAGATGCCCAAAGGAGGCTGTGACCCCGTGGGAAGCCCGTGCTGGAGCAGGATCCTGGCAGGAGCTGTGGCTCCGTGGAGAGAGGAGCCCACACCGGAGCAGGTTTGCTGGGCAGGATTTGTGACCTCATGGGGGACCCACATTGGAGCAGCCTGTTCCTGGAGGACTGCACTCCATGGAAGGGACCCCAGACCAGATCAGAGGAAGAGTGTGAGGACTCCTCCCCCCGGAGAACAGGGATGGACTGACCACAGCCCCCATTCCCTGTTTCCCTGTGCTACTGAGGAGGAGGAGGGAGAGAATTTGAGAGTGAACTTAAGATGTCAGTTCATTTGCTGCACCTGAAGATGAAACCTTGCAGTAAATTCCAACCATGACTGTTCCACCAGAAAGTCATGAAGGTCTTCAGGGTTTTCTGCAAACCTCTGGGATGGTTTATGTGCTATATAAAAGCATGTGCTACTCATGCCTTCCTATTTCTGTAGGCTGGCAGTGCTTTACTGATCTTCTTCCCCTTCTGTAACATCCAGACATCTATCTGCTCACCTTTCCATCCCTGCCTATGTTATTTGTTGGACTTGGAGATGAAGGGACCTCCCCTTCGAGTTGCTTCTTCTACCAGTCTCTTTTCCTACAGGTCTCACAGTCTCGTGTCCAGAAGGGCTGAGCTGCTGGAGAAGCAAGTTTTGCAACCCCACAACATTTTTGCATTCATGTTATTTGGGATAATCATGAACTGTGGACTCATTTTCAGCCCTGGATACAGTCCAGGTCATTGCTTGGTGAACTCCCACCCCTCTGATGCTGTATGGTTCCCTCAGGAGTTCATGTTCCCGCTTAACAACAGCAACTGCATTTTTGTGCCATCATGGGATGCTCTTGCATCCAGACAGCCTTGCTGCAGCTAAACACTGTGTTTGCAGCAAATCTTGGGATCTTGGGGCAGAAGGAAACTGCTTTTCCTTCCCCAGCCCTTGCAAGGTTTCTCTTCCCTTCTGAGAGGATCAGGCTCCTTATCTGATCTGTTTTAAAAGACTATCAGGAAAAGTTTCTAACAAGACACTGTAAAGTGACAGAGAACTGTTTTACTGGTGGTTTAGCATATAATAAAGTTCAGACTGATTTTTGGTGCTTGAGCTCAGGGTTGCAGGTAAAATATTCAAAGGCATGCACAGAGAGGGAAAGAAGGATTTACCCCAGTTTACCATTCCTACATCTTGTAAATCTGGTGATCCAGATTTCTGGAAGTAGTTAGAAAATGGATAAAAAGGGAATTTAGTTCACATTTGTGAGGCCATTTTAATACAGCTACAAACAACCTGCCAAAAGACAACCAGGCGTGAGAGAGCTGGTGGATATGATGCTCCATACAGAGCAGTGATTATCATATCTCTTTGACAGAAAGTATTAAAAAGTCATTCAGAATATCCATGGGTGAGGGATTCCCGGTTATTTTTCAGAAGTGCAGTAACTGATGATCAATCTTGTAATTATTTTAATTGGAGAAAATTACATGCCTGGCACCTCTTGGCATTACACCTGCCACAGACTTTTAGGAGCTCTGTGGTCTGATTCCAAAGCTGCTTTATCTAAATCATGAGTATTCAAAAACATCACTGCATCATGTCAGACCTCTACTGTTTATGGGTTTGACTCTGGATTTGATGTACTTTGTTCCTGAGAGGGACTCAGCCTCGTGTTTCCCCCTCTAGCCTGCTAGTGAAATTTTTGGGTTTAGAAGAAAATAATTTAAAAACACGTTGTAGAGCCTCTATATAAAGTGGAACACAATTCCAGGATTGGAGAGAGCTCTTTCTAGCACAAGTCAGGCTGAGTGCCAGGAGACCTGTATCTCTAAGACAGCAGTTAAATGCTTTCTGTGAGCACTTGAGTGGGTTCTTCTTTCAGAGAGGACATTAAGCAGAATTTCCCTCCGCTCTGTAGTCACATAATTATCAAGCTTAAGAAGTCATAATATATCTGAGACTGCTCTCTGTCCATAACATTTTATTGAAGTTGGCTTGCAGGTTCAAGAGCTGCAGAGCAGGGTAAGTGTCTATCAGTGTTAATTTCATCCACAATTTGGCTTCTGCAAGTCTTTTTCTTGTGTCTCATCCAGGCTTGAAGAATCGATAACTCTCAGGCATTAATTCCAGAGACATGCAGGATCAGTTAATATTCTAGTTTCCCTAATATAGACTCTTTGCAGTTTGATATCATTAAACAGTGTATTTATAAAAAAACCACAACAAACAAACCACATGACCAAAAAAATGCAACCTCCCCACATTACCTCTGAATTTTCACGGGTTTCATACCACTATTACATTTCTGAGTTAGACAACTCAGCTCAAGACTAGCAAATTTTGTCCCCAGGTAGCTTGAGTTCATAGAACCATTAAGGTTGGAAAACACCTTTAAGATCATCAAGTCCAACCATCAACCCAGCACCACCACCATGTTCACTATCAAACCATGTCCTTAAGTGCCATATACACACATTTTTTGGATGCCTTCAGGGATGGTGAGTCCATCACTGCCCTGGGCAGCCTGTTCCAATCATTAACAACTGTTTCTATGAAGAAATTTTCCCAATATCCAATCTAAAACTCCCCTGGCACAACTTGAGGCCGTTCTCTCTCCTCCTGTCCCTTCTTCCCTGGCAGCAGAGCCCGACCCTTCCCCAGCTCCCCCCTCCTGTCAGGGAGTTGCAGAGCCAGAAGGTCCCCCCTGAGCCTCCTTTTCTCCAGGTTGAGCCCCCCCAGCTCCCTCAGCTGCTCCTGCTGCTCCAGCCCCTTCCCAGCTCCGTTCCCTTCCCTGCACACGCTCCAGCCCCTCCATGTCTCTCCTGTCTGAGGGTCCCAGAGCTGCCCCCAGGGCTGGAGGTGCCTCAGCAGTGCCAGCACAGGGACAGGCACTGCCCTGGGGCTGTGACACACCAGGGCTGGCACAGACTAGGGGCCATCGGACTTTTTGGCCACCTGGGTACCCCTGGGCTCATGTTCTGGCATGCTAAATATTTTAAAGATATTCCCGGGACTGTTGCATGGTTTTTGACGCAAGGTTTTCATGCTTTGAGTTGTCCTTTCTACCCCTGTACATGTGAAAAGTTGGAACTGGGGAGACCAACATCCCCATAAATGATCAGTCATTATTATGATTGTCTTGAAAACACTGTGAAAAACCCACTGTGGTGCAAAATCATCAGGATGCAGCATCATCTATAGAAATGGACAGGGTGAGAACATCATTATTTCTGTGTTAATGCCAGAGCTGTAAAAATGTGTCATCAATCTGCTGTAGAAATGGAGAAGATTGAAACAAAACCAATAAAATAATGTTCTCTATGAAGCACAGCAGGAGAAAGGGAGTCTGAAAGACTTACTGTGTAATTATAGACTCAAAGATAATTTTGAGCGAGGAAGGGGGTGTGCATACACATCTATTAATGTGCAAATAGAGAAACTTTGTACAGAAGCATTTTTGACCATAAATTAGCAGACCTGCAGATATAAATTTTCCTCATCTCTTCAAGGATAATGGTACCAAAGGATGACAAAAGGGCAAGTGGGACTTGTGAATAATGAAGTGCTGAAAGGGGTGGGGGGAAAGTGAAGGTTCAGGAAAGAAAAGATGCAGGGAGAAGCGAGGATGTCTTGAGCTTTCACCTTTGCCTTCCCCTCTGCCTTTCCATCTTTCCTTTCTCTTGCTACCATACTCTGTGGCATACAGCTTTTGTATCTCTGTAAGAGCTGAGAGAAACACATCTGAAAAAGAGTAGGATTAGATTGGATATTAGGAAGAAATTCTTTCCTGTGAGGGTGGGGAGGCCCTGGTACAGGTTGTCCAGAGAAGCTGTGGCTGCCCCATCCCTGGAAGTGTCCAAGGCCAGGTTGGATGGGGCTTGGAGCAACCTGGGCTAGTAGAAGGTGTCCCTGCCCATGGCAGGGGGTGGAATGAGATGGTCTTTGAGGTCCCTTCCAACCCAAGCCATTCTGTGATTCCATGATCCTCAGGACAGGACACTGTGGAAAACAGCCCATCAGTCCCTGCTCTGAGACAGTCCCTAGGCAGGGGTGCTCGCAGGAAAGGCACATCCAAAAGCTGACAAGAAGGGAAAGCTCCCTTTGGCAAAGCAAGGACTGTTCTGGTGACAGCCATGGGAAGTTCATCCACAGTTGCTGCCAAAAATTTTTTGTCTGGGGACGTAAAGTGTCCTGCCTGTGTGATGCCCACACTGGGCAGAAGCTGAGTGTGAGACAATTGCCTACAGGACCAACATTCCCCTTCCTGCATGGACAGTTGTCTCTTTCCACTTTTGAGGAAAGCAAGACTTGGCTTTTTGGTTGGGTTGACCATGGAGGATAAAATACGTATTAATGGGGACATCAGACTCATTATCTCAGTTCTTGTGTCCTTTAATCATCTGAGCAATGAGACTCTTGATGCTTCAGTACAAATATCATTCTTTTGCTTGTGAGGACACAGTGATATTGAAAATCATCCCTGTGGGCAACACTGCTACACTGAACCGTAAAAAAGACATTGTTTTCAGAAGAAAAGGGCAAGTTTTTATTACTGCCTACAGATCATATCTCCCTAGATTTTTTGAAAGAAAATAACCATTACATGCAATACATTTCTCTATAAACAAGGCAGAAAGATCACTTCATCTGGGAACAGGATGTGCAGGGAAGCAGTCATCCAAGAGGATGACTACTGGATACGTATTCTGAGCAAATACATGTGTGTCCTTTAAATGTCATGCTTCTGTCCCTTTTGCACTCAATCCCTTCACACTCAAAGATTTTTATGTTTAAGGTCAGGAGCCACCTGGACTGACCTGTTGCAGAACAAAGGCAGGATGGGGAATTTTACAGAGTTTTAGGAAAACTAAATGCTTGAGCCACATCAGGTTGTTCTAGAAAACTAACGTGCCTTGATTTACAGACTTAAGGAAAAGTGACTTTGTTATGTCCTGTGGTAAACTGACATCGTGTTTTGTAACTTGTGGAAGGCAAAAATGAGAGTTTCGATCTTCCATCTGAATTTTCTCAGCTTTTCTGGCAGATACTCAATCCTGCTGTGAATCTTTCTGATAAATGAAAGTGTGCAGTCAGATCAGAAATCTTTACTCAGCTTGGCCAATGATTTGGCATCAGGAAGGCTTCGAACTTTCTTCTGGATAAATTAAATTGGACATCTATACTCTCTCATATCCATGAACTGAAATGACATTTGAATATTAAGAGAAATGCAGAGAAAAATACACAAAAAAAGCTACTGCGGCACATTAAAACTCATTTATAACACGACTTCCATTGTAACTATTTTCCCCAAATTGCTGGTCTAATTTCTCTCCCTAACCATCCAAAGTTGATCTGTCACAGTATCTCCACTGCTATTGACAGTTTTATGTAGAGCACAGGCGTAAAAGAGTCATATCTCCAAGTCAGGCATTAAACCCTCTCGAAATGAGACACACACAGAGCCCATATGAGGTTGTGCAGGGTCTTATCAATTCTGCTGTGCAGTGGTGCATAAAATATTAGCAGTTCTGCTGTGAAGTTCTGCTATAATATACGTTATATATTGTTATATAAGAGCAGGAAAATCAAGATAAAAGTATGAATTGCGCTGAAATGAAAAATATGTCCTTGCGCTGAGATGTGATTTCTCCCTGTCCCTCTTTGTTTTTAGAAAGTTAAAATCTAGTCTAAAAGCTAAAACTACAGATCAACAACATGCAAGGTGTCCCCTGCCTTATCCTTCACCACCACTGGTTTGTACTTTGAAATATTCCCCAGTTCCATATCCACTGGTACAATAGTCTCACCTGCTTTGCAGGGAAGTCATTTTTCCCTGATACCTTCAGCACCAGCTGACTTAAGGTCACTAAAGAAAGCTGTTGGTATAATCCTGGTTGTGCTTATGGCAGAGAGCAATCTGGGAGTCCACTGTGAAAATGGAGTCCTAAAATCAGACATCAGTATTAGTTCTATGCAAATAATTGCTTAATCCCTCCCCCCCCATATCCTTCAAAACAGGAGAATAGCAGGAGAAGGAACAGCTGCTGTGGGATATCTTTTTTGAGTTGAGCATGTAGTGGGGAAAGCTAATTCTGAACTCACCTGACTGAGTTCAAGGTAAGATTTTTCCAGTGCTGTGTTTTCCAAGTTTACTCCTGTGATCTCTCTGGAATGAAAAATGAAGAAAATAAAGCATTTTTTTTCAGAAGTTCAACTTTGAATAAGCTGGTGAGCTAGAAGTCAAAGTGCATCTAACTCCCTGCTGGAAAATGCAAAAGAAACCTTAAATGGTGTGGAAAAGTTAAATAAATGCCCCAAACTAACAATTCTGGGTCTCTATTTGTCTCCTGTTCCTGCACAGAGTGGAGGTAAAATGAAGATTTTTACTCTTGAACAAAACTATCTCCATGACATCATCTGAAAGACTATCAGTGAATCACAGATCAGATTTCAAACCTTTTAAAGATCCTCAGGAAGTTCTCAGTCACTGCTGCCATGGGCCCAAATTCTGGATCAAGACAACTGAGCACCAGTCCCTCTGTTAAAACTGCTGTGAGTAAAGAAAGAAAATCTACTGGAAGCTCTTCAGTTCTGTAACACTTAAATTGACAATTTTTCCACAGAATAGCTGACTGCAATGCACAAGCTGGCGAGTTTTCCACCTCACCTTACCAGCTTGTTTCAGTGTCCCACCTTGGGAATATCCTGAAATATCAGGACAGCAGAACACCAGGTGAGAAAAACAAGCAAACTTCAGAAAGGTGATTTGTCATGATTTTACCTGTGGTTATTTCCTTATAAGGTGGATACTTTTGCTCCAGGACCATGACTAAGGTAAAATTATTTTCAAAGGATGACCTTTAAAGGTCTCTTCCAACCCAAACTATTCTATGATTGTATGATTCTATAAGGGGTCATTGCTAGTTAATTTTCTATACCAATTTACACACACATGCATTCCACTAAGGCCTGTAAATGAATTTTGATGTATTATTTTTCTCAGCTGCAGAATAAACACTGTTAAACTGATTGTTGATCAAAATCAGACCTCAAGCATTAGCCAGTGACTCTTCAATTTTGCCTAATTTATTTTTTTTTCCTAGGAAAACATAGACCACCAGTTCAGAGACTTCTGCATGAAGAAGAAAATAAGTGGTGGGTGTTTGTGCTAGTGGATAAGTATGCTCACAGAAAAATAACATTACCTTAGAGTTTTGCTAGCTTCAGCTTCCAGTTCATCACTACTTAATGGAATAGTAGATCAGGAGAAAACTGGAGTTTGAGTCAGTCTGTGCAGTAGGGGATTCAGAGTTATCAGATCCTGGCACCCACATAATAAAGTGGGATGAAAATTTATTTTCCAACCTTAGGCACCTGACCTTGGTCAGATTTTACAAAGGTTAACTTACTCTGTCACATACATCACTTGACAATGTTATTGTTCTTCCCCCTCCAAAAACTTGGAAAGGGAATTCCGCCTCCCTAATGTTTTTATTATGACAAAACACTACAAATGGATAATCTTTATCTGTCGGTGAACCACATATTTATTTGGACAGGTCTCCCTTTTTGATATGTCTGTGAGAAGTTCCCAAGGAAAATGCCCCGCTTTTAGTGCAAACATTAATTCATGTTTTCACCTCCTTGTCCTCTTTGAAATACAGAAACCTCTGTCAAGGATTGAGACTCCAATGAGCTAAATGTTGAACCTGAAATCACTTAAACAAACACAAAGGCCACGTACTAAGCTAGTTTTTATGCTGGAGGTCTTAACTCACAGCTGCCAATGGAAGAGCCAAAAGCAGCTGAAAATCCAGGAGGTGACTGGTTGTATCTCACCCTAAGATGACTTCACACCTCTTCAGTAATGCAACTTCTCCATGGAGAGCAGGGCATCCTGATAGGGAACTGCAAGGGAAACCCTGGATTCCTGAAGTTTTCTTCTCCCCTCCCCCTACGATCTTTAAAGACACTTTACTCAGAGTCATTTCTTTTTCTAATCATTGGTGCTCCCGCAGCCCCAGGGGCATTGAGCAATGTGGAAATGGCACTCAGTGAATCATTTGGTGCCTTTAGCCAGGACGCTTCATGGCTTCTCCATAAGGTCTTCCCATTATCCGGGGATTGTTCTCACGCCTCACACGCGGTAAACTTGAAGTCACATCTGCTTTGCTGACCTTGTCTGGAGACTGAACATTGTTTGCATGTTCTCTGAGATGGAACACGCTGTGTAGCTCCTGCACTGAAGTGGGAAGGAAACATTTTTCTCTATTTCCTGTGTCCTATGTGAACTTTTCCATTGTAAAATACGTGCTGTATTGTTGGTTTGTTTCTTTATTTCCAAGAAATTGACTGAAAATTGATATTTTCCATCTGATGTGCTCATTTAAAATTCACCCCTAGGAACTCTCTGGTTTTCAACCGGTATGGGAACTTTAATAATAATGGATAATAAGATAATGGACAAGGAGGAGACTTGGGAACAGCCATAATCATTGTTCATTGGAGAATGTATCATTTGTGTCATTAAGATGCCTACTGCAAGACACTGTGGATGTATCATTTTGAGGCAAACTGACGGCTACAGGAAAGCTAAAAGCAAAATGTCTTTTTTAAAAGCAAAGCAGGTTCTAAGTGACAAATGCACACCTCCAACCTGTCACATTTCTAACGTTCAGATGCTGTTGTGTCAGCAAGTTAGACACTCATTTACTAAAAGGCGAGCCTACCATGGGAAAATTGCCATCTAAATAGAGAAAACAGATAAAAATTGGGTGATCTCAGCCATTTCTTCCATTTTTCCATAAGCCTCACCCCAGAAGTTAAATCCAGAAAATGTCAGGTGCTCTCAATAGGATTTATCTCGCCTAAGTAAAAGGCCTTGGTGGGTTCACACTGGGAATACCTTGATGGCAAGACATTGGATCTGACATATTCTTTGAGAGGCCAAATGAGGATGAAGAGAGAAGGAAACCTCTAGGCAGTAGGAGTACTTCACCTGCTTAGGATACAACCAACTGTACCCTGTAAGAGCATCTTTGTGCACAAATTTTAGGTTAGATGACAGTCTTTGAGAGAAGATCTACTATTAAAGGAGATCAATAGGTGAAGTGAGAAACGGTCACAGCAACTAACTTGGTGTTTTCTGACTCCTCTCCTGGCCCCTTCAGCCTTAGGAAAAAGAGATGGTTTCAAAAGGGATATTCAACCTCTGACAGACCGAGGGTGGTGGACATCTGGGTACCCCAACCCTGGAAGTGTCCAAGGCCAGGATGGATGGGGCTTAGAGCAACCTGGGATAGTGGAAGATGTCCCTTCCCATGGCAAAAGGGTTGGTACAAGATGATCTTTAAGGTCCCTTCCAACAAAAGCCATTCTATCATTCTGTGGGTCTTAAACTCCTCCCTTTCCATAGGTTTGACATGTGGTTCTTACACAAGGGGGTCCTTACTATTTAGGCCACCTCTTCTAGCACTAATAAGTACATTTTTGCCTTTAAAAGAATGAAACAAGCTCTGTCTGCTCTCTTTGGGTGCTGCAGAAAGAGGAGATAATTGCTGCCCCCTTTCAAGCATATCCTGGGAAGCTGAAAGCCTTCTGGACCCTCTCTGTGAAGGTTCAAACTCTCCTACAAGGCCCCACTAATGGCTTTGTCAGCAGGCAGCCTACGTGTTGGGGAGGCAGGGGAGAGCATTCTTTGTCTCTCATGGTAAAACTGAGCCTTTATGCAGCAGATCTGGGATTAAATCTCCTCTGTATCACAGGGGGGTCACAGGAAGGCCATCTGGGAGCCAAAGCAATTGGGCCATCACCTGAAATGCGAAAGCTGGTTTCCAGTTCCTGTTCCAAGGGCTATTTATACCTTTTTATCAAGGAGCTTTTAAAGGGCTGATTATGTCTGATTACGTGGCGTCCTTCCTATGCTCCACAAATGGGTTGGAAAGCCTGGAGCTAAGATCTCGGCCAGTCCATGTTGGAGAGGCAAAAGTTGGAGCCAGCTTGGAGCTCAGACACCAATTCTGACTCCATCCGACTGCAGGAAATCTCTTGCTGTTGGATTTTACATCTAGCAACATTTGCTGGAATAAAACCAAGTTGCACTTAGAAGCTGAGAGAGATCACGTGGGCACAAGCTGCAGGAGCAAGTTTCTTTCCAAAGTAAACCCTCATGGAATGAAACTAGGGTTTCCAGTCATGGGAACTTGTACAGAGAACTGTTACAGAGTGGGAGACATAGAGATGTTGGGGTGACATCTCCCATGGCTTTGTGACATGGATCTGCAGTCCAAAGGCTGTAGGATACACCATTTTTCCCTTATGCTCAAGAACATTCTGATTCTCCTTCATCTACCACATGAATGAAAGTTAAACATCCATCAAACAAGTTTAGCAGAGCAAGACTTAAGAAAACAACTGTTGATCAAATCATGCTTTCAATGAGCTGATCTTGAAGATACCTAAAGCTTTTAACCAAAGCTAAACTTAAAAAAAAAAAGTAAAATTGTGGAATCAAATTTATGGACATTGATTCATCTCTGCAACTTTGCTTGTTGGGAAAAACCAAACCAAACCAGACCAAACCAACTTCTGGGAAGTTTTATTACAAGTTTCACAGGTATAAAATTTTTGCCATGCTTGATCACACATGTGCTTTCCTGCTAAAATTCTGTGAATAGCATGCCCAAACCAATCTTTAAAACATATTATTACTGGTTTTTTTCTGATTTTAGATTACAAAGTCTTATCCAAGGTCCTTGGAAACTTCCACAGAAGATCAGCAGTGTAAATATGGAGGGCAGCACTACTATAGGGTCTTACTGTCCTGTGCAGAGACCTTTGGGAGATTGAGAAAGGGTCTCAGAGCCACATGGAGAAACTGGACAAATAAATTATTTTCCTCTGAGCGTGGAAAGGGGAATGTCTGGGGCATCCTGGAGGAAAACTGAGGTGTAAGAAACCCTCTCACCCGATGCAGTGTGATGCTTGAAGAGCAAGGACCTGCCCAGGATGTGTTGAAAGTCAAGAAGTGAGACTTGGCACACTCTACCAAAGGCCCTTTCTATAGGAAAAGCAGCTGGAGTCAGGCAGCAGGCTCAGGAGAACAGCAGTTATCAGCAGCAGCAAATTCAAAGGCAAAAAATCTGAATTTCTTTATTGATTTTATATGGAATAGCGTAGAGCGGAGAGGCTGGAGAGTAAGCTTAAATTTTATTTCCAAAACAACTGTAGGCAATATCAGGATTGTATTTAGGATTACTCTGTCTTCTGAGCACATGAAGGTGATTTTTTTCTCATATCTATTAAGGGAATAATACTGGCTGTATGAAACACAGTGTCTAGGGGATTGTTAACTTACTTATATGGGGATTGTAGTTTATCTTCAAATCCTAGTTCTCTGTTCTTAAAACTGTAAAGTGGATCATGTCCATCCCTAGCACAAATGAAACAGGCTTGCATAAACAGCTTTGGATTAAAGGAGCTTGTTTAATAGCACTTGTTGAAGTTTAGTCACAAACCAGAATTATTTGTTCCTGTAAAAATTTTATAAATTAATTTTAGAAAAAAAAAGATGTGTTGAAGGCCTGTGAGCTGCTAACCACTTTCAATAGCGAATTTATGCTGAATTCAACGTGAAAGCAGGAAAACAGCATCTTATTAGAACAATGCCCCTGACTTTCACATATATGTGTGCAGAGCTATTTTTCCCTCTCCCTAGAAAAATGATGACTCCACACTGAGGATGTGCATCCTTGTTCAGATGGAAAAGCCAAAAATGACCGTGAAAACAAACAAACAAACAATCAAAAGGACTGGCAGGAAGCCATAGGGATTGTTTACTATGTCCCCCCTTTGAGAGATGTGACAAGCCTGTCCCCTTTCCAAGGGATTCCTCTCTCTGCTGGTGCTCTGACTCCCTGTAGACACAGCTTTACCCAGAACAGTTTTGTTGAGCCTCAGGGCAAATGAATTCTTAGGCTTAGGATTTTGTTCATGTTTTGCTTTACGACATGCCCTCCCCAGTGACAAGGAGCATAGTTTTACCAATTAAAGTAATATATGGAAGCCAGGAAGTGGGAAGGACTCCTTGTCCCCATGGCTCTGCCTGTCCCTGCTGAGGTAGAAGGATGTCAAACATTGCTGTGGTGCTGTGGGTCCCGCTGGGCGACTATTTAAACAGCTGCAGGCTCCTGGGAAAGGCCATCCCTAAAACTCATCTGCCACCATCTGACCAGAAACACTCAGAACTGGCTGCCCACAGGCAGTTTGGGGCTCTGAGCAACCAGGTCGAGTGGAAGGTGTCCCTGCCCATGGTAGGGGGTTGGAACGAGATGGTCTTTACCATCCCTTCAATGATTGTGTGACAACATCAATTAAGGCAGGCCCGCTGGTCCTGACTAGGTAAGACACACACCCCCAAAACTGCTGCTTTCTGCATGGCAGGTCTGTTCTTTCCCCATGGAGAATGTCAGACTATGGATGGACCATCATCCATACAACACCCACCCCGAAATGTCCACATCGCATTGCAGACCAGACCTGAGTAGGAGAAATAAATTTCATCAACATTTTACCTCTATTACATCATATCTTTTTTTTTTTTTCCCCAGGCCTTTAGTCAGAAGATGTGACCATTCCCTGGTCAGTACACACTTGGCATTGTGCTGCATATCATGGGTACAAACTGGGCAGGATACCCTTCATCTCCCCAAGCATGGGAGCTGTCAGGAAAAGGGCTCGTTATCCTATTTGTTGGAGTGAGGAAATGCTAAATTCCTGCTTCCTTCTTCTCAGTTCACTTAAAGAGGATTCACACAGTGGTGGTTATCTGTAGTTCACTGGCTTGCTTATAAATCTAAATAGTAATAATAAAACTTGGCACTTTCTAAATTCAGTCTCCAAGCTTTTATTATTTATCCTCAACTTGTCTAACAACAAATAGACACTCACTATAAATAAATAATGTAGTGTATTGCAGTAGAAGCCCATAAAGAGAGGTGTATTTTCAAGAGAAAATTGATTTTCCTAAGGTTGAAGCTGCCCTCTGACTTATTCAAGGCAGAAGATCAGACATGATGGGACATCTTTATTAATGTTCTTTCTGACAGGCAAGTACAACCAACTGGCAAATGAATTCTTTTCTGTCATTATCACTGCCTCATGTATGTGCCTGTTATGCTAAAATTGAACACATGTAAAATAATATTCTCTTTAAAAATAAACAAAGGTATATGAGCTTATTTATTTGCTATGTATAGCCAGTCCTATCCCACAGAGTATGAATAAATGGCATGGTAAAGTTTAGGTCATGGCAGAGTCCAGGTACACCTGGTACACACAAGCAGTGCTTCATAAATTTCAGGAAGTCTGAGCCTTTCTGTGTCTATCCAGTGTCCTCACTTATCCCTGCTATTTCCAAGAACAGGAGCACAGGAGCCAATCCTGCTGGGCGGGGTAATAACAGCAAAGGACCACTGTTGTTGATGCTGATATGAGATGATCAGCTCATGTGCAACACCTGGAGGACCAGGACAATGAGGTAGATATATTCCAGGTGGAAGATTTTAGAGAGAAGGAAAAGTGTTTTTCCAAGTTTAGGAAGAGAAAAAGAAAAAAACTTTAGGGGAACTTCAGAGGATAAGTTGCAATAGTGCTAAAGTATTCAGCAGACTCCTTCCACATTTCAATTAGTCCCTACTGAGCCAAAGTTCTATGCTCTGAATGCATAGTTTAGCACACCAAGAGCTAAAAATGCCTCTCAGTAGATAACTTGGGGCTAACATCAACACAAAACAACTCTTTGGGAGTTGAGAGAAAGCAGCCTGAAGCAAAACATCATTCTCTCTTTCCCCCTCTCTTTTATTCAGTGAAAATGCAAATCATTCAAACAAATCTGTTCACCAGAAGCCACAAAGAACCAACAGGTTTTATGGCACAGAGATTTTTCATCACTTCTAGCCTAATAGTGATAATTCAAGTTAGAACTTCTTGATAGAAAATGATTCAAAGCACCTGAAATGTTTTCAGATCCCTTCCACTTCTTTCTGCTCTTTGAGGGTCACCACAAAGATCTCAGCTCAGCTTTGTTTCACAGTCAAAAAACATCCTCTAGAGATATGTGATAACTATACATTGTCACAGACAGGAGAATCGGGATGAACACAGGAACATAAACACGCAGATGCTTCTGCCTCCAAATTATGGTTTTGATCTTTGCAGTTCCTTTCAGTCATCATCTTTTGCGTAGATGCCAGGACATTTTGGGTTTTTGCTCGTGAAATTCCCATAATTTTGCATCTGCCCCAGCAAGTTCTGTGTCATGCAGCTTCTTTCCTGGTTCACAAGAGCCAAAAGCCACCAAGGCCACTCTGATTCGTGACTCGTTGACCAGCTGTAGCTGGTGCTTGTGGTGGTGGAGTGGAAAAAAATAAACCTTCAGAACTTTGCATCTTAAGGGAAAAGTACCCAGAAGAACCTGAAAGTCAAGTTAGTGATACCTGCTCACCTGGAGCCTCCTCCTCCATTATCTGACCCCTGAGGAGAAGTATCCCCAGTCAGACCAACAAACTGTCTCTGGCACAAGGAAATTCAAAGCTTGAGTGGCTTTGCTGGGCTGTATCATTAAAATAAAACATAACAGGAGGAACTTTTGAAGCCATATTTACTCAAAATATTTAAACTAACCTCCCAGTCCTGTATAATTTGCCTTTATGGCCAATAGGTGGTGCCAATAATTTATGCATTCCCGTCTTCTGATGGGCAATGGACTCAGAACAGATAATTTTTCTGTGCTGACTGTGAGCAGAACATCTGCAGGGAAGAGTTTTGACCCAGCAAACTTCTGGGAGATGGAGTTTTGTTGAAATAACCATAGCAAACAGGTGGAAAATGGTGAGGAGAAAATCTCATGTTTTAAGGCAAGAGTTATATAAGTAAACTAGAATATGCTTCCTTTGAAGAAGAGACATCCAGAGGGAATCTCTTAATTCATTGGAAGAAAAAGTATCAAAAAATATCCTTTGACAAAGCCTTTTATATTAAAAACCCACAGCTGGCATTTCTGTTGGGTCTCAAATCAATTTAAGCTGAACAACAAAATGCCAAGGCTGACTTCTTCAGGTTGGATATCAAATTCCCTGTTTAAAAGAATTGATATTACTGTATTTTGGTTATTTGATGTTGGGATTTTTTTGAATTCTGCTGGGTTAAATATCTTTGTGACCCCTTCCCATCATAAATTTGTGATCTTGGATCAATGTTATAGTGGAATAAAATGTCACTAATTACATAAAAGGTAAGATAACCTTTGAAAAATATTTAAGTAACTTAAATATACACACATATTTTAAAAAATTATCAGATTTAAAGCCAACATGTTCAATATTTGCTGAGAGAAGGGAGGACTAGATGATGCCAGCAGAAGTCTGAGTACCAGAAAGCAGATTCTAGAAGCCAAATCCTTAACTTTAAATTTAACTCTAGTTGGCTTTGGAAAGTCTTTATCATTATAGCTCACTATGTATAAATTTAAAAAGGTATTTGTAACAGTGATACCATTCCCTGGCAGAAGAGGCATTAGACAAACTCAGCAATCCCTTCACCAGTACCTGTGTGTGTTACAAAAAAAACAAGTACAGTGAATTTTTCCCTTCCAAATGTAAACCATCTCCTTCATAAATCTTTGGCTCTTTTTTTATTTTGAAATCCTGTTTCTTCACTGTCCTCTCACAGAAAACATCTCCTTATGTCTCTACTGCTGTTAATCAAAAATCAGTGTCCTGTGCTGCTGAGTGTTGGGGGGCATGGAAAACTCTAACCTATGCCCTGGCCAAGTCATATTTACTGGCTCAGTGCCTCGATTGTCAAACCTGGAAAACAGAGCAGTTTCTTTTGCTGTTGTAATTTACTACTGAAACAAGTTTTCCTACTCCCTGTGGTTGAGTCACAGTGTGCCAGGCAGCTTCGCCTGCTATTTTTATGTCAAATTCACAGAAGATATCATTTTCGAAATGAAATTGTACATTCACAGGGTAAGAGTGGCTGAAGGTCATGAACTCACAGCCACCAATGCAAATGTTTATACCATTTAGGCAATGAATTGTCAGACAATTCACAACCAGGATGGGATGTGGGTGGAAGCACAAAAGGCCTTGTGATGATGATTAAATTAATACATCTCTTTGCTTCTTTCAGTAATGAATAGAAATCTGTAGATAAATATGTTCTAATCATTTGTTACCAATTTTGAAAGATATCAAAGAAGAGGCCGAGAGATCTCCAGGGGATGGGGGCACATCTCAGGATCTATCATTCTTTGCTTCAGCCAGTCCTTTTCCTTGCGCTCACTGAAGCCAATCCATGCACATAAGTCATCAGTTAAGTGTCATTCTCCTCATGCTCTTGTGACTTTGTGATAAAACTGTACAGAAAATAAGAGTATCCAACAGAGGTCAGGAGTTGTTGCTTCCCATTCACTCAGTTCCTGACCCCAGCTGTAATAAAGCACCGTATTTCTTTTCTCACAGCTGAACTCTGGAGAATGTCTGCCCTATAAACACACAAAATTTCCCAAATGGAGGCTGTAGCAGCAGCCTCCCCATGCTCTTAATTCAAAAGGAACAAACCAAACTGGAACTTTTGAGCACTGAACTTAACACAGTTTTCCTTTCACACAGCCACAAGCCTGGCCCAGTGGCCATTGCTGTAATTTATTTTGGCTGCAGTGTGTCTTGCTAACATGGTGCCTTTTCGTGTGTTTACCTCTTATTTTTAACCTACATTTGAAAACATTAATAGCTCTATTAAATGTCCATTTGATTCAACCACAAGAGAAAATCGTCTGAGTTAATACTGAATTATTTCTTTTGAATAGATTTAGTAATGTTACAGCTGCCTCCCCATTTCTTCAAATATTGATCTCTCTGCAGCTCCCAGAGGTGCTATCTAGAGAAAATCAATGAGCTTCAAGTGAAGAAAGGAAGAAGAGACTGAAGAGGTAGTTTTTGTATATGTAAATTGACAATTTTATTCATCAGAATGAAGAAAATCAGAGTAAAATTCAAGTCTACAGGAAGATATATTACAAAATCAAATGAGTCTCTCACTCCTGCAGCAAATAATATGTAAGAAGCTCATGGAAGTAGAAAGGAAGTCCTTATAAATGAGATTTAATTCTTTCTTCCACAGAAAAGCAGAGATCATAAACTTGCTATTTTAAGTGCATCACGAAAGTAATAAACTATATGCACAAGAAATATCTTTAGTGGGTAAACTTTTGCATCTCTAAAAATAGTAACTCAGTACCAACTCTGTTAAGCCTGTGATCCTTATCTGGAGCAACCAGAAGATGGATAGTGTCAGTCCCTCATATTTTACCATCTCAGGGACTTTATGCAGAGCAATAATTAGCTGTTGACGTGAGACAACACTAAAATCCAGTTTGCAAAGTCACCCTGAAGTTGTATTTGTCCAGAGTTGAGCTCTTGGTTGTTTGGGTTCTGTTTTCTCTTCCAGCTAATGAGATGTGCCAGCTGCCTTCAGAAAGCCTCAGGCAGCCCAGACTCTGCCCTGAGCAGCCCAACAAATCCTGCCTTCAGCGGCTGCCTTGTGACTTCCAACTGTCCTTGAGGTTCTGTCTGAAGACATCCACTAAACATTTTCTGGTTTGCTCTTACAAATGTGACCTCTACATAGTAAAGGTTTCTTTCAAATGGAGGAACACACCAGGTAAGTGCACATTGTTATCATGTCCCATCTCCTTTGACCTGACAGGCTGAATCCACATCTTTTTGCAATGCTAAAGACTGGGATGAGTTATGGGAAGCAATCACAAGTTGTTTGCTGTCTCAGCCCGGAACAGCCCAGGCCATCATCCTGTTGTACCAAGCTATTTATTTTCTTCTGCAGATCAGTTGATCAGTTAAAGTTGTTGCTGAGATCTACAGACCAAACACCATTAAGAAATGGTCCTATAACAAGGATTATGTGTGTGTGAGCACATCTATGGAATATTATCACTTCCATTTTTTCAAAACCTTACAAGTGCCCGGCACTGCTTTATCCTGATTAGCAGGAGTACGAACACTTCACTCTCTGTCACTTATCATGAGGAGCAGGTGCATGAATCTCTGTCTCCCATCAAGCAGTTATTTTCTATTCCTTGTCTTTTTGATCTAAGTTGCAAGGAACTGTTGGAAAATATATACAAGTGGGCTCAGAGCTTTCTGATTAAACACCCAGCAGCATAAGGACTGAATCTGCACCTGCAGCAAAGCAGTGTGTTGTGATCCTCTGTTGGATCACGGAATCACAGAATTGTTTGGGTTGGAAAAGACTCCTAATATCACTGAGCCCCACTGTTAACTCAGCACTGCCAAGGCCACCACTAACCCATGTCCCCAGGTGCCACATCCACAGGGCTTTTAAATCCCTCCAGGGATGGAGACTCCACCACTGCAGCTGTGCCAGGGCTGGACAACCCTTTGGTGAAGATTTCTTTCCTAATATCCAACCTACACCTCCCCTGTCACAACTTGAGGCTGTTTCCTCTTGTCCTGTATTAGACTGGATGGTGATTTGATAGTGTGGTCACAGGGATCTTCTTCAGTAAACACAGCCATGCTGGGGAGCCATGTTGCATTCATTTTACTGGGCAACACACATCCAAGGCTGGAAATTCTAAGGCTGACACATCCTTAGAATAATTTTGGGATTAGGTCTTGTATGTGGGATTACTTTGTTAGGAGCCAGATCAAAGGATTTTTTTTGATCCTCATTTCAGGAACACAGTCAATGTTCACACCCCCTTTATTTGTTCGAGAAAAAAACAACCAAACAACCCAAACTCTTCCAAGTGGATGATTTGCTTTAAGTAATGAAAGAAGATACAGTGAAATAGTGGCTATTTTAAGACCTCTGAGAATAGTGGTGGTTTCAAGGGTCAGTGTATGCATTCTGTTGGTTCCTCAAAGAACAGCATCTCTAACTTTAGAGAAAACTGTTTTAGGATTTGGACCCTAGATAGTGGAAATGTGCAGGAGAATAAACCAGTTGTGAAATCCTAGAAAGACAATGCACATTTTGTGCTGGTCTCCCACACTGTTCTCAGCTTATGGAAGCAAAATGAGACCTCATTAAAAGGTCAGCTTGGAAAGAGAGGAAACAGGCCAGTTCTCAGGAGATATTTTTGTCAAATTTCCAAGAATCCAAATGCAGTCTGATCTGAGAAAGGGGGCCCTGTTCAATATAATAAACTTCTAGTAAAGAACAGGCTGGTGAGAACTGTGTCACTGTGTGTTTTTCTGCCCTCTGAGAGTCACATCTCAGTTGCTCTGCCACCCTGCCAGGATTCACTCCTTCAGCACCTCACTGCACTTCTCCCAGCTATTTCTGTTCAGTCAAACCTCCCCTTTCTCCTAATTGGATTATTCTTCTGTCTTTCTGCCATTAAAATATTATCACTTCTTTAGGAAAGCTACCACTCAATTTGTCTGACAAAGACAAATAGTCTTTGCACTGAAGAGTTCGAGCTTCAGTCTGGGCTTTCATGGGCAATGTCTCAGCAGGAGACAGAAGAGAGCTGACTCCATGTCTGGTTCCTCTCCACTGGCTCCTGGATTTGCTGAGGAGCAGAAGCATTATCCCTTTGGAAGGATCACTTAGCAATTAAACCATCATCTCCTCCCTCTGGGTGTTCTGCCCTTTCTAGAAAGGATGATGACTGGGGGAAGGGAGGATTTGGGAAGTACCATCAGTTGGAAATGTGGTCTTAATTCCTGTCTATAGTGGACTAGCAGCTAAAAAAAAATTGCTAGTCCAGTCCTACCATCTTCCACATCATATAAAACTGTCACAGGAGTGTCTCAAAAGACCATGGCTTGCAATGTCAGTGTGAGCCTTCTGGCACCAAAGAAAGTAGCTGCAAAGTTTGTAAGTAAATAAATAATGTCTTCAACTCCTTTTAAAGACATTAATAAGAGCAGACATCCAGCTTGGTGTGTGTTTAAGTGAAGCTGTCTTGAAATCTGTGATGTGCTATCATTTATAATCACTGAAGACCATCTATTGATCCCTGCTGTTTCCTGAAACATTTCATGGAGTTGGCTCTATGGAGGGAAAGGGGAATTGGACTGATGATATCAGTAGGTGTCCAGATTCAAATAGCAGGGCTCTGTACAGTCTGTTCTGAACTGCTCCAACCCAAATCCAGACAAACTCCACTTGGATTTGGAGAGTGAACTCACATTTAGATGGAAATAGCTGAAAGAAGAGTTTAGACCATTCGGTTACTAAGGAGAACCTAACATTTTAAAAGCTAATCCAAGTTTCACTTCCATGAGTGTACTACAACACTACAGCAATCAATGGATAAGTTTAAAATCTGAGTCAAATCAAACTACAAATTAGGGACTGGAAATTTCTACAATCAATTTAAAGCACAGTATCTGAGCATGTGACATATGCAAGCAAAGGTCAGGTTTTCTGAAGTTCTTAGGTACCTAGAAATGCAAATAGAAAAGATTTCCAAAAGCCCCCAAGCTCCTTAATCATGCAATACTACCCAAGGAAGGGGTCACATGCTGTAAGAATGTGTTAAATAGCACAAAATCACATGTAGCTGAACAACATAAGCACTCTCCTGAGAGAGATTGTCATCTCTCATCCTAACTGCTTTACACTAAGCTGTGAGTGCAGAGCGGAAAATGAGAGCAGAATATCTTGGTCCGAGATCAGTGCAGAGCTCATGGACTCAGAGGATTTTCTTCTGTTGGAGTAAGAGAGAGATAATATATATACCCTGGACTGAGAAAGATACTGAAATACAGAATGAGACAGATCAATGAAAAAACCAAAAGAGGAACAATCTATTTAAACCTCAGGAAATAACACCAGCTGAGCCAGGGAGAGGGCTTGGTGACACAGGTCTTTTCAAGCATCAGCATCTTTGATCCGAAATGTGTATCAGTTTTTAAATGCCAGGTTTCTAATAGCAAGTTCAAATTACAAAGCAGAAGCAGAGTTCATGGAAAGACAAAGCTCCCCTTAAAGGTTAAAGGAAGGAAGTTGACAAGGATTATTGTTTTCATGCCCTGTTAAAATCTATTCTGCTGAGGTTGAAAAGCAGGAGCAAAACGTTAACTCTTCTTTTCTTGCAAGGGAGGAGACATTCAATAGGAATCTGAAAGGTCAGAGCCTGGTAAAAGCATCTACAGAATGTAATAATGCCTTGTGCTGCCCCAGTGCTTTTCACCCCCCAAAATCCTAGTATATGCAAGAGGTTCCCTGCAGCTCTCTGGGAAGGTACACAGGGCATGGGGAGAGGTTTTTGGCAGATTGCATCTGCAACTGGGGCTGCACTGGGTCAGTTTGCAATTAGACACCAGTGATGAGGCTTGTATTCAGCACGGGAAAGACACGGACCTGTTGGATCAGGTCCAGAGGATGCCATGAAGATGCCATGAGAGCTGGAGCACCTCTGCCATGGAGACAGGCTGAGACAGTTGGGGTTGTTCAGCCTGGAGCAGAGAAGGCTTCAGGAAGACTCTCAAGTCCCTTCCAGTGCCTAAAGGGGGTTATAGAAAAGATAAGGACAGAATTTTGACAGGGTCTGTTGTGACAGGACAAGGGTTTTAAACTAAAAGAGTTAGATTCAGATAAGATATAAGGAAGAAATTTTTTCCAATGAGGTGATGAGGCACTGGCACAGGTTGCCCAGAGAGGTGGTGGCTGCCCCATCCTTGGAAACACTCAGTGTCAGGCTGGATGGGGCTCTGAGCAACCAGGTCTAGGTTGAAGATGTCCCTGCCCATGGCAGGGAGGTCAGACTAGATGATCTTGAAAAGTCCTTTCTGACCCAAAGCATTCTATGATTCTATATTTTAAAAAACACTTGAACACTGAAGCGTTGTCACATACTCCCTTGCAACCATTCCTGGAGCTGATTTTGACTGAGGTGAAGGAAGGAAGTGAGACAGAGTCTTTGACAGGACAAATGAGCAGAGCTCTATCCACAGCAGCTGTCACCAGGTAAGAATCTGGTTCAGACTCTTTTTAAACCCCTCCTTGCTCTGATGTGGCTTGAAGGTTTTTCTAGCAAGTGAGACAGAATGACATGAATTACTGAAGAGATCCCTAAAGTATCATGGAATGATGAGGTTGGGAGGTACTTTAAAGACCATCTCGTTACAACCACCCTGCCATGGGCAGGGACACCTTCCACTAGCCCAGGTTGCTCCAAGCCCTGTCCAACCTGGCCTTGGACACTTCCAGGGATGTGGCAGCCACAGCTTCTCTGGGCAACTGTGCCAGGGACTCACCACCGTCCACAGCCAAGATTTTCTTCCTAACATCCAATCTAAACCTCTTGTCTTTTAGTGAAAATTATTTCCCCCTGTTCTATCTCTATTTGCCAGTATAAAAAGTCTCCCTCCCTACTTTTTTATAAGTCTTTAAATACTGAAACGTCACAATAAGGTCTCCCTGGAATCTTTCTCTTCTCCAGCTGAACAATCCCAACTCTGTCAGCCTGCCTTCATATCTTGCACAGCAGAAGGAATAGTAATGTCATGAGGGTGCATCTGGGAAGCTGAGGTAGACTTAGGGCACAAGCCCAGGAGGAGGTGTACATAAATTCTTGGATACTCCAGAGCTGTAAATGTAAATCTCTAGCAGTAAATGATGATTGAGAGACTTCCTATCCCCTGATATCCACCTGGGTTACAGTGTCTTGCTCAAGCTGTCCTGATCTCCAACATCTTGGGAATCTTGCACAGCTTGTGAAAAACTCGGGCATGGATCTTAAGAGTGTTGTGTATTCTGCAGAACTAGAAGAGTTACTGTCACAGGAAAAACTGGACTGTGCTTAAAAAAAAATATCTTGGTATGAGTGTCATTGCCCTGGATTCCAGTTTTGTCTCTGTGGGTCATCAGCCTTCACCAATGAATACCAAGCTTCAAATACTGGACCTTTTCCAGGTTTTTTACATTCATGTGCAAGAGACAGAGACTGCACAGCTCCCAGGTCATTATTTGACAAAATAAATTTTTACTCAGGAAGCCAAAAGAATAAAATAACCCCACGAAACCCCAAGAAAATCTTCATGCTATTTTATTAACTGGTGTAAGTCAGTGTTTATTCAGTATGAAAAGTTTGAGAATCTGGACCTAAATCAGGGACTTTTTGATTTTTTCTAAAATAGGAAACAGGAAGTGACAAGCCATGACTTAAAAATATATGCAAACAATGTAATTAGTTATTTCTGTCAGCACTGAGAATTGGCTAGTGTTATATCCAGAAAGCCTCAACCTATACTCCAAAAGTTTTTTTCCAAAACAAGATTGTTTTCATAGATAACTATTGGAAATCCATGAGCCTGCACCAAGAAAAGCAGTTGCCTGATAAAGGGACGAGTGGTGCTGGCACAGCCTCCCTGCACAGATCACATCTATTACTGCTGTGAACGTCACTGAACTGAGATACAGTGACCTGACTGACACCTGGAGGAGATGAACCTCATGTTATGAAGCATCCAACTTCATTCCTCGCCCTCAAATCTGCAGCTCCAACCTGCAGGATCCCAATGTGCGTCATTCCTCATTTGCATGAGTCTGTGGTTTCTGCAGCACTTGCTATAGCCAAGAGGGTTTTTACTGAGGAAATGGAAAATGCGGCTTGCTGGACACACAGAGAGTGGATATTCCAGCTGGCACTGTTTTCTGAGAGTACTAAAACTTTTCATCAGAACAACGAACCATCCCTCAGCAAGAGGGAACCGTATAACTACTGAAGTAGTGCTTAGTCTGCATTAAATTGAGGATGTGGAGGGGCTTGTGGGAAAGGTAACATCAGTCCAGAGGGTGGGATGGAGCTGTTCCCTCTCACCACAGTATAAGGATTCTCAAGGAGACTGTAGGAATGAGTTCTCCCTTGGCTTGCCCTCAGGACTGTTAGGGTTGTCTCCTAAATTGCAATCAGTGTTCAGTTCAGTACAAAACATGAAGAGCTGGCACTCGCTTTTCCACTAAGACAGAGATTGTGCCAACTTGCTCTAAATCCATTTCCTCAAGTCAGGCAATGTGAAAGCTGAGGAATTGCAGTATCTAACCCAGAGAAAGGAGCCAAGACAAGTTATACTGCAGCAAAGACAAGGAGTCTGACTGATAAGGGCTCTCTGACACCTTTCAGGAGGAAATGGGTCACTTAAGTGCAAATCAATCACTTTTCCTGGAGGGTGAATCATCCAAAACTATATGAGCAAAAGGTATGAAAGGCTGCTGATGAATAGGTTTGGGCTTGTAATGACTGACCATTGCCAGGAAGGGATTTCTAGTGATGGATTCCTTGTTCCATTTTCTGAAAACTACCTTATTTATGGCTGCAATACATAGAAAATTAGTATATCCTGTGGCCTAACAGGGTATAGGAAGCAAACATATAACTCCATGATTCACAATCAAAAATGGTCCACTGTGTGGGTAATCATTTCTTTCTTTTCTTCTCTTTGAAGAAACTACAAAATTTGAAAGTTGGTCTTGAGCCCTCTAATTACCTGGCTAGTAAATACAATGCAATGCAAAGTGTGTTGGTAAGGCCACAAACCTCTGTAATCTGGTGGTTATTTGGTTTATTGCAAGGCTTATTGGATGGGATTTCTGCAAAACTCAGGCCTTGGAATGTTGAGTGACTAATTTTTCTGTGGGCTGTGTTGATTTCCATCAACTAAGGATCACGCTCATTTCATTAATAACTGTGACCATTAACTGGAAAAAGCAGAAAATTCTCAACAATGAATTTCAGAGAAATATCAGGAACTAAAAACAAGCCTGTGAGAAACATCCAACCAGGGAATGTATCTTCCATCATCCCTCCTCTCCACACTCAGACCTGGACTGGAAGCACTAGAGATGGTATAACAGTTGAGTGAATACGGGAAACCATTGGACAATAAAATTCTCCCCCCCTCTGTGCAAGACCTTTGCCTATTTCCCACTAATTCCTATGACTCACCTCCAAGTTTTATACAAGATTATTTGGACAAGGTTGACAGGAGCAAGTATGCTGGGTGGTGGGAGCAAAACTGCCGCTGAAGAAGTGTCTTTTTTAACAGCCCTTAACATTTAACAGTTGGACTCAGCGATCTGAGAGGTCTTTTCCAACCTTAAAGTTCTGTGATTATATCCTATAATTGGTATAATCTGTCTACAGAAAGACTCAGTTTCTCAGGAGTTCATTTTCTCATACAGGACATCCTGAAAAACTGCTACGAAAATTTCATCAATTATTTATAAAACACTGTGATATTGTTGTCTCAATTACAATTTAGATAATCTCCCTTGCCTTGGCTGCACACCCTGACTGTACCTACATTTAACAGAGGAGCTCCTTGAATGGGGAGGAACACAGGTTTTCCTCAGACACTTTGGGAGGAGTAAACTCACCCTGGAGTTATGCCTGTTAACATTAAAATGTCAACTTCACTCGACTATTTAAATCTGCCTCTGTGGCAGGATCACGGAAATACTCTGTGTATTTGATACAAAGGAGGATTCTCTGTAATAGGAGAAAAATAAAAAATGGAAAAGTCACAACTGGAAAGGAGTAAATCTCAAACACATTTACTTACACCTTCTTCAGGGTCATTTTGTCCTCCCTAAGTGTGAGAGGGGATAGCTTGGAGAGTTGAACACAGGATGATAAAGCCCCCATCATCTCCTCATCTTCATGGTGCATCCTGAGAAGTGTGGGGGCTCAGAAATATAATAGCTGTCAAAAACCACCCAAAACAAGCTCAGAACACACTAGTTTGTCAAGTAGAAAGAGGTCGAAGGGGGTGGAAGGCAGAAAATAGAAAGAGAATAGATGTATGTTGTAAAACAAAATAATTTTATTCTTGCTAGGACTGAGAGGCTGTTCCCATCTGCTGAATCAATTGGCATTAACTTGCTGCCCAGGGGAATGTGAGCTTCTCCCTGATGTGTAAACTGCCACTGAACTGGTGACCTCCCCTCTCTGCCTTTAGTCCTGTTGCCCTGCAAAGAAGTGCAGCCAGGCATGTCTGCAGAGAGGATCTGGACAGCAGAGGGTGGGCAAGGCAGCCTGTGTGCTTTCAGGATACATTCCAGAAGGGACGTGCTGCTTTCTTGGAAACTGGAAAGAAAATGAAAAAGGGTGATTTGACTTCTACCATTTTAGATGTCTAGAATGTGGATATCCAGTCTCAACATGTCATCCATGGTCTCTCTGTAAAAGGGGAAAGGCAAGGGTAATCCATGGGATCCATCACCTTGTGATAAGGTGAGTTTCTCTTTCTTTTTCTTTTCCTTTTTTTTTAAATGGAACACAAAAATCAAGGGATTCAATTCATCTACCCTCTCTTTGAATGTGATCTGATGTCAGAGCTTGAACTTAATTTTTAGGATGAAAAGATCTTCTGAATAGGGTTTTTTTTTCCCAGCGTTTCTTAGGCTGTTAGAATCTATGCCTGGTTCCCCACACCATCTTTCTTCTCCATGATACTTGTCTTCCGTTGGATTAAATCCCACAAGAAAGAAAAAAAGAAAGGTCTGAGATGAATGAATGTGATAATACTGAAAGACTTTAAAAAACATACTTTTTAAGGAAAGCGAAGGCCAACCTCAACCTCTGAGAACTAACCTAAGGTGTCCTGCCTGCTCTTTCACACTTTTAAACCCCTCTGCCAGGCCATAGTACCTCTGTTGCCTTCTGAGGCTAAAAACACCTCTGCACTCAAGCACTGCTTCTATTTTTGCTCCCCCTGCCACAGCCAGAGTGCTCTGCAGCTCGAGCAGATCCATTATGGATAAGATAGGATCACCTAAATCACTTTTCATGCTCCCTGGAGAGTTGGTTTTCAAGAGGAGGACACTTCTTTTAAATCAGCTGAGGGCATGAAAACTGCTACTGCTTGTAGGTTGTCAGGAGAATCTCCTGCTAGACCAAGAAAGATGAGATAAAGTGTCAAAATCTCTAACACATTATTAATTTGGTTTATTACTAGTGTATTATTGGCATCCCCCAATCAAACATTCCCAGATCCTTCTCAAATATGCACAAAAGCAAGTGGAAAGAGAAGAAAAACCTAGGAAATGTGCATTTAATGCTATTGTGTACATGTGCCTTAAAAATCCAGAATCATAAGTTAATGGAGAATTTCTGTGACAAGATGGATGTTATTTTCCCCATTTAGATTGATTCTAATTATTGCATTTGATATTTCTGCTTTTGTAGACACAGAGTTCAACTGTTTGTCCCTTCCTTCCCACTATAAATGCTATAAACTTGTGTAAACCTTGCAGTGCAAAGAAATACTACTATATACACAAACAAGAGAAAGAAAAACACATTGGAAATACAGAGAAGCTGCTTCAATGAATGAAAAAAAAAAAGTATTCAACACAATGTGAATGAACATCCCAGGAGAAAAATAAGGATTGTCATACAATGATGAAAAGTAAAGTCTAGGAGACAGGACCAAAATTAACTAGAATTCTAAGCCTTAATTTAAAAAAAAAAAAACAAAACCAACCAAAAGAAAGAAACCAAGTGCCTTGTGGTGTCTGGATAAGTTCCAGTTTGCTGAATTAAAGTTTGTGAAGGGCCCTTCTTTGTCTGGATGTTGTTTTAAAATTTGCATTTTTTTTATCATATAGGGATATACCTCATACCACCTTAATGTTCTTCAGTTTGCAAGTAGAAGTTGATTACTGAACCTCCTGAGAATTTGGTTGTTTCTCCCATGCAAAGCCCTGAAGGAATAAAACCACCTTCCCTGGACACACACTGAGGGAATTGCTGTGCCCAGGGACAGGGCTCCGGGAGGAGGGGAGCAGCGGGAGGAGTGCCAAGGGGAGGGACAGGGACACACGTGGCCTGCCCTGGCACAGGCCCCTGTTACACCCTGGTCTAGAAGCTCCAAGATCTTACCAGCTGTTACACTTTAATTTTAGACTTCAAGAGATTTCGCTCAGGGAGTGTGGGATGGTTGGGCCACCAGGAGGGTCACTGATTGAGAGCCCAGCCACAAGCCCTTCCTTGTCTTGGGATCTCAGCCATCTTGGCTGCAGGCCTAGGCCTTGCCCTTCTCACGCCACCTTCCCCTCACACACACACACACACACACACATACCCCCACCAGGTTCTGACCCCAAAATAACTGATCTGGGGTCTAAGGAGCCCCCATGGGCAGACAGCACCCATGGCAGGGAGGATCTCCCATCCTCTCTGCACCTGCCTGAACATTGGGACTAAAATGACAGAGGGGCACAGCAATACAGACAGTACCTCTCCTCTGGGACTCTCCCACCTCCCCAAGGGCTCTGCAAGGGGAACCCAACGCGAATGAGGACAGTGGGTCACCTCGCATGGAGGTGTCGCTCAGGGGAAGTCGGCCACACTCTGTGCCAAAACTGCTCATGAAGGAAAAACCAGGTGGGTCATTGTCCCAGGAGGTCCCTGAGAAGGGCACATGCTGTGAGGAGGAACTGTTACAAAGATGGCAAGAGGAGCTGCAGCAGGCGCAGAGAGAAACAGAGGCGATCAAGCACCTGCCTGAAGGCGATACGTTGTGACACCGGTATTTAGGAACAGCTGATAATGGAAAAGACTATTTTAGTGTTACCAGTGAATCTATTCAGGACAGTTTTATTCTGAATTTTTCAAGTTTTAGTGTATTTACCCCTCATATGTACCCTCCATTTTTCCTATTGGTTCCCATTTGCTGCATTGCAGATGTTTCCCTCATTGGTCCCTGCTGATCCTGCGTTCCCTCCCTCCTTTCTTGATTGGTCATTACCCCTGTCAGTCCCATGCTCCTCCCTGTTTTCCAGACCCTTCTTCACCCTACCCTATATAAGTCTTCCCCCGGCTTGATAAAGCGTGATAGCACAGTGACAAGCTGACTCAATCTTTTACTTGACTTGAACCCTATTTGCTGTCGCGAAACCTTTCAAACCCCAGGCTGCAGCAGGTCCCTATTGAGGGCAAATTGTTCTTTATTGCTGCACACAGGGTGTCCCACACAACCAGGGGCACCCACCATGCAGTTTTACTTTGGATTCTTACATTTCTCTCTGGCATTCAGGCACAACTGGAGATCACACATCACTACATAACATGCAGGTATTACAAATTTACAAACATCTCAAATTCTGTGCCGTAACCACCCCTCTGCTTCATTCTTGATCTAAAGGAGCCTGGACTTGGTGTGGCTACAGTGTCCTTCTTGGAAATCATCACCGACGTCTGCTCCTCACTCCTGGGAGGTGTGGCTTTGTAACCAAGGTCCCCTCACAGTGCCAAACAGGAACAGAGATCCTGCAACAGAGATGTCCCATCCCACCACCAGGACATTCACCACCAAGCACCCAGCGGTGTCCCAAAGGCTCCAGGAGCAACCTCACAAGCCCACAGGTCAGCCCCAAAGGAACTGATCCTGTCCCTCACCAGGGGATCTCAGGAGCAAAGCAACCAAGGGCCATGTCCCCCACCGTTCCATTTGACAAGGGATCGAGGGCTTCTGCCCACTTTGGGAAGGTAGCCCCTGGGGGCCCATTCCCTGCCGCTGGGGCTGCACTTGGTGGCTGTTGGGGCTCTGGTTGCCCACTGGCAGTGGTTGATCAGGGGTGGGCATGAAGGGCGGGGCTGGCCTGGCTGTGAGAGAGCAGTGACCAGGAGAGAGCAGTGACCAGGAGAGCCCTTGAAGAGGTGAGGAGGAGGAGGAGGGCGTCCATCCAGACCATGCTCACCCTCAGGAAGAGATACAAAGAGGTGAAGGAAACCTAGGGCTACGTGAAGGAAATGAAGAAGAAGGTGACAAGGGCGATGCAAACAAGGAAGAGGAAGAAGAGCACGGTTTTGAGAGGAGGGCCTGTCAGGGCGGACCAAGAGGGACTTCCTGCAGCGACTGCAGGAACCCTTGGAGCACCCACGCTGCTGCCTGGAGAAGAAACGCCCTGAGAACCTTCACCTAGGCCCTGACTTAGTTTAGAAAGCCTATAGAGAGGCAGACTGCATATCATTAGTAATTAATTTTGAAGCAGTTAAGATGTAGTATAACAACTTTACCCCCAACAAATATTTTAGTAGTCAAAAGATAGTTCCCCAACAAATACGTTTGAAGTTTACGTGTAGTTCCCCAGCTAATATATTCGTAGGTGCATGTGTCACAATGGGGGCAGCTCTCCGTGGCCCCACAGGTAACACTGCCCCAGTCCAGTCTGGGCAGAGGCAGGGAGTGGGCACCTCCTACTCTCTCTCTCCTGCATGCCATGGCTTGGACAATACTCCTTGCTTTGCTTCTACAGAGCCTCATCCAGTACCCGCAGGCGGTGGGCGATGGCTTGGATGAGGTCACACAGGAGCGCATGGAGCTTCACAACTTCACAGCTGCAACCACTCAAATTCAGGGCCCAAGCTGTCCACAGCTCAATTGCCTCCCACACATGACTCAGATGCAGCAGGAGCTGGAGCAGGGCCCCCTGGAGCGCACTCTGCGTGCCGGGGAGCCCTGCTCTGGGCTGCCCTGCAGCAATGGCACTTCTGGGCTCCTGCTACAGGCCTAGGCCTGCTCTTGGCGCTCTGGTTCATCTGCAGAAGAGCAGCCATGAACCAGAGAGCAGTGGCCAGGAGAGCCCTTGAAGAGGCGAGGAGGAGGAGGAGGGCGTCCATCCAGACCATGCTCATGATCAGGAAGAGATACAAAGAGGTGAAGGAAATCTGGGGCTGTGTGAAGGAAATTAAGAAGAGGGTGACAAGGGCGATGCAAACGAGGAAGAAGAAGAAGAGCATGGTGCTGTGAGAGGAAGGCCTGTCAGGATGGACCAGGAGGGACTTTCTGCAGCAGCTACAGCAACCCTTGGAGCACATGCACTGCTGCCTGGAGAAGAAACACCCTGACAACCTTCACCTAGGCCCTGACATAGCTTAGACCGATGGGCTGACAGACAGTCCGTCTATTAGCAGTACTTCATTTAGATGTAGCTAAGATGCAGCTAGCACATTTGCCTTGACAAGTATAGAAGTAGTTATTAGGCAGTTCCGCAACACCTATATTGGTAGTTAATATGTAGTTCCCCAAGAATTCTGTTAGTAGTTACATGTAGTAGTAAGTAGTTAATATGTAGTTAGCACACTGATCCCCTCAAAATACATCGTTAAGATATATTTCCCCCACAGAAATGTAAGTAGTTACCATGTAGCTAGTTCATTTATCCCCTTTAAATAGAGAAGTAGTTACCATGTAGTCAATTTATCCTCCTCAAATATTTAATTAGTTAACATAGTTTGCATTTCTCCCCAACAAATCCAGAAGCAGTCACAGTCTGGGGCAGGCCGTGGGTCCAGCCGCCATTTTGGGGCAGGCCGTGCCTTCAGCCGCCGCCATTTGGCTGTGGTCCAGAGACTGACAAAGGCTCCCAGGGCAGGGGTGGAGCAGTGGCCATCCCACCTCCCCCACAGCTGCCCTGTCTCCCCTCTGCTTCCCACCTGGCTTCTTTTGAGCCAATCAACCAGTTGATTGAACCTGTTGTTTCAATTAAAAATACTGCTCCCTATCTGGATTGTCCAAGTTCTCATTGGACTCGACCAGATCTACAGTTCTGATGATGAGCATGGGAGCACATGAAGCGGCGTGCACGCTATCTTGCGTGGTAGATGACTCAGCTGCTGCAGGAGCTGGAGCAGGGTCCCCTGGAGCGCACTCTGCGTGCCGGGGGAGCCCTGCTCTGGGCTACCCTGCAGCAATGGCACTTCTGGGCTCCTGCTGCAGGCCTGGGCCTGCTCTTGGCTCTCTGGTTCATCTTCAGAAGAGCAGCCATGAACCAGAGAGCAGTGGTCAGGAGAGCCCTTGAAGAGGCGAGAAGGAAGACAAGGCACTCCATCCTAGCCCTAATCCTAACCCTAACCCTAACCCCAACCCTAACCCTAACTCTAATCCTAACCCTAACTCTAAACCTAACCATTGGGTTAGGAAGAGGAAGAAGAAAATGATGCTGAGAGGAACGCCTGTCAGGATGGACCAGGAGGGATTTTCTGCAGCAGCCCCCAGGGAAATCTGGAAGCGCAGCCGCGCCTTGGGAGGCCCTGGCCGAGCGGGGCAGACAAAAGGGATGGGGATAGGAGTGTTGAGGGGCTGCTCCGTGTGGCGTATTGAGGCATGGACTCAGGGGGTGAAGCTGAGACAAGTTTATTGGGGTCGTAACCCCTTTTAGAACCCAATACCCACAGACAAACACACCTTATAAAGTGTCATTCAGGGGAAGTTGGCCACAATCTGCATCAAAACTGCTCATGAAGGAAAAACCTGGGTCATTGTCCCCGGAGGTCCCTTCTGAGGGAAAATTGTTCTTTATTGCTGCACACAGGGTGTCCCACACAGCCAGGGGCACTCTCAATGCACTTTTACATTAGATTTTTACATTTTCCTCTGGCATTCAGGGACAGTTCGAGTTGACCCGTGCTACATAACAGACGCGTATTACAGTTTTGCAAACAACTCAAATTGTTTGCCGGAACCACCCCTCTGCTTCATTCTTGATCTAAAGGAGCCTGGACTTGGTGTGGCTACAGTGTCTTTCTTGGAAATGACCACCCATGTCTGCTCTTCACTCCTAGGAAATGGCTCTTGTAACTGAGGTCCCCTCCCAGTACCATACAGGAACAGAGGTCCTTCCATGGAGATGTCCCATCCCACCACCAGGACATTCACCATTAAGCACCCAGGGGTGTCCCAAAGGCTCCAGGAGCAACCCCACAAGCCCAGAGGTCAGCCCCGAGGGAACTGATCCCATTGCACAGCAGGGGATCCAAAGGAGCAAAGTCCAAGGGCCATGTCCCCCACCGTTCCATTTGACAAGGGATCGGGGGCTTCTGCCCGCTTTGAAGGGAGCCCCTGGGGGCCATTCCCTGCCGCTGGGGCTGCACTTGGCGGCTGTCGGGGCTCTGGTTGCCCACTGGCAGTGACTGAGCCGGGTGGGCACGAAGGGCGGGGCTGGCCTGGCTGTGATGCCTCTGGTGTCTGTGACGTCACATGGGACATGTCACAATGGAGGCGAGTATAAAAGGCCACCGCAGGTAACGCCCCAGTCCAGTCTGGGCAGAGGCAGGGAGTGGACGCCCCCACTCTCTCTCCCCTGCACATATGGCTCGGACAATGTTCCTTGCTTTGCTCCTGCAGAGCCTCATCCACTACCCGCAGCCGGTGGGCGACGGGTTGGGAGGTGACGGGAGCGCATGGACTGCGCACTCACTATCTCCAGAGGGAGATGAGTCGGCTGCAGCAGGAGTTGGAGCAGGGCCCCCTGGAGCACGCTCTGCGTGCCGGGGGAGCCCTGCTCTGGGCTGCCCTCCAGCAGTGGCCCTTCTGGGCTCCTGCTGTAGCCCTGGGCCTGCTCTTGGCGCTCTGGTTCATCTGCAGAATAGCAGCCATGAACCAGAGAGCAGCGGCCAGGAGAGCCCTCGAAGAGGCGATGAGGAGGAGGAGGGAATCCGTCCAGACCATGCTCACCCTCAGGAAGAGATACAAAGAGGTGAAGGAAATCTGGGCATTCGCCAAGGAAATGAAGAAGAAGGTGACAAGGGCGATGCAAAGAAGGAAGAGGAAGTAGAGCATGGTCTGGAGAGGAGGGCCTGTCAGGGTGGACCAGAGGGACCTCCAGCAGCGACTCCTGGAACCCTTGCAGCACATGAGCTGCTGCCTGGAAAAGAAACACCCTGACAACCTTCACCGAGGCCCTGACAACCTTCCCCTAGGGCCTGACAACCTTCACCTAGGGTCTAACAACCTTCACCTAGGCCCTAACAACCTTCACTTAAGCCCTGACAACCTTCACCTAAGCCCTTGTCAACCTTCACCTAGGCCCTGACAACTGTCACCCAGGCCCTGACATAGCTTCGACCTATGGCCTGACAGACAGTCCCTATATTAAGTGTAATTCATTTAGGTGTAGCTAAGTTGTAGCTAGCGTGTTTGCCCTGAAGTACAGAAGTAGTAATTAGGCAGTTCCCCACAGCTATGTTGGTAGTTTATATGTAGTTCTCCAAGAATTCTATGAGTAGTTACACGTAGTTAGTGCGTAGATCCCCCCAAAATAGATAAGGACATAATATGTAGTTAGTGCCCTGATCCACCAAAATATTTAAATAGTTAAGATATAGTAACCCCATGGATATGTAAGTAGTTAACATGTAGTTAGTTCATTTATCCCCTTTAAATAGAGAAGTAGTTACCATGTAGTCAATTTATCCTCCTCAAATATTTAATTAGTTAGCATTTCTCCCCAACAAATCCATAAGCAGTTACAGTCTGGGGCAGGCCGTGGGTCCAGCCGCCATTTTGGGGCAGGCCGTGCCTTCGGCTGCCGCCATTTGGTTGTGGTCCAGAGACTGACAAAGGCTCCCAGGGCAGGGAGTGGAGCAGGGTCCCACCTCCCCACAGCTCGCCCTGTCTCCCCTCTGCTTCCCACCTGCTTCTTTTGAGCCAATCAACTGATTGAACCTGTTGTTTCAATAAAAATTACTGTTTTCAGTCTGGATTGTCCAAGTTCTCATTGGACTCGACCAGATTTACAGCGCTGAATTGGTTCTAATCTGAAACTCAGCCTACTTGCACCCAGCCCACCTGTTCTCAGATGACCAGCTGACACTCAAGGGGGTCTCTTTTCTGCTCATTCCAACCCCCTTCATGCTTATGCGCATGGGGAGCGCAGACAACCTCTGCGCTTCCCAGGGATCTGGTGCCACCTCACTGGGCACCTGGGTACTGGGCTCTGCTACACTCTTGCAAGATTATAAAATATGGTGGCAAAGATTTATTTTGAGGCGTATGAATGGGAAAGGCTGGGGTAGGATTCCTGAAAGAACCACCAAGTTTTTCTCTTTTCTGGACATTTCTCTCAGTGTCTGCCAAAGGCCACTGTTGGAAAGGGAAACAATGCATTCAGAATCAATAGTTACATACAATTTTTTCTTCTTGGTCTGCTCAACCTGCAGAAAGCAACAGCAGCTCTGCAGGAAGTGCCCTCTGTGCCAGCTGAGTACATCAGCTTCCATTTACAGGAAAGAGCATTCAAGAGAGAGTTGGTTTTTTTACACAGTCAACCATCACCAGAAAAATGGAACCAATGAAATGATGACAGAGAGCATCTTACAACTCTACTGCCATCCCCAGAGAGAGCAGCACAGCAAGACGGAGTTTGGGAAGATGTGGAGAGCCTGCCCTCCAGCAAGATCCCTGGCTGGGTGGGCACAGCAGCTTGGAGGAAGTGATCCAAGGAATTTAGCACTTGGTGAGAAGGTCTGCAAATCGGGATGGAACAACATTCCTTTATCTGGGACCTGCTCCAGTGGCAGCAGGTGAAACCCTTGGACAACTCATGGTGCATGGAGCGGGAGCTGCGTCTCTCTCTGCCTCACATTGACTGCGATATAAACCCCATTACCATTGCCTTGGACATACAGTCTCGTTTGCACCTCAATTCATCACGAGGCATTTCTGATGCTTTTAATAATCGGATCACAGCACTCCCCCCTGCCCCTGGAGCCTCAGGCAGCCCGTGGTCCAACCCGAAATGGCGGCACCTGAACGCACGGCCCGCCCCAAAATGGGTGACCGACTGTGTGGGTCCCCAGGGAAATCTGGAAGTGCAGCCGCGCCTTGGGAGGCCCTGGCCGAGCGGGGCAGACAAAAGGATGGGGACAGGAGTGTTGAGGGGCTGCTCCGTGTGGCGTATTGAGGCACGGACTCAGGGGGTGAAGCTGAGACAAGTTTATTGGGGTCGTAACCCCTTTTAGAACCCAACACCAACAAAACACACCTTATAAGGTAAAAACTGGGACCGCAGCATCTGATTGGCTGGTAGCTGTCACGGCAGTTGAAAGTTTTAGGAGTTACGGCTCACTCCTGTAACGAGTTGTTCCGTTCTCTGCAAAGCTCTGACTTTTTCCACGCCCTATTCCCCACAGCTCCGCTACCCTGGATTTAAAAGCAGACCAGTCCTCCCCTCATCCCAGGCAGGCCAAGGAAAGACCAACTCTCTTTTTTCTCTCCTCTCTTTCTCTCTCATCTCTCTCTCTTTCTCTTTCTCCTCACTTCTTTTTCTCCAAATGTGGAATCCAACCCAAAAATTCCACCGAATGCCTTAGTAGTGCCTTGTGGTGTCTGGATAAGTTCCAGCTTGCTAAATTAAAGTTTGTGAAGGGTCTTTCTTTGTCTGGATGTTGTTTAAAATTTGCTTTTTATTCATTATATAAGGATATACTTTATACTAACTTCATGTTCTAAGTTTGGAAGTGAAATTGGTTACCGAACTCCTGAGCAGTGGGAGGAGTGCCAGGGGGAAGGACAGGGACACGTGGCTGGAATCACACCTGGGCTGCCCTGGAATAGGCCCTGTTACACCCTGGTCTAGAAGCTCCAAGATCTTACCGGCTGTTACACTTTAATTTTAGACTTCAAGAGATTTTGCTCAGGGGGTGTTGGGTGGGTTGTCCACCAGGCAGATTATTGATTGCAGCGTAGCAATCAGCCTTTCCATGCCATCGCCTACTTTGGCTGCACACCTAGCCTCTTCTCATGCCGCCATCACCACTCCCGACACACATACATACCCCTACCGGGTGGTTCTGACCCAAGAATAACTCATTTGGGGTCTAAAGAGGCCCCACAGGCAGACAGCACCCATGGCAGGGAGCATTCCACCCTCCCTGCGCCTGCCCGCCTGAAGACGGACTGAAGGGACAGGGAGCATGGTGACACAGATGGCACCTTCCTCTGGGACTCTCCCACCTCTCCAGGGGCCCCGACAGAATGGGGGGGAGGGCTCTGCAAGGGGAAGCCAACGAGAATGAGGACGGCGGGTCACCTCGCATGGAGGTGTCACTCAGGGGAAGTGGCCACAATCTGCATCAAAACTGCTCATGAAGGAAAAACCTGGTGGGTCATTGTCCCCGGAGGTCCCTTCTGAGGGCAAATTGTTCTTTATTGCTGCACAAGGGTGTCCCACACAACCAGGGGCACTCTCAAGCACTTTTACATTAGATTTTTACATTTCCCTCTGGCGTTCAGGGACAATTTGAGTTGACCCGTCGCTACATAACAGACGCGTATTACAGTTTTGCAAACAACTCAAATTGTTTGCCGGAACTACCCCTCTGCTCCATTCTTGATCAAAGGAGCCTGGACTTGGTGTGGCTACAGTGTCCTTCTTGGAAATGACCACCCATGTCTGCTCTTCACTCCTAGGAAATGGCTCTCTGTAACTGTGGTCCCCACCCAGTGCCATACAGGAACAGAGGTCCTTCCATGGAGATGTCCCATCCCACCAGGACATTCACCATTAAGCACCCAGGGGTGTCCCAAAGGCTCCAGGAGCAACCCCACAAGCCCAGAGGTCAGCCCCGAGGGAACTGATCCCGTTGCACAGCAGGGGATCCAAAGGAGCAAAGTCCAAGGGCCATGTCCCCCACCGTTCCATTGACAAGGGATCGGGGGCTTCTGCCCGCTTTGAAGGGAGCCCCTGGGGGCCATTCCCTGCCGCTGGGGCTGCACTTGGCGGCTGTCGGGGCTCTGGTTGCCCACTGGCAGTGGCTGAGCCGGGGTGGGCACGAAGGGCGGGGCTGGCCTGGCTGTGATACCTCTGGTGTCTGTGACGTCACATGGACATGTCACAATGGAGGCGAGTATAAAAGGCCACCGCAGGTAACGGTGCCCCAGTCCAGTCTGGGCAGAGGCAGGGAGGGGCCCCCCTACTCTCTCCCCTGCACGCTATGGCTCGGACAATGTTCCTTGCTTTGCTCTGCAGAGCCTCATCCACTACCCGCAGCCGGTGGGCGACGGGTTGGACGAGGTGACGCAGGAGCGCATGGAGCTGCACACTCACTATCTCCAGAGGGAGATGAGTCGGCTGCAGCAGGAGTGGAGCAGGGCCCCCTGGAGCACGCTCTGCGTGCCGGGGGAGCCCTACTCTGGTCTACCCTCCAGTAGTGGCCTTCTGGGCTCCTGCTACAGCCCTGGGCCTGCTCTTGGCGCTCTGGTTCATCTGCAGAATAGCAGCCATGAACCAGAGAGCAGCGGCCAGGAGAGCCCTCGAAGAGGCGAGGAGGAGGAGGAGGGCATCCGTCCAGACCATGCTCACCCTCAGGAAGAGATACAAAGAGGTGAAGGAAATCTGGGCATTCGCCAAGGAAATGAAGAAGAAGGTGACAAGGGCGATGCAAAGAAGGAAGAGGAAGTAGAGCATGGTCTGAGAGGAGGGCCTGTCAGGGTGGACCAGGAGGGACCTCCAGCAGCGACTCCTGGAACCCTTGCAGCACACGAGCTGCTGCCTGGAAAAGAAACACCCTGACAACCTTCACCGAGGCCCTGACAACCTTCCCCTAGGGCCTGACAACCTTCACCTAGGGACTAACAACCTTCACCTAGGCCCTAACAACCTTCACCTAAGCCCTGTCAACCTTCACCTAGGCCCTGACAACTGTCACCCGGCCTGACATAGCTTCGACCTATGGCCTGACAGACAGTCCCTATATTAAGTGTAATTCATTTAGGTGTAGCTAAGTTGTAGCTAGCGTGTTTACCCTGACAAGTACAGAAGTGTAATTAGGCAGTTCCCCACAGCTGTTGGTAGTTATATGTAGTTCCCCAAGAATTCTATGAGTATTACACGTAGTTAGTGCGTATCCCCCCAAAATAGATAAGGACATATATAGTTAGTGCCCTGATCCACCAAAATATTTAAATAGTTAAGATATAGTACCCAACGAATATGCAAGTAGTTAACATGTATTAGTTCATTATTCATTTCCCCTTTAAATAGAGAAGTAGTTACCATGTAGTCAATTTATCCTCCTCAAATATTTAATATAGTTAGCATATAGTTAGTGCATTTCTCCCCAACAAATCCATAAGCAGTCACAGTCTGGGGCAGGCCGTGGGTCCAGCCGCCATTTTGGGGCAGGCCGTGCCTTCGGCCGCCGCCATTTGGCTGTGGCCCAGAGACTGACAAAGGCTCCCAGGGCAGGGAGTGGAGCAGTGGCCGTCCCACCTCCCCACAGCTCGCCTTGTCTCCCCTCTGCTTCCCACCTGCTTCTTTTGAGCCAATCAACTACTTGATTGAACCCGTTGTTTCAATAAAAATATGGTTCAATCTGGATTGTGCAAGTTCTCATTGGACTCGACCAGATCTACATTCTAATCTGAAACTCAGCCTACTTGCACCCAGCCATTGATCTCAGATGACCAGAAGCAACTCAAGGGAGTCTCTTTTCTGCTCAATTCCAACACCTTTCATGCATTAGACATCCTCTGCGCTCCCCAGGGATCTGGTGCCACCTCACTGGGCACCTGGGTACTGGGCTGTGCTACACTCTTGCAGGATGATTAAACACAAAGGCACAGAGTACTGGTTTTGAGCTCATGAATGGGCAAAGGCTGGGGCAGAATCCCTGAAAGAACAACCAAGTTTTTCTCTTTTCTGGACATTTCTCTCACTGTCTGCCAAAGGCCACTGTTGGAAAGGGAAACCATGAATTCAGAATGAATAGTTAGATTCAATTTTTTTCTTCTTGGTCTGCTCAGCCTGCAGAAAGCAACAGCAGCTTCTGCAGGAAATGGCCACTCTCCTAGCTGAGTATATCAACTTCCGTTTACAGGAAAGAGCATTCAACAGAGAATTGGCTTTTGTAAACAGTCAACCATCACCAGAAAAATGAAACCAATGAAATGATGTCAGAGAACATCTTATAACTCTGCCGCAATGCCCAGAGAGAGCAGCACTGCAAGATGGAGTGTGGGGAGAGGTGAAGAGCCTGCCCTCCAGCGAGCTCAGTAGCTGGGCAGGCACAACAGCTTGGAGGAAGTGATCCAAGGAATTTAGCACTTGGTGAGAAGGTCTGCAAATCAGGCGGGAACAACATTCCTTTATCTGGGGCCTGCTCCAGTGGCAGCACATTAAAACCTTGGAAAAGACATGGCACATTTAGCTGAAGCTGCATTTAGCTAGTAGAATGCATTTCTTTTTGAGTCGTCTCACACAATAGTTGGATGATCTTTGCTATTTTTCATGGTCCATTCAGTTGACTTCTGCTCATGGTGAAGAACTCTCTCTTGAGTCTTGCCTTTAGCAGGAGCATTAGGTGCCCAAGGTCAGGTCATAGTAGCCCATGTTATTGGCAAGACAGACCAAAAAGAGGAGAGAATTTAGCTCTGTGGCTAAAGAAGTGTGAACTCTTTTGAGATGTCCTTTGCAGCTTTCCCAGGGTATGTATCGTAACTGCCACGATGGGGGATTTGGGCTGATGTGCTCCATTGATGGCTACTGTTCAGTATGGGAGTATTAAGAGTCCCAGAAGTTACCTGTTTCTTCACATTGTAACAAGAAAATCCGTTTTGTAACTACTGGTCTGAGATAGAATTATTTAGCGTTGTGGTGGAACATTGTCTAAGTTTTACTTGGCTCCCTGCCAAGTCCCAGACCCAGCACCAAAATATCCCCAGCTCAGTGCTAAGAAAAAAACTATGAAAAAAATCCAGACTATCCAAACTTATATGAAAATAAATGTATTTACGTATATTACAGATGAAATACTATATACAGTTCCTGAAAGGAAGAGGGAAAGGGAAGGGGGAAGGGGAAAAGGAACAAAACCAAAGTAAAATATACATGATCAAAAGCTCAAAATCTAGCAACTAAAGAATTAGCAAAGGAATATCTTACTCTCCTTGGGATAACAGGAGTTGTGATGGAACGACCACAGGCAACCACTGCCTCCCAAGGTCGGCCAGGCCTTACCAGGCCTCACTCCCCAACATGACAGACTCAACAGCAGGGAACCTGCACCTTCAAAGCTGCTGGAAGGAATGAGACCAAAGGCCTCTCCTCCTTTCTCTTATACTCCTGGTTTACATAAAAATCGTTGGGAATACTGGCTAATATGGGCACTTTCTTGGTTACAAACTGGTCACCAAGGAAGGCCTAGACTAAACTAAACATCAAACAGGTGTGCTGTGAAAAGTTACTTTAGCATCTCAGTTTCTCTTTCTCTGTCCTCTACCAAGCCTGACTCACAAACTTCAAGTGTTCTCTTCCCATGTGCTGCCTATTCCAGGAAAACCCCAACAAACAATTGAAGACAACCTTGTGCTCACTCAAACCTCATTAAGCTCAAGAAAACTGAATTCTTCATGTGGGGTGGGATGTCCAGATTTGGATAGTAGAGACACTTGTAGCCCTTCAAACACACAAAAAAACCCCCCACATCTGACCTGCTTCCCTGTTCTAAATACTGTCGTTTGGCTTGGAGTTTGGATTAGAGAGTTGCAAGAACTAATTCTTTCCAATGTGACCAGTATATGTTTTTCTGAGGCTGTTACTACACAAAAGCACCCTGGAGAGGTGCCTTGAACTCAGTTTGGACATCAGTCCCTCTACAGTGAATTTCAGAAGCACAGCAAGAAATTCTTCTTCCCAATGCATAGAACTTATCTCGAGAAAGCCACCATCCACTTCCAGGTTCAGATGCAAAGCAGACGCGAGCAAGAACAAAGGCTCTTTCCACAGTGGTGTCCTCTCTCTGTGTGTTGGATGTGGTGCTTCCTGGGCTCTTTCAGGATCACAAAGATCAGGAACAAGCAGGTATGTGCATTTCTCAGATGTTTCCATGCCCAATATTTAAACCAGCAGCTCCACCAGTGACCCAAAGGTTCTCTCCTGATGGCATCAAGAGGTGGTATTCTTCTGTGGACTTCTAATAATTCCCTGGTTTTTGTCCATGGTCCTGTAGACCCCTGTCCAAACCCTGAATTTTTTTTTTGTCCAAGATAAAGAGACCCAGTCAATGCAACTGCACTTTGTATGGAAGTCATGCCACGTCTTTCACTGTCCTTGTTGCCTGTCTCAATGGCTTTTTTATTTATAACACTTTTGCATACTGAGTGGGCAAATGCTTCATGATATTCAGAGTCTGGGAGAACCATGAATTTACACAGTGTCATAATGATCTATTCTGCTTTCTATTTCTTCCCTAATGACTCTTGGCATTTGATTTAGCATTTTTTGATTACTGTTGAGCTCTGAAGTAATGTTTTCATGGAACTGTTGCCACATTATCAAGGTTTTACTTGAACCATAATGGTTTGATGAAGGCCCATCAGATTGTTTTCAGACATTCACCTCTACACTGATCTCCCCCTTCACATTTATTCTGTGCTTTTATTTCTCACTCAATCTTGTAAAGTGTTTTTCCAGTTTTTCACAAGGGGGTTTTTGTCCTTATTGCTCTGGAATAGATTCATATCTGCAGCAAATTTTGTCAGCCTCAGTGTTAATACTTTTCCTGGGTCACTAATGGATATATTCAGCAGCACAGTTTCCTACAGAACCCTTTTGTTACTTCCCTCCATTATGAAAGCCACTCACTTCCTCCTATTATTCAGTTCCAGTCTTTTAACCGTATCCCTCCTGGAAGCTTGCAAAGTTCTCTTTTCAGGTATAACAGCAGAACTATCCCAAAAAGCATCTGAAGTGGCTCCCATGGCCCTTTAGATTAGCTCATTAGGTTGTGGTGGGTGGAAAGAATGGTTTCTCCTTGCTATACTTTCCAAAATCATGATGAAATCTTTAACTAACCAGTTCTCTCGTGGCCTTTGGAAGGACTGCATGGTTTAGAGGTGGATTTTGCAAATTTCCTCTCCCTCACTCTGTGCCTTGAAAATTTCTTACTCTAACAGTGTATGTATCCAGAGTAATTTTCATCAATATAGCAAAGACCATCCAGATACACTGTCAAAGCATGTCCAGGCCCAGATTCCCCTTGGGTCAAATGAGTCTAGATTTTAACTTTAATATTTCTATAAGCTCTGCCTGTGGTCCACAGAAAAAGGAGCTTCTTTTCTGCTCTACCTATTTTGGGATAGAAGGGAAATCTTAAGAGTTATTTCTCTATTGATTTCAGGGATAATCTTGACAGTTGACAAAGTCAGTCTTCCATAAATGTGGCTTTGATTAACCCAGCAAAAGTCATACTGTGTAGAGCTTTAGTGAAGTTTTTGATAATAATACAGTTTTGCTGAAACAGTTTCATATTTCATGAAGTTTCTTCTGCTGTCAGAACTTTTCCATTTGAGAGGTTTGTTGTGTCTTGTCTTTAACACACTAAGTTGTGCTGGCAAGAGGTACAAGTAAACTACAAGATATTTACAGCATCTGTAAGAATTAAACCCAGTGATCTGTTGCAAGAACATTGCAGGGTGTTCATCTGTAAGATACAATTAAAACCCAGTGAGATCTGTTGCAAGAACATTGCAGGGTGTTCAGTGGCTCAGGAGAAAATGTTTCATACAGGCAAAGAATCGAGGTTCTGTAACTGAGCCAGCAGACAAACAGCTATTGCAGAAATTTCATGCAACATGGTGGAAAATGAAGCTTGGTTGGCGAGAATCAGGCTGTTATGAAGGAAGATCTTCCCCTCAGACTGCCAGTATGAAAGGCAATAGGAGTTCATTTTATAGTACTTGTCACAAGGAGTCTTTGAAGCACCTATATTTACAAAAACAATGAAGTATTAGTTTTGGAAGTCTGCAGAAATCTAGTAATAAATTTATTCCCGTTCTTTTGAGCCCTTGCCAGAGTTTGCTTCACATGATAGTGTGATTGTTCTTTGTGAGTTTCCATGAAAAGTTAGAAATATGCAGAATTTAAACTCTTTATAGTCATACCTGACCCTGAAGCAAATCCTGCATGATGAGATGATGGTTCTGTCACGAGTATTCATGTTCAGGAGCTCATATTGCATAGTTGGGCTGACCTCAAAGCCTTGGTCATGTTGGAATAAACCCTCCCTTCTAGGAATCCTGTTCAAGCAGATGCCAAATCACTGCTGTTCTGCTAAACTACAGTTGTTTTTTTGCTGAGGAGATGGGAACAGCACCTGCATCCAATGGCACTACTCCACAGTGCAGGACTCTTCTGTGATGGACTGACAGAATCTCTTCCAGGACACACAAATTCTTCCAAAAATAAAGCAGCTCCAGCTTCAGGCAGGGGCAGGAAGTTTGACAAGTAGCATAGAATCACAAAATCATAGAATCATAGAATGGTTTGGATTGGAAGGGACCTTAAAGACCATTCAGTTCCAACCACCTGCCATGGGCAGGGACACCTTCCACAATTCCAGGTTGCTCCAAGTCCCATCCAGCCTGGCCTTGAACACATCCAGGGATGGGGTATTCACAACATTCTCCATTTATGAACCATTTTAAATGCAAAAGGATGTAATTCTTTACAAATGGAAGGGGTGCAAGCAAAGGCCCAGAAGAGATCAACCAACAAACCCAGATGCACGCTCAGGACAGCTAACTGGGGTTAGACAGAGAAGCTGGGCTGAGCAGTATAGCCAGGAGATTTTCATCCCTCAAATCTCCCCTGACTACTCCATTGGGACCAGGGGAGGCAGTATTATCAAATGCTGTCCAGATCCAGACAGTTGCATAAATGAAAAGATTGTCTTAGGTCCTGTTTTCTTTCTTGTGCCAGAGGAAGTTCAGTCCTGAATCTCCACTTGAGCATCAGTTGCCATAATTCAATGCTCAAGGGTGCTGATCTGTTCACCTCAGAGGGCATCCAGTGCAGATGCCCTCCCTCCATTAAGGTAGCACAGATCATCCTTGTTATTGATCATCCAAATTCTGTGTTTGTAGTCAGTTACTTTTGCTTTTTCTCTGCCTGGGTATTTCTGATTGTACCAAGCAGATTGAACCCTTCACAAGAAAAACCAAACCCTCGTGCAGTCTGTCCTTTAACAGCTCGATAAATAGCACTTCTGATCCTGCACTTCTGGCAGGAGGCTATAAAACGAATACCACAATAAGCTCCTGGAGGGTTGGCAGTGCCTCCATCGAGTGGTTCTGTGCCTGGTTCAGCTCCCTGTCAGTCGTCATGGGCAGTTGGAGTAACACAGACAGCACTGAATGAGGGGGAGCACTGTCATCCCAAAAGTGCTTCCCAACAGTGGAGTAACTGTCTGACACAGTAATTAGCTGTGAGAGACACTAGAAGCTCTGGATCTTGCCATACAGTACCTGAAGGGGCAGCAATTACCAAGGAAGGAATGGATTGCCATAAGCAACACATTTTTCTGAGATTAAAAGCATTTCATATAAGTAGGTGAAAGATGGGATGGGATAAAATGATGGGCTTAGAGTGAGCAGTGAATATTTCACAGGTATTGATCTACATAGAACAAAGCAGAGCCTGGCAATAAAGATATTTTACCCACCTTTGCGAAACTGCCAGTGCTCAGGAGAATATTATATAATAAATATTATTTCATGTTTTAGTTAAGAAATCTATAATAATATTGATTAAAGTATTAAGGAGGATATTTATAAAATATACAGAATATTTTCCTGCTATTTGGGTAAGACTTGACACTACATAATTACCAAATAACACTCAAAAGATAGTGTTAGCCTTGACTCATTCTGGTGCCATGAGTCAAATGATCAAATGTGGCTGTGGGCTCTTCCAAACAGACAGTCATTGCACACCTTCCTCACTGACATTATTTAATAACAGTCACAGAAATGCTAATTGAAAGGGAACTTTCAAGGTCTTGAATTACTCTTGAACAACACAGCCACTCATAATGCAGACATTCCAGTGTCCTGCCAATAAATTACATGCCCATTTCCCACAGACAATACAAGTTAGTATTCATAAGACCGGTTTTCATTTTTCATAGAAATAAAAGAGTGTCCAAAGGAGAATCAACCTGGACTGTTATAGAAATCCTCATCAATAATGTATCTCCACACACTCCCAACTCGAAGGAAAGAACACCACGTACTTTTGGCTCAACCTAAAACTGGTTTTACATCACAGGAGTGTCAAACCTTTGGTTATAATTACAAGAACTAATTAGGACAGCAGTCATTAGAGGAGTACAAACCACCTCAGGAAGTGACAGTGTGAAGTTCTTTTTCAGGATTTGCTGTGTGTGTTCAGGAGCTGAGGGGGTCATCAAATGCAGTCAGTAAATTAGCACAGCCCCATGGAAATCAGGATACTAGTTGAGCTTCAATGCAAGCAACTAAGAGCTCTGAGAATCAAAAGAATTGAGCTCCCTCTTGTAGGCATTCAACCAAAGGCAGTGGAGCTGTTCCTATGAATACTGGTTGGCCCAGGGCTCCCATCCACTGAGCAGACACAGCACATGTCCACAGACATTGTAGGGACCATCTTTTGGTGCCTTATCAATCTTCCTGATCTACAGGATGGCCGTAGAAAGGCACATCTCTCTGGAGAACTACCACAGCATCATCCCAAAAAACCATTTTAGGGCAGGGACTCTCTTTTCACTACAAAACCTAGAAGGATCTCTTGTAGTACCTCTTGTATTTGCAGGAACTTGATCCAAGATCCAGCCCTTTCAGGGACGAAAAGCAGCCACAAGAGAACAGTTTTGGTGACCAGACTGTGTTGAAACATGAGAAGGTCCCAGTTCTGGATTTACCATGCTGCAGGCATTATGGACACAGGATCAAGGAGGAAGCTGGGGAACAAAACATCAATAGCATAGGATCATATTATTAAAGAGTCATACATTAAGACCAAAAAGTTACAGAGAAATGTGTTCAGACAAAACAGTCCTTGCATTATTTGGAATCTAAATCTCTCCTTTCTTTGATCTCCATGGGAAGGGATACAAAGGACAGGGCTAGAAAATAAGAGAGTAAAATCTTCAGAAGAAGCAAGCAAAGAAAACATCTTCCATGACATTTTCTTGTTGTTTTTCTTTTCTGTGTAATTCTAAAACCCCAAAAGGTTTGTAATGTGGCAGTGTAAATTGAAGGGGAATGAAATAAATATATATATGTATATATTTATACACATTACCACCACCACCTTAAGTACATGTTAGACAACAATGATCTTCTGCAAGATCATTTCCTTAGTTAAATGTCAAAGCTCTGAATACTAATAATTAAAAGAAAAATGAAAAATAGCCCTATTCAATAGGCACTACAGGCAGGAGACTGGGTTTTAGGGGGGGAAAGAAAGTAATATCACTAATTACAGAAATTCTTGGGCTTTTACCAAAACCCAGAAGTGTTAATTAAGAGGACAAAAAATCACTACATATAATGATTATGACTTCATTGTATTCTCATGGAGGTTAAATTGTTTCCACTTGCTCTCAGCAGTTACCACCACTTGCACTCAGATTATCATCTTGGTCCATAATCCAATATCCATTTATATTTCCCACATCTGTGCTCAAATCTGGAGTGCTGTTGTCTTTGGAGTAATGGTCCTTTTCCAAAAAGCTGGATATAGAAGAAATCCTCTGAGCTGCTACTTTTATTGCCCTATTTGTCTTCAATGTCTTTCCTCTCCAGCTGTTGATTTGTGCAAAAGGTCTTTTCCACATCCTCCACTCACTCATTCTCCAATTATGTTGTCCTTAATTTATTGTTCCTTCTAGCAAATTTTCTCTAGTCTAATAGAGTTTCTTGAGCAATTTTGCATCATGAATTGCATTATAGATACTGCAGTTACTCATGTGGAAAGCTGAATTATCAGTCCTGGGGTAAATATTGATTTTTATACATTACAAACTTTCATGTTCTTAGGATTTTCTCTTTGGTATCACTCAAATTAATGTTTCTACAAAGAGGCACAGGCCATCCCTCTTTCCTCCTCATGTCTTAGCACACAACATTTCTACACACTGTAGTCACAGAGTTTTCTCTAAATTCAGTTTTCAGGGACAGTAAATGAGGTGTGGATGAGTCTCAGGTAAAGGTTTTAAAACACAAAGAAAGCTTGTGTGTGGGCTGGGATGACTGGCAAACTCTGGGGGCAGATTTACTAACAAGGGAGAAGGAGCTGTCTTTGCTGCATTGGATTGTCTACTGGAGCTGAAAGTAGGGAAGGAGGAGAGATGCTGGTATTCTTTTCCTTTATATTGAAAGCTTTGAAAAGGATAAAGTAGCATTAAAAGCAACTGGGACTCAAATCAAGATGCACCCTTGGCTGTACCTACATTCCAAAAAAAAAAACCAAACCAAAGAGGGGGCTTTCAGTATGCTGAGCTCACGAGCAAAGTACTTTCCATAGAATTTTCTGGGCTGTCCTGTGGCTTCAAAGTTTCTGCACGATGCTTGAGGAGCCCTGGCTGGTAGAGCACTGGCTTTACCCATGTCTAGGCTCCAGCTGTCACAAGCAAGTCCTTAAGCCTGCAGGAGGTGGCAGGTACTTGCAGCAGTGCAGCTTTCAGGAGCTGTTTCCTCCTTCCATCGTCAAGGCCAGGCTGGATGAGGCTCTGAGCAACTCACTAGTTGAAGTTATCCCTTCCCATTGCAGAGGAGTTGGACTTTAAAGGTTGGAGTTGGACTTTAAAGTTGGAGTTTAAAGGTCCATTCCAACTGAACTATTATATGATTCTATGATTTTTGGAATATCTTAAGAGAATGCCTTGTGGATTCTATCAAATTCATGCAAAATTCATATGAGCTCTGAGCTTTCCAGGACTGTCTTGACCACAGAAGGTTCATACTTTTTCCTACCCTTTCCAACACCAGTAGTACTTTGTATGAGGATTTATTCCAGCATTACCCAGAATCTAGGACAGCCATTAGACAGTCCTTCTTTAGGTCACTGGGTCTGCAAGCACAACTATATATTTGACTTGAAAGGCACAAGCATTTTTTAAGCCCATCATCCATCCCTCCATCCCTCTATCCCTCCCCCCTCCCTCCCTCTATCCTTCCCTCCCTCCATCCATCCATCCATCCATCCATCCATCCATCCATCCATCCATCATCCATCCATCATCCATCCATCCATCCCTCCGCAGTGAATCCACCTCATACCTCATTTGTGGTTTTAGAGTGTAGCCAGTAAATTTCTTCACTATCTGGGCATGACTTAAATAACAGCAGCAACATTACTGGGAAGACAAATCCTTTTTAAAACCACAGAATGGTTTGGGCTGGAAGGGACCTTAAAGGCAAATCTCATTCCACCCCCCTGCCACTGGCAGGGACACCTGCCACTATCCCAGATTGCTCCAAGCCCCATCCAACCTGGCCTTCCAGGGATGGGGCAGTCACAACAGAAGTGCAGGATGTTTCGGTTCAGGGATGTTAACTTGAAACCTTCTCTGAAAAATGATACAAATCTTGTTGAAGATGGTGGGAACCATTATGACCAGTAAGGCCTGGTAGCATCAGTGGAGTACAGAGGTTAACAGCAATGCAATTTGTCCCACTTTCTTTGCCCGGAGTGAATTATCCAGGAAAAGGGCAGGAATCTGAGGAAGCACTCCTGAACCAGCCTGCATCCAATTGCCTGCACTCCCAGCTTCAGCATCCAGGTGCAGTTCTCTTGAAGAGCCAATTAATTTTAGAAACATGGGCAAAGTGTGAAACACTAATAACACATCAGATATGATGGGACCAGTCAAAATGCAACAGAACAATGAAACTTCAAAGGTCCCTGGAATCCTGTTTAGCAATTAATGTGCCATTGTTTCCATTCATTACACTTATCCTGTAGAGCTTTTAGTTCTGTGGCAAAAGCAGTGCTGATAATCAACCCTTGAAGCCAATTCTCTCCTCCTCCCCTCAACAATCCTGTTAATAAAGAATAGAGCAGAAGGTAAAATAACTGTAGGTGTCCAAATAAGTCTTCCTAAACCTTTCTTATTACACCATTAAACGGGGTGGCCATTAGTGTTTGTGAAAAAAAATGGGTCTGCACCCTTTACTGGGAAAAGCTATGCTCTTGTTCCAAAAAAAAATGAAAAAAGGGAAGGCTATTATTTAATGACAAAATTCATCCAGTCTTGTGGTGTAGCCTTTTAACAGTTCTCCAGCAGAGGAAACTCTCTTATCAGGCACCTGGAATATACTGTCCCTGGAGACTCTGAGATAAGAAAGCACATTCTCAGCTTCACATTCAACTAGGGTGTGATTTGAAGGGTGATAACATTTCTCCAGCTGGCTGTGAGAATCACTCATTTATTATTCAGCTCTATCTTCAAGCCCCCTTGATCAAGGGTCCTTTTTCTCTCCATCAGGCAACTGTCCATGCTCGATCATGCGGGTAGCGGACGTCCTGAGCGTCGGTCTGCCCTAATTGCCCATGAGCTGGCTCGTCTCAACATCGACATCGCCGCTCTCAGCGAAGTTCGCCTTCATGAAGAAGGCAGCCTCAGAGAACATGGTGCCGGTTACACACTCTTTTGGTCAGGCAAGCCCAGAACCGAAAAACACCTCTCAGGAGTCGGCTTCATGATCAAAAACTCCATTGTCCCTAAACTCGAAAATCTGCCGACAGGTCACTCTGACCGCATTATCTCCCTACGCCTTCCGCTAAACAACAAGCAATATGTTGTCATCTTTAGTATATATGCCCCAACTCTCCAAGCTGACCCTGCTGAAATAGATAAATTTTACACTGACCTGCGCCTCCTTACCCAAAAGGTTCCTGCAGACGATAAGATCATTATCCTTGGTGATTTCAACGCCAGAGTAGGCAAGAATTTTGAAGCCTGGAAAGGAGTATTAGGCAAGCATGGTGTTGGAAACTGCAACGACAATGGTCGACTTCTGCTAGAATTCTGTGCAGAGCAACAACTCACCATCACTAATACTATCTTTCAGCAGAAAGATAGTCTGAAGACAACCTGGATGCACCCCCGTTCTAAGCATTGGCACCTCATTGATTATGTCTTAGTGCGACAGAGAGATGCCCGCGATGTCCTCCATACCCGCGTGATGCCCAGCGCAGAATGCCAAACAGACCATCGGCTTGTGCGCTGTAAACTCAATTTTAAGCTCAAATTCAAACCAAAGAGGGGCAGCATTCCAAGGAGAAGACTCCAAGTTAACAATCTCCAATCAGCCACAGTAAGAGACAGTTTCCAGGCAAACCTTCAAACTAGGCTCGAAAACATTCCCACAGATTCCTCTCCTGAAACAATCTGGCTTCATATTAAAAACAGCATCCTGCATTCCTCTGAACAATCCTTAGGGTTCTCCCTCAAGAAGAACAAGGACTGGTTTGACGAAAACAACCAAGAAATCCAAGACTTGTTGAGGAAGAAGAGAACCGCCCACCAAGCACACCTTGCACTGCCATCCTGTCACGCAAGAAAAACAGCCTTTCGTCTCGCATGCAGCAAGCTCCAGCAGAAACTTCGCGACATCCAGAACAACTGGTGGATCGATCTAGCTGAAAAAACCCAATTATGCGCAGATACAGGTGATCACAAAGGTTTCTATGAGGCCTTGAAAACAGCATACGGACCTACATACCAGGTCCAAAGCCCTCTACTCAGTGCTGATGGTCAAACCCTTCTAACAGATAAAACCTCCATTCTGAATCGATGGTCTGAACACTTTCAGACTCTTTTCAGTACCAGCCGTGTAGTCCAAGATTCAGCAATTCAGTCCATCACACGACAACCAGTAAAATATGAATTGGATACTGCCCCCACTTTAGAAGAAACTCTGAAGGCCATACAGCAGGTAAAAATCGGCAAGGCAGCTGGGGTTGATGGAATTCCACCTGAAGTCTGGAAACATGGGGGCCTTGCACTCCACACCAAATTTCACGAGTTTGTGGTGCGCTGCTGGGAGCTCGGTGAACTACCATCAGACCTTCGTGATGCTGTCATCATCACTTTGTATAAGAAGAAAGGTTCTAAATCAGATTGCTCAAACTATCGTGGTATTACTCTGCTCTCCATTGCTGGCAAAATCCTGGCAAGAATACTCTTGAACAGACTAATACCCACTATAGCAGAAGGAATTCTACCTGAAAGTCAGTGTGGTTTCAGAACCAACAGGAGCACCACAGACATGGTATTTGTCCTCAGACAACTGCAAGAGAAGTGTAGGGAACAGAATAAAGGTCTCTATGTAACCTTTGTCGACCTCACCAAGGCTTTTGATACTGTGAGCAGAAAAGGTCTGTGGCAGATTTTGGAACGTTTAGGTTGTCCCCCAAGTTCCTTAAAATGATCATCTCACTCCATGAGGATCAGCACGGCCAAGTCAGATATGGCAACACACTTTCTGAGCCCTTTTTAATTAAGAATGGTGTGAAACAAGGTTGCGTTCTCGCTCCTACCCTATTCACCGTCTTCTTTAGCATGATGCTCCAAAGGGCCACAGCAGACCTCGATGATCAGGACGGCATCTACATTCGATACCGTACTGATGGAAGTCTATTCAATCTAAGGCGACTGAAGGCCCACACCAAGACCTTAAACCATCTTGTCCGGGAGCTGCTTTATGCTGATGATGCTGCCCTTGTTGCCCACACAGAAGCAGCTCTGCAGCGTTTAACATCCTGCTTTGCAGGTGCTGCTGAGCTCTTTGGGCTGGAAGTCAGCTTAAAGAAGACAGAGGTCCTCCATCAACCTGCACCTCAGGAAGTCTTCCATCATCCCCACATCACCATTGGCCAATCAGAGCTCAAATCAGTCCAACAGTTTAATTACCTTGGTAGCCTCATCTCCTTAGATGGTAAGATCGACGGAGAGATAGACAACAGATTAGCTAAGCATATAATGCTTTTGGAAAACTCCACAAGAGAGTATGGCGTATAAAAACACTTAAAGAAAAGCACCAAGATCAGTGTTTACAAAGCCATAGTCTTGTCTACTCTCCTATACGGCTCCGAATCATGGGTCATCTACCGCCACCACCTGCGTCTCCTAGAACGCTTCCATCAGCGCTGCCTCCGTACAATCCTTAACATCCACTGGTCAGATTTTGTGACCAATACATCTGTACTTGAGCAAGCAGCTGTCACAAGTATTGAGGCCATGTTACTGAGAACGCAGCTGCGATGGGCAGGGCACGTCTCAAGGATGAAGGACCACCGCCTCCCTAAGATCCTGCTCTATGGTGAACTTGCCACTGGCTGCCGCATGAGAGGAGCCCCGAAGAAAAGATTCAAGGACTCCCTGAAACAACATCTCAGCCTTGGCCATATTGATCACCATAACTGGTCTACTCTGGCCTCCAATCGGGAGGCCTGGAGACGCACCATCTATAACGCTGCGGAAGCCTTTGAGAACTCACGCAGGATCACTCTCGAGGAAAAAAGGCAACGCAGAAAGAACCGTGTCTTGCAAAATACACCATCTAAGGAGTCTTTCTGCTGCGCCTTTTGCAATCGGATATGTCTATCACGTATTGGCCTCATAAGCCACCAGCGTGCCTGCTGCAAATGTGGATAGTGCCTTCACAAATCTTCGTTCGCGAAGCCTAGCCATGAATGAAAGGCAACTGTTCTGTTCTGTGTTCCTGATTTCTTTACATCTCTGCCTTCAGTACTGTTATCTCTAACTTAGACTATCCCAGTGTTCCAACACTGAGCTTTTTTTTTTACCTTTGTAAAAAGAAGCAGGATGAAAAACAATTATGAGATGAGTGTTTAATGTGTTTCTGGGAGCTATGTGTTGCTCATTTAAAGTCTGGACTTACCCCCTCCTAGAATGTTAAAAAGAAAAAAGCAAACCACAAGTGAAGCTGCCATTTTTCAACACTGGATGTAAAACCCTCCACTTCACTCATTCCCCTGCCTTTACATTGCAGTAACTAATTATGTTTCTAATTCTAATTGCTCTTATCAGTTTCATCCTCCTGAATCTCACTTGAAGCTACTCCTATGAATCATGGGATGAATCATGGAATTGTCACTTCAAAAGCCTTTTCTGGCATTTTAAAAATGCTTACAAACAGAGGACATTTCACTATAATTCCAACACATTTTAATGGAAAAATGAATTAGTACTGACTGCAAATTTCATTGCTGCTAACAAGAAGATAAATTCAGATTTTTTTTCTTGAAGTTTCCTTCTAGGGTCACCCCTGACATCTACAAGGGTATCAAACCCTTCATAACTCTCAAAGAACCACTCAGCTAGAGAAAAAGAGTGGGACAGCTTGTAGGAGCTGCAGATTGATGCAATTATACACTTGACTGCTCAGTCTTGGCAGATGATGATGTGCTGTCCTTGTAAGACAGACTGAAGTTCATGGTTATGTGCATTTGGAGACAGTGAACAAAATACCTACATCAGCTTTTCAAACAAAATACTTTTTGTGCCTTGAAGATTACAAAGATATTTCTGTGTAGTTTTGCTAAGGTTTAATTTCAGGAAGGAAGAACATTGAGGATTGATCATTTTCCCATGTTCAAGAGAAATCACAGAATAACAGACTGGTCAAGTTTGGAAGGGATCTCTGGAGATCATCTAGTCCAACCCTCTGCTCAAGCAGGGTCACCTGAAGCCAGTTGCAAAGGACAGAGTGTAGTTGTTTATTTTAGAATTTCTAGGGAAAGAAGCTCCACACACTCATTGGGAAACCTTGATCACCCTCACGGCAAAAAAAGTGTTTCCCAACGTTCAGATGGAACCTCCTGCCTTTCAGTTTGTGCCCAGTCCCAGTGGTGACAGACAAATCCACTGCCGAAGTTTATGGAAGGATTGATTTAAAATCAGGTCTCAAAACATGACTTTGAATATAGATGTGCCATTCAGTGTGCACCATTTGCCATCAGATTTCCTTGTTTTAGCCTGTGAACTCTGGACAGTTCACACAATTTAGGCTTACAGAAAGACAAAGCAAAAATGAATGTCCTAAAAAATTTGTGTTTACAACTATTTTCTTTAGCAGAAATTTGTTTTAGCACAGAAACTGAGATTTCATTTATCACGAGCTCTGTAGAAGCAAAAGAACAATGCACATTTTTATGTTGTCTTATTCCATATCATGGAGAAGTTATTAGAAGACAATATTTATTTATAATGGCTAGTTTTTACACTTGGGTATCGTTCAAGGTATACCTGTCCTTACCCATGGTAGAGGATCTGTGGGTCAAACAGGGCCCTCAAACACCAATAGTTTAAGAATATACTGGTAAGAATGATTGTATAACCCCACTTAGAGGATAATGAAGTATTGCTGAATATATACCATGACATAGGGTTATTGTTATTAAAAGGTGTGTCTACTACATAATCTGAACACACCATGTGAGGACTTATATTTAAATGAGGTCATGCAGAGCCATGTCACTGGAGCAGCAGGGAGAAGATCCTAAGAAGTGAGTTTTCCCCCAGTTTGCACCAAACTCAACCATTTCTGTACTTCCAATTCCTCCCCCCCCCCCCCAGTTTCCACATCACCACATCAGCTCTTTACTCAACAGTCCTATGCTTGTAGTGTTAACTATTTCCAGGAGAATTCAGGACTTCTCTAAGTCACTTTTTTCCGGTGAGAACAACCATTTTGGAGCTAAAGTCCACATTTTACCCTCTGAGAAACCTCTGGTACACTTGGGGATTGCCTTAGAGAACGACAACCTGGTGAAGAATGTGATAGAATATACAACAGCCAAACGGCGATGGACAGATGTTAATGACATGGATTTCCTGTCCACACTCCAACAGAGTCCCACCACAAGATGGTCGATTTCAGTAAAAACACACTAGAAGATTTCTCAAACCCCCTTATTTTTGAAAGATTGTGAAGCATGTGCAAGACTCACATTTCCTGTTTGTTGCTATCAGTGCACTGAACTGCCTCGTTTCCCTCTGGACTTGGATCGGAGGCCACCAGCCAGGATGTCACATTGCACAAACACTTTTGGTCACAGTTCACAAACCAACCCTACTGGAGAGAACCCAAGTGCCCTGAGAGAAATCTACTTCCAGTTTCCTATGATTTTATTTCAAGAATCCTGCCTGTGAATGTGTGGTCAGTTTAAAAAAGCTCCTGTGATGACCAGAGTCACGAGCACTCCGTGGCTGGTAACTGGCCTCAGATCAGCTTGTTTCTGCCTCAGTCAATTGTCAGTGGGTCGATTAATTGCAGATTCCACTCTTGCTAGACAATGACAGGAAAAATTGAGTGGGAATATTGAGCTGTTCTGAGAGTTCAGACCATTCCTTCTCGGTGAAAGCATTTTATATTGCCAACTTCTACAATGTGATAGCTTACCTACAGAGACAATATTGCTCCCTTTGGTGCTGTCTGTATTCCCTTTCCTCTCTAAATCTTTGCCTCACTCCCTCCCTTGACACAATAAACATCGTTTTGGGCATCAGTTGTGCCACTACCCAGTAGCTGCAATCATTGGATAGAGTGAAGAAGCATTTTTCTTCTTGATCACACTATTATAAGAGGCAAGTGGGAAAAAAAATTGGAAAAGAATGTTGCTATTACATTTAAATCTCCATGCACTGGTAAACAATGAACAGATTAAGGTTTTTTATATTCTTATAATGCATGGAATTATGTAAGCATTAGTTGGAAGAAGCTTCTGGAGTCAGTTCCTGCCTGCTTTGTAGCAGTCTTGGGGGTTCATATGCCAGCTCACTGACTGTTTTGGTCTCACTACAGGCGGTGTGCCATGGCATCTATTCCATGCAGAGCTTGGCTTCTAAGCCCTGCAGGTGTGTTGAAGGCAGGGGAATTTTCCATGGCTGAGGTATTTTATAAGTGAAAAGCCAATGGATCAGGAGCTCTACAGGGTGTTCATAGCCCATCACGCAGCAGGAAGGGGCACAGACACTGTATAAAGTCTTTTATGCCCTAGTATGGAATGTGCTTATTGCAGATCAGCTCAAGTCACCCAAAACAAATACCTTGGGCATGTGGTAATAGGACGAGGAGGAACAGATTTAAACTGAAAGTGGGTTTACACTGAATATTAGGAGAAAATTCTTCCCCGTGGGGGTGGTGAGGCCCTGGCACAGGTTGGGCAGAGAAGCTGTGGCTGCCCCTGGATCCCTGGAAGTGTCCAAGGCCAGGTTGGACAGGGCTTGGAGCAGCCTGGGCTTGTGGAAGGTGTCCTTGCCCATGGCAGGGGGTTGGAACAAGATGGTCTTTATATTCCTTCCAACCTAAACCATTCCATGATTCTTTAACAATGGAGATCTGAATTGCACTAACTGCTTCAAGGTACCAATGTAATCCCATCCCTCCACGTGGGGAGATACAACAGTCCAAAATAATCAATAAGTTTCTGAGGATCTCTGTGTTTTATGGTGGTTGGAATGAGGTTGAGTGAGTAAAGAACTGTAACTTTCAGAACGAATCTTGGCACAAATGACCCTCTGCTCTTTCAGCAGTCTGTAGGCCAAAACCAAAGCTGCCTAATTCCATCTTTCCAAGCCACCAGTCTGCAGCATCTTAAAATGCCTTGCCAAGACTGCCCTGATTTTTCTGGGTTGCAATTTAATTAGGGACCTGCCTGGGAAAGTTGCAAAAGATTGTACCTCAAAGCTGGATGTAATTCAGCTGTTAGATGGCAAATGAAAAGCTCTGCGGCTCCTCTTTGATTCTGTGATTCTCCCGCATTAAACTAAAAACTCTCCAATCCACCTGCCGATTCCAGGCTCTGAAGTGATACTAAAAAGGCTGAAACACTTTTACAAAGTCAGAAGGGGGTCTGGAGTGTTGCAGTTCCTAGATTTCAATATGAGAATCGAGAGTGCAGAGTGTACAGAACTTCCAAGAAAACAGATCTTAGGATATAATCTCAAACATACCAAAAATCAGTTTCATTTTCTTGTCTTACCTGGTCTTGCCCATAAAATGTTTGTACTGAGTTCTACAAGTCCTTTTTTTTTAATCTCCTAGACACAGAAAAGATAATGCATTTCATCTCTTACTGTGCTACATGACATACAATTATTGCATCTTCAGACACAAGTATCTTTGTGAAATGGTTATAGCCCTACTTTGTTTTTCCTACCAGTCAAATCTTGCTGCTCACTTACATCCCTTTGCTGTATTCCCAAAGTAAGAAAGAACCTTGCAAAGAAAAATGAGATTCTCTCCATGTTATCTATGTTCACAGCTAATTCAGCAGTGAGAAGGACATACAAGAAGGACATACACCTCTGATTCATTTGAATTTCTGGTGACACACCCTTGAAAACAGAAGTTAAACTACACTGCATATGATGCATTAACAGAAAGAACTAACTTGTCATATAGGAAATCTTTAATAATTAAGAATGTCATATTTTTCCTGAAGTTACATAGAAATACTTCAAAGTCTCTCCATCAGTTTTAAGGTGTTCACTTCAAATGTGCACTCAGGCACTTCAGCTTGTACCCTGACCCAACATTCTCATATTTTGCCTCATCAGATTTCTTTTTCCTTCTGTTTCCGTGTAGCCCTTCTGAGAAGTTTTCTGCAAGTTCATCTCCATTCTTTCTGGGCACAAATTAATTGTTGATGAAAATAAAAGCTGTCTGGACATCTACACAGCAGCTCTCATTCTTCTGTTTGACTAATCCTGAAGATCACTCGTGACACGCTGAACAGCAAAGTCCTCGTTTTTAGAAACGGTCACAGTAAAAATACTTTTCTCACAGAAACCAAGACTGAATGGAAATATAATCAAGTAGGGAGATTTGATTAGTAGTTGTAAAGTCACACATTTGGAAAAATACTTAGAAGAAGGTTATTTAACACAGGGAAATGATTATGCAGTCGTAGAATCATGGAATGGTTTGGGTTGGATGGGACCTTAAAGAAATCCCCTGTAAATTAGCTGAATAAGAGGAAACAAAGCAGAAGTGAAGGGATGACCTCATCAAATGGCACAATTTCTTGGAATACCCTTTTACTCTTGAATCATAAAACGACAACAAAACAAGCAGCAGCAATTTTCCAATGACTAAGAAGAAACACTTTTTCACTTCAGTGCCATAGGCAGTAACAAGATCCCCAGCATGTTAAATATTTACTGTTATATGCACCTGCTCTTGGACTAAATCACATTGTTGTTGACAACCTCTCCACTCATGTTTACGAGGCTTGAAGAAGCGCTGAGGAGCAGGTTGGAGTAGCAGTTAAGATGGATTATTTTTTTTCAGAGTACTTAAAAAAATTAATGTCAGCCTTAGCTCTCTGTTCAAACAGAGGCCTAAAATAAACATTGTGCTTATTTTTATCTCATGACACTCAAATATAGCAATTGTGGCAGATACACTGGAAAGGTTCCACGCTGCTTCTAAGTGGTTGAACTCATTTAAGTGATGCAACTACCCTGTAGTCAGAAAAACTAAAGTCACAGAATCACAGAAAATCACAGAATGGTTTGGGTTGGAAGAGACCTTAAAGCTCATCCAGTTCCAACCCCCCTGCCATGGGCAGGGACACCTTCCACTTGGCCAGGTTGCTCCAAGACCCATCAGGATGGGGCAGCCACAGCTCCTCTGGGCAACACACACAACGATGTGAGTGCAACTGAATATTGAGAGTATTTTTCCTTCTCGAGATGTATGAGCCACTGAAGTCACATTAACCTGTCAGTGCAAAGGATGTCCACCAACCCAAGTGGCAGTGGGGTAAATGTGTCATGTGGATTTATCAAATCAGTACAAGAATCCTTACAGGAGAAGCAAGACAGCCTGCTTTTAAGGAAATAAATTTCCAAGACAGCTGCTTGCAGAGTGGTTCTGTCGCTTAAGGGATTTTGGCCAGGGAGGAGCCTCAGCTGTGAAAAATCACCTTGAAAAAGCTGTTGAAAGAAATAACATGAGAAAGCTCACACTTGAGCATCCAAGAGCACAATGGTGTGGAAGGGATCAATGGTAGGGGACGGTGGAGCACAGTGTCAGGGAATGGGTACTCTGTGCCACCCAAATAGTGCTCCAATTCCACACAAGTCTCTTTTTAGCAATTCCTGTTGTTTAACTCCGTGCCTTCATAAATACCTAGCTAACAAAAAGACCCCAGACCTGAGGGATTTTAGACAGTGTGAAAATTGATGCATGTGATAAGACAGTTTTCTCCAGTCCCAAACAGTTCAACTGGCCAAGGAGCCAGAAGGTATAGGGAGGAGAAGTGTGAAGGATTAGAACAGGGCTGAGCATGAGTTTGAAGTACGTGGTGATAAGTTTAAAGCTGCATCTGTATGACTCACAGGTTATCTTTGGTGCTCAAACAGCAGGTATTACAAAGGGGCAGGGTGTTTTGGTCAAGAAATAAAAAGGAACTTCCTCATAGCTGAATATCTGTAGGAGATTGACCCAGGAGGCAAAAGGTATGATGTGATGCACCAGGGAGCATCCACTCCGTGTTCTTACCTTGCATTTCCTACACTCCCTTTGAGCCCTGGCTCTTGACCAGCTCCTGGGCTTTCATTGCAAAGGGATCACCTACAAACTCTAACTCACACAGAAAATACACTAGTGTAAGGCTGTCCTCTGTTTTCTTATCCTGTGCCATATTTCATTTGTGGCTTTTGGTCTTTCATTAGGACTTCCTAGTGAGTTATACAGCACTGGAGGGTATTTTTATAGCTGTTTATGAGCCACAATCTGGCTGCAGCCTTGTCACCAGCAGCCAAGTCTCTGAAACAGTGCTTTATTGTGAGCTTTCTTTCCACCTCCTCCTCTTGCTACTTAACTTTCTTCACAGTATACCCAGAGAAGTCATGATTCAGCCCATAATTTGCCAGATTTTTTTCTGAAATCTCTTTAAGAGAGCTCTTGCAAGCTCTAGTATGGAAAGTATCTCATTAATCTGCACTCCCCATTCTACAGCAGGAAAATACATGTTTGCACTGGTATTTGGTCACCTCCTCCACATTGCAGTCCTCCTTGCAGTTCATATACTGCTGGTTGGGCATGCAACAGCCTGAAGGCACTTGAATTCCTATGGAAAACTGATATTTTCATTTATTCAACTAGTGGTACTGAAGACAAGGCTGAATTAGGATGCCTCCTGTTCCTAAAATGGTGGCTGTGAGCAGGTTTCCTTTTGGGGTTGGTTCCTATTCACTTTTTGCTACTGCTATAAAGTCCATTTGTCCCATCCCTAAGGATGGGCCACATCCTCTCCTATCAGACTATTAAAATCAGGCTGAATCAAGACCCAAAATTCTGCCATACCCTTTCTCATAAAAAAACTGCTTTGCCTGATACAAGATTTTTTATAATCCCCTGTGCTGCTATTCAACATTAACACATCTTCCTGTTGTGGTGTTCCAAATTTTGACAGTTGGTTGAGCAAGGGAAAGGGAACTCTAAATATTGAAACAATCCTTGGGGTGGCTACCAGTGAACATTTAATCACAGAGGGTCAAGAAGAGCTTGGA